>NW_013550593.1:0-325221 GCF_000835555.1 Rhinocladiella mackenziei CBS 650.93
GCGGGGAAAAAAAAAGTAATAAAACGGGGTGCCGCACGTCGTCGGCCAGTTGACCCCGGGCGGGCGGCGGCAGATCGGCCCCGAGGGGACGTTTGCAGGAGGATCGGGAGAAATCGTACGGGCACAGGACACAGTGATCAACAACATCTACATATGGTCCATGGACTGGATCCAATCAGGGCGGTCTGGCTGACAAAGGGCGGCATTCTACCCATTCTTGGGTGGGCCCCGGATTGGATCCGATGGGGTCAGGCAATTAGAGCACGTGATCGGATTATAGATTTTCCGGGATACGGCGGCATCCCCTCCTGGATGGCCGTGGACTGGATCCGATGGGGCCAAGCCAAAGGATTTGGTTGGTTCCGGATTATAGATTTTCCGGGTCCCGAGGCGGCAAAAGACAAAGCTACGCCTTCGCCCCCCGCGGAATATCCTGTTCGCGGCCCCTAGTTCTGTGTACCTGGAGGAAGGCGGCACGTACACCAGAAAAGTGCTGTTCAATGTCGATGGATGGATACGCATTGTTGGAGATGGGTAGAGATGCCATCGGGGTCTTTGCGATAGCCATGAATTGTAGCGTAATAAATATCCCTGTTACTGCCAAAAGGAATCCACTGCCATCCGCCAATGAATCATACGATTCATGATCACATCAATACATCACCAAGTTTATGCACCAGTTGGACAACGCCGTTGCTCCTGACTGTCTTGTAAAATCGGGTCGTGAATCAGCAACACTTGTTCCCTTTTGCATCTGGTGTACCCGACGGAGTCATGTCAATCTTCACCCCACCAGTAGGTGCTTGTGCCGCATCTCCGTTGTCAAGAGCTTTGCTCGACACGATTCGATAGATTTCTGCCAGTAGACTTAGACTTCAGTCATCGTGAGTCTGCTGAAATACTCACCAGTGAGGATATTTTGGAATGCCAGTTCGACGTTGCTAGCATCGAGCGCGGATGTTTCGATGAATGACAAGTTGTTTTCACCTGCAAACATATGTGTGTGAGTTCCATGCTCTTGAAGATGTAAGCAGCGACGCACTCGCAAATTGTTTGGCCTCTTCTGTGGGAACAGCCCTCAGATGCCGCAAGTCGCTCTTGTTGCCGACCAGCATGATGACAATGTTGGCATCGGCATGATCTCGGAGTTCTTTCAGCCATCTCGTAACGTTGTCATATGTCTGATGCTTGCTAATGTCGTACACAAGGAGAGCACCCACGGCTCCTCGGTAGTAGGCAGATGTGATGGCTCGATATCTTTCTTGACCAGCAGTGTCCCAGATTTGCGCCTTGATCGTCTTCGTGTCAACCTGAATGGATCTCGTTGCGAACTCAACACCGATCGTGGATTTGGAGTCGAGGTTGAATTCGTTCCGGGTGAATCGACTCAACAAGTTGGATTTGCCGACGCCGGAGTCGCCGATGAGAACAACCTTGAACAGGAAGTCGTATTCGTCGTTGTTCGCCATCTTGAATGTTGTTTGTTGAGTTGTAGGAGAGGTGAGACTGATGGGGCTTTGAACGATGTTTTGTTCGCAGGCTCCGGGTTCTGGGACGTCTTGGCACACGTGATCGTCCAACCGCCGACGGGCTTTTTTCTATGGCTTTACGCCAACAGGTCTGAGAAAATTCCTGCGAGGGTTGGGGTGTACCCGGGAGTGCGTCCAAAGTCGAGCAACCAAGAAGTCAGTCCGAAGAAGAGCCCATTTTCTGAATTGGTGAAAACTATATTTCTACGGTTGCGAATGGGCACGCCACGGTTTCAGTTTAATGTCCTGTGTCTTAGGTAATAGCGCGAGTGACAACTGGCGAGATGTTACGCCAACGTGAGATCCCTTCTGTGTCTAAGGCAACCTCTCCCAGCTTCGTTCCCGAAACCAGGAAAGCTCGCGGTCGGCAACTCCACCGACCTCTTTTTTTTTCTTCCACATCGTTGTGTCTTCTGCTCGTTTGACAAGAACGGCATGGGGTTGCGGAGTATAGCGTCATAACCGGGTAGAATGCTTTTCGTAGCTCGAGCCATCAGAGACGTGGAAGATGTGACTATTTGAGGACTCAATGATACTTCCAGATCGGAGCGCCCGTTGTTCTGCTTCCGCCTGGTTCACCAGTGAAATTGGCATGTTGCAGAGCACAAGGGGAGAGATACTTTTGAGAATTTGTCGCGTGATACTTGTCAGAGCACTCAGCACTACGGCACAATGGGATCGTGACATATGCTGGGGTCCGTAGTATATGTAAGATCAGTTGAACTGAGCTCCGTCAGAATGCCGTTGCTTGCTATAATACCGGACGAACTTCCGGTTCAGAAAAAAAAAAAAAAATTGACGGCATCAGGTGGATGTGGTGCATGACACAACCTCGACTAAGGCCTCTTCGAAGCACATTGAAGCATAAGCACCAAGGACATTTGGGAAATCTTTAGATATCACAGGGTCTGCTGGTGTGGTCATGGCTGTCAATATAATCGTGCCGCGGAAACGATCTGATGACGCCGATGACGGCAAGGAAAGCGTCCTGAATAAAACTGTGTGTCGTGCTCTATGGACAGGTTAGCGAAACACATTCAATATGAAAACAGGGACCGATAGGGGAACTCAGGCATCAAGGACAATCCAACGCCTCATTCATTGTGATTGATTTGAAATTGGTAAGACTTCCACATCGGATCGTTATTTGAAGGCTACGAGCGCAGTCATTATTCAACTCCCAAGGCTCTTTCTCAATGCACTGTACTTGACACAACCGAAAGCCGGATTTCCACGTGAAGGTTCGAAATGAGTGTAGGTCAGGTCGCCGGTGAAGATCAGGTAGAAGCAGGGGTCGACTCTGATGTAGAAAACTTTCCAGCAGCGGGAATACTCAAAAGAGCAAACGGGTCAGATTAGTTGACTGCAAATCAGGAAACGTTATATCTCACTTCATTTGGGAGAGATTTGCTAAGTGGCCATCTTCATGGAAGTCAAGATCGCATCCACGACTTGGGCGCAGGTATGATTGTCCAATCACAAATATGACCTTGGATGAAAACTTTTCACTAAACCAAAAAAAAAAAAAAGAGTGCACTCTACATGTATCTGAGCAATTCCTGATGACTAGAATCAAGTCACGACTTTGCTTCCTGTAATGAGTTCTTGCCAGACCCTCCACTAGCTCATTGGAAGCAAAGTCTGCTGTGGTTTGCGCGACGATGAACACTACCCTGATCTAGGTACTCTCAGTTTCGCAACCTTCTGATGAGCCCCCTTTTCTTCCCAACAAAACAGCATAAATGCTCCTGCAAAGACGTCCCTTGATGACATAGCTAATCTTAGTGCAAATTCACTTTAATCTCTTTCGTGCCGGCCAGCAGAGCTGACAACGTTCCTGCTTTTCAAGGGTCCAAGTGTACCCCCTCATATCCACACCATGTTCCACTCACGGCAAGCCGAAGACAATGGTTGCAAGTAAGGCTTCACTTTCTGGAAACGAGGACGCGGAATATGAGGTGGAACGAATTCTCGCACAAGACATCGCTGATGGCCAAATTGTGTATCTTGTCAAATGGCTGGGTTATCCGGACGACCAGTGCACGTGGGAGCCTTCCGAAAGTTTTTCCAACCCTCAAACTCTCGCTGATTGGCAATGCCAACTAGCGTTGGGTGATGCTTTAGATGAGGAACAGGTTGCAGCGCTTCAAGATCGTATGAATGCATATGCCCGAGCCAAGGAAGAAGACGAAAAAGAGAAGAGCCGCCCACCGATGATCTTGAGAAACATTGGATTCCCCGGTCAACAAGGTCGGATATCCGAACGTTCTTTAGACCGAGGGAATCCGCCACGAGGGTCTTCCCCAATTCCCACACCATCTACAGCCAAGCGGCCAAGGTTATCGGAGGTTGCGATCGAAACACCTGGACATGTTCAAGTCAATGGTAAGCAGTACCTCTCAGACAAATCTGAGGCTCGAGAGTCTGCGCCTATGAAACCCGCGAGATCCACCGAACGTGGCGGCACGGGCGAATCTAATAGTGTTGATGCTCCCATGAGAGCGAAGAGATTCTCGGGAGCAAATGCGGCTGGGAGCTCAAGAAGCACACAAGATACCGTGGGACAGAGGTTCAAGAATCTCGGACACTGGAATAGTTTCACCAAATTTGCTCGACGGGAACCACCTCCAGATATGTCCCAGATCCAATTGGTGACAGACGAAGATTGGGCAGCTTCGGAAAAAAATCCCCATCCCTCGAAAGCTCGAGAGGGTTCCCCTAGACATGTCGGCGGTGATTCGTGGCATTTCGTGCCGGAGACGGAAAAAGACCCGACTCCTCATGACGATTTCCACACCATTAGACCGACAATGCCGAAGACCACTTCATACATACAGACGTCAGCTCTGTCAGTGGGTGGGAAAGAGTCCAATATCGGGCCATGCTTTAATGCACCCGGCATGGCCCGGCGAACCTCGGATCCTTCGCCATCCAGCATCTCGAAGTCCATAATAACAGCAAGAAATGGCCGTTCTTGGAATGTTGGAGATGTAGCCATCAACCTACGCTTCGGAGATCGCGTCGTTGGTGATGTGAAGATTCTCCATCTTCCAGGATGGCTTAGAACGAAGCTGATATCGCTGAAAGATCCGCTTACACGAACAATCAACATCCACTTTCGGGAACGAAATGCCATGAAATCCCACACATTCTCCACCTTTTCTCACAATGTAAGGTTCGTCCCGAAAGGAAGGAAGCTAATTACTGACAAGAGTAGTTGGACAAGAATCCCGTGGCACTCGGCGCCATTGAATCTTATGAGGATACATTGCAAGCCACTGACGGCCTGGCCGAACATTTGGAACGCCACAATCTTGGTGCAATATGGGTATATCCCGAGTTCAGCCGATTTAAAAATGTCCTTATTTTAATCATGTACTCTTGTCGAGCTCCTGGGTGGTGTCATCTCGGTCAAAGAGACGTCACCATGTTCACACCAAGGCTTCATGTGGCCGTTCGAAATACAATTCCGGAATACGGCAGAGATATTTTCCCACCCGTGGATAGCAGCCATTCTACACCACGCCACGTCGGTGGACATGCCCAAAGTTCGGTCGAAATACCTCTTCCGACCACCCCAACTCCGATCGGCCTGATCGACACTCCCAAGTCGCCAATACCCCCAAACCGTCTTACATCTCATGAATCTCCGGATCGAACGCCTTCGACATCAGGCATCTCACACAAGATATCACTTTCCAGCCATTTCGAAGAGTTTCTCACGATAACTGGTAAGAAGGAACGGAAGCCGCGATTCTATATCGCTTTCGCCGAGTCGCATCCATTCGAAGCCGAGGCCATTCAGAACAGATTGGAACGGCACGTCCATGGTCGCTACATCTATAAAAGCTCGGAAAAGGAGGCTTGGGATGCATGGGTAGCGGACACTGACAAACGAGAAGGTGTGATTCTGTTCCATGAGGATAATCCCGTCTACTGCGACCTGAAGGGTTTCTACAAATGCCTGTGGATGCCGAGCTTTGCCTTTTACAATTTGTCCTTCCCGCCGTTTGACCACGACCACTCTATTCAGATCCAACGACTGTTCCCCAGGGGAAACACTCTCTTGATCACCGAAAACTCGATGATCCATTCTTCCAAGGAGGCGTTGTTTGCGATGCAGTGGTTTGAGCAACTCTCAATTGGCAAAGTACAAAGTTGGAAACTCTGTCTTGTACCGAATGCTGCCGAATGGATATCACGTCAAATTATGAGGTCTAACGAAGACATCCAGAAGAGGTAGGGTTCTTTCTTGTTTTGAACCAGACTATCTGACTCAACTCACACGTCTCCAGATATCTTGGCATGCTTGAGGTGATGCACAGGCTGCGGGTACAATCAATGAAAGCTCGGATCAATGTGCTCTACTCTGGCGACCCTGATCGAATTGTCCGATGTGAGCTGCCGAACGAGGAGTGTGATTTTATTCTGTCACCACCTTCTTTCGAAAACAAGGATCCAGCGCTGGCGTCTGATGATGATGAAGCTGTGGAGGCACGCGATAGTGCTCTCCTTGAATACTACTGCGGCTGGGCCGCATCTAATGTCTCTCAATACAGAAAATTTATGGTTCTCGACGACAAATATACCAACAAAACGCAAAAGCACTCCTATCATATATGGTTCAGAGAACCAAATGCATTTGTCCGGGAAGAGAAGTCGAAAATTAGTATCGCATCGACGTGATCTTTACCATCGAGAATGCGGCATTGCTATTTGGGTGAGGGGAGCCGGGCGCTCGAGGCGTTTGTGCATTTGAAAGCATGCTTGTTTGAGGATGGCTAATCCTGAAGATATCATTTCGGTCATGTATGCGTACTCGAGTTCCTGCAAAGACTTTGACTGTGTACATTTCTCAAATCATTTTATCATCTTGGTGAATCTCTTCAATTTTTTTTTTTGGTTTCTTTTCCCCACCACTAGCAGGTATATGGAGATGATGCCATAGGTGCATGTCATCGTTTCTCCCACTTGATTACCTTCCTCATATCCGTTCATCTCAAACTCATCCCGGTATGGATCAGCCTCGTCTTCCCCGGTTCGGCCCAACAGAGATACTGCACAACCATGTTCCGCTCTGTTAAGTCTCTGGATGCTTTCAATGTTGCTCTTTCCCGGCAGGACAATCCCAGACAGAATGCCGGAACTGTTTCTTTTGTTTGTGGGGAGTGGCCCGGAGGAATGCATTCGATCCAGTTTTGCTTGAAGCGCGGCCAGAAAGCATTCCGCAGAGGAATCACACCCAGATTTGGCTTCATAAGCACGTCGGGGGTTATCAACCTTCCAACTGATATTGGGAGTTTCTTTCAATTAGAGATTTGTAATAATCACATAGAACCTCGGGCTTTGGGACAATTCGCCATTCCATCCTGGTCAGAAATTCCAGTTCCAAGAGCGCGAGTTCTTTCATGCTCACACCACCCACTCTCGCATAAGTTTTATTGGTCCAAAAGGAATCACTTAACCCTTTGCTCGCCACTGTGGCACTGGTAATTAAGAATCGATGGACGGTGAGACTGCTAATGGTGAAAGCGGGATAAAGAGCGCAGAGGCGGTCAATATAATAGACGACACTCAGCAGTATGGGAGGCGACAGCGTGGCGTGGGTGGTCAACCGCTGCAGGTAATCGAGGACAGAGATGCCTGGAGGAGCTCGTGAATGGAATCTTGTAAGCTGACCTTCCCGCAGGGGGATAGCATCATTGTATCTGATCAGCTCCATGAGCATGGACGATATCAATACCACCAAATCCCGCGTATTGCAATTTTCGTACAAGACGGGCATCAGGCGCACAGGCGGAGCATCAGGACGAGCCTTCTTCACCGGTGACTGATGTAATGATGCCTCCTCTTGCGATGCGACCCCATTTGTAGTTGGGACGGGTTCTTCGGGAGGCTCAACAGCCTGTCTCTTGGCCTGTATGGGAACGGGGATACTCTCTGCTTTTGCGACGTTGGCCGGCTCGGCGGAGCGAGATACGCTTGGTCGGCGCGTGGTGGATGAAGCAGGGTGGGCGGTCTTGGGGGTTGGATCTTCCCGTTCGGACAACTGAAGGCGCGCAATGGTGGACGTAGGTGTCTTGGTGCTCGAGTCAGGGGAGACCTTCTGGTCCGTTTGTGTTCCAGCATCCACCATTTTTACTCGGGTGGAAACCGGCGGGGGGTAGCGATCCAGAGATCTCGTGCTGGTATTCCTATGTGGGCGGCGAAATGAGATATCGGGGGAGAAATAGTATTTGCGAGCTGGTTCGTTCTGTTTCAAGGCTGGACTGGCAGTTTGCTTTGCAGGCCGATCATACTGAGAAAAGGTGCCACCGGTCGCAAATTTAGGGGACGGGCTTGTTGCTAGCATATTCAAGGAATCTCAACATCGAAAGTGGTGTTCGGCGATGCCAGCCGCTCGTCGAGAATGAATGATCAAGGGGAAAAAACCCCCAAAAATAACCAAAAAAGGGACCGGAAAAGCACTACTTTGCCCATGAAACTCCAAAGCGGTTCGGGCGCAAGATGCGCGGTAGGACGTTGAAAGATGCAGGAGCGACTGGAGGAAGGAGAAGAATTTGCGTCGGAGTACTTGGGAATAGTACCAATGGGAGGTTCTGTAGTGTACATCTGAACGAGGGCAGAGTTGTTGGTCTTCGATAAAGCATGATGGTCGTCAAGGTCCAAAGATTTCCGGTCCTGGATCCGATGGTTTCGCCGAACAGCTTTTGCAGGCGATCGACAACCCACGAGGTGCTGTTCTGGCCTCTGGTTGGCACCGTCACGTGGTGACTGCCGTTAGGGGCGGGGGTGGGTTGACCCAATCTGACGGGACCCTTTCCTGATTCGGGGAGGGTTTATTTTTTGGTCTGACAGAAAGGGGCTGCGGGGTGAAATCATCCCCTTACACCCTGGACATTCTCATAACTAAAGTAGCATCCTCACAGTAACGTATTTCGTGATGCCATATTGAAAATGTCGAAGCGGAGGCGACGCGACGAGGCCGAGGTGCGACCCTGCTCCAAAAGACCTCGTACAGGACCCCGACTCAATTTGCTGGATATCAGCGATGAGATTCTTCTCCGAGTCTTCTCTTTTCTTACTCCCAAAGACTTATTGCGCACGGAATGGTGAGTGGGTGTACATTTCTGCCTCAAAAGCTTGGTTGACTAACATCCTTCTGGCGTGTCCCACCGATTCCGTTCTCTCGCTACCGATCACGAAGTCTGGAAGGCGAAATACTACGACACTTGGATTAGGTCTCGTGCTCGTCGTATCCCATTAGGGCAAAGCCAGGAGGATTCGAAACAAATAGCCAAGACCACGAAATGGTTGGAATATAGCCAGAGACGGCGGGATGGTCCCTTGGTGGATTGGAAGCGTCAATTCAAGATCCGAAGCAATTGGGCAGCAGGCACAGCCAGACTTCATGAAGTCGAGGTGGCGCATCCACCCACACCGCCTGTTATCGCGAAGGTCCACAGAGGCATGATATTCACAGTCGATCGGTTTGCTGGGCTACGAGCCTGGTTGCCAAAAGACGGGACGAGAGCGCTCAAGGCTCAAGTGCGACTGAAATCCGCCGCCGAAGCGACCTGCATGACCGCCGAGACAACCGACGGACATACCAACATTCTTCTCGGTTTTAGCGATGGTGCTGTTTCAATGTACGTGCTGGATAATGAGGGTCATTTCCAGCATCGATACAGCCGACATTCGGCCGACGGGCCTCTTATGGCAGTGGCGCTCGCCATGCCGTACGCAATGACGATCTCCACGACGAAATTCGTAACGTTGTATTACCTGGATGAAAGGAAAACCGCCGAACAGCCTTCGTTAAATATATCATCCATCGTACAATTACGGTCGGATGCGTCCTTCTCGCCCTTTTCATTGGCTCTTCGGAGAGCACCAAGCAGAGTTATCGCCACGGTTGCGTATGCGTTCAACCGAATCCATTCTGGTTGGTGCATGGGCATCCAGGAAATTCGATTGACCACGAATGGAACCTTGCTGGACACCAGACTGACGTCGACACTCGAAACTCCGTTCGATGCGCGACATCAGGGCCGCGATAATTGGGACCTGTCGACCCGGTCCACGAGCTCATTACCTTTCCCGTTGCACCCTCAACTGATGGGCCCACCAACATCACTTTCATATGAGCACCCATTTCTGATTAGTACATTGCCAGATAACACCATCATGTCGTTTTTGGTCACGTCGAATGAGAGCAAACTCGAGATCAGCTCCGGAAAGCGCCTCTGGGGCCACACCTCGGCGGTCTCGGGTGCAGAAGTCAACAATCGTGGCAAGGCAGTGTCGATCAGCTTTCGAGGAAACGAAGTCCGAGTGTGGGAGTTGGAGAACGTCATGGTGACCACGAATCAACCGAGAACAAGTACTGAAATCAAAGCAGTGGATGCTCTATCTGGCGTTGTTGCAGCGCTGGCGCGACGAGGCTCTGGATTGGGCCTTGCGTTGCATGACATGAAACGAGAACTTGGACTCACTCGAAGATGGGTCGGTTTTGATGAAGAACAAGTGGTGGTCCTGGGTGAAAGAGATCAGAAACAGATCATGACTTTGTACGACTTTACCTAGACAGTCGAACGAATGGGGAAATTTAGGATACCAGATTCTCGAATCGCTGCGTCCTCTCTGTATACGTCCAATCAACTTGTCGAGGAAGAAGGATATCCATGTGCTTCATCAGGGCGCAGTCGTGAGCAGTCCAATAGGATTAATGAAAACATGGACATGTCCGACACCAAAGTTGGACTGGAGCAGTGGTGTCTCTTTGCACTCTCTCTCGTCCCGTCTTCGCCAGGAAAAAAAAAAAAGTTGATAAGTGACGTGAACTTCTGTGTTCTGCACTTTTTTTCCCCCCCCCCCCCGGGCTTTCACATTCGCGTCTGTTCTCAATCGCCCTCGCCTTCATCATCTCTTCTCTCAACCAGCAAAATTTTGCTTGAGATTCTCCCCCGTCCACGGTAGACTCTATCATATTCACTCCTATTTTGATCTCTGAACGGTTTCGGATCCTCAAGGTCTCATTTCTGCCCAGCTTCAGCACCATAGAGTTTGTTGATTATCATTCCTCCTCCCATCTTCTGTCAGGTCAACTTCACCATGGATCGAGGCTGCTACAACTGCGGTGACCCTTCTCACCAGGTACTCGCGGCCGCTACTATTACTCTTACATCCCCTTACTCTACTTCAGGCTCGTGATTGTCCGAAGAAAGGAACTCCAACCTGGTAAGGCTTCAGCTCATGTTGACAACTACCCATGATGAGCACAACTGACTTTTCCTCTAGCTACAATTGTGGAGGTATGTGTTCAACGCGATGCAATCACCTTCTCTCCCACTAATTGCCTCCAAAGCCGAAGGTCACGTCAGTCGAGAATGCTCTGCTGCTCCCAAGCCCAAGTCATGCTACAAATGTCTGTTCAACCTTGAAAGGAATGCCGCGAAGCGCCCATTAATTCAATACAGGCGGCAATGAAGGACATCTTGCTCGTGACTGCCTGCAGTCCGTTGCCATTGGTGGTCCAGGAGGTGGCTGGGGTACAGGCGGAAATACATACGGTGGCGGCTCGTCTCGAGAATGTTATCGTTGCGGTGGACAAGGTCACATTGCACGGTGAGGGAGGCGAAAAGAAAAAGAAGAAAAGCAGAGACATAGAATCTTGACCAGAAACCCGCTAATTCACTTTAGTGACTGTACTTCTGGTGGTCAAGGCGGCTTCGGGGGTGGTTTCAACCGTGGTGGTGGCGGTCAAACCTGCTATGTAAGTCTGCCTTTCCATAATTCTGTCTCGGAGCTAATAAACATGCCACAGTCCTGCGGTGGCATTGGTCATATGTCACGGTATTGCATGAAGGATTTCCCTGGCCACTCTTGCCCAGCTAATGATGAGCCAGGGACTGCACACAGGGCCGATCTCAAAAATGCTACGTAAGTTCCCTACCGCCCGACGCCTGCGGATAGCTAACTGTGGAGGTACAGAATTGTGGCGAACAAGGTCACTTGTCTCGAGATTGTCCTTCCGAACCAAGCTCCGAGCGCATCTGCTACAAATGTGAGATCAAACTCCTCCCATTCCCTATTGGCGAAAGAGACTCTGACCACAGCTGCAGGCAAGCAACCAGGACATTTGCAGTCTGCTTGCCCCAATTAGGTGACTCGAAAAGGAGCCTAGACGAATCCTGAATAATTTTTTCCCCTCCCCCCTTTTCCTCATCCAATTCACACAGCCCCCCCCCCCCCAAAAAAGGAAAAATATGGTCCCGTGGACGCTCGATGAAGAGAATTTACCCTCGAACATCATGATGACATGATACCGTATGCATTCGAGCCAATTACGACAATTTCCAATTTCCAAGAACCAGTGACACAAATATTCTGGGCACTATATGTGATTGGTGAAAGAGAATCTTCTCGACGTCAAACGAATATGGGAGAGATTTCAAGGGCCATTGCAATGCACGAAGGAAAGTGGAGACTTGTGCAGGAATCTTTGTCAGGTGCGGTCAAAAGAATTCACCGAGGGCGACCAATGTACTTGCTCAAAAGCATCATTTGTTCCCCGTGGCCTGAGAACGACACTGAATGTGGAGGATGCTGATGAAGACTTTTGCAAGCCTCGCGCTGCTGCAACAATCTAAGAACCCCAAACGGAGAAAACTTCAACATTGAGGTAGGGTTTGGAAACAGATGGTCTGGGTTGAGTTATTGCTAAATGGAAGTACCTTAACTGATGCTTCTAGACATCGCCGTCGTTCAACTTTCTTTTTCTCTTCTGCTGCGACGAACCCCAAGCTCGCACAGGGATAACCCAGGATCAGCTCAATGCAAGCCCCAAACACTGGTAGTTTTTCTGCCACTACCTTGCGCACACCATTACAAGGTATGTTACTACCGACGAAAACGCAGTTCATTGCGCGTGTGCATTGATGTCACCCCACTCTGATCCCTGAGTTGCAAAGTCACGCTGAAGAATGGCTCTAATCAGTACCCTATTCCACAGTATCCTTACACTTTGTGATACCAACTGGAAAGAGGGCAACGAAGGGGATTCAGCGCACAGAGCTTGTAGATTCGACCAATACTGTCATTGCAATTTTTGATATGCCCATACATGGCGAGTTTTCCAAGAAGTCAGTGTTCTGACCGAAGGATTATTCGACATGTTGACAAAAGAAAAGATCACTTGGTTTCCACCCCCATCTTTGGTTGCCCTCCCACACTCCATCAGAGCCCAGATAGCATCGATTGCACTCAACACTTATTCAAGCCATTGTCGAATAGGCAAAGGATTGTGACAATCCTAATCGACAAGCCGTTTACAAAGTCAATGCCACGAGTCAAGGTATCCCCATCTTCCAGAACAATTTGGACAACTGTATCAACTCGAACCTCGATCCGGGTTCAATGTGCCCCACAGTTGCAATCTCTATCTGTTGTCCCCATATTGCTCCTGCAAATCCTCTTGACGTGCTACTCTGACCTGGTATTACCGTGGGGTATCGTAGATGGCCCAAGCCGATTCCCAAAACTGGGCGAGATCCCTGAAGGCTTCCATTCAAGAGGTGAGGGCACAGTGTGGGTTGTGAACGTGGTCAAGGATTCGCCGCTCACAATCCAACTGCCGTTCGAAGCGTGGGAGTGATAATCTAGCATCAATCACATGGTTGTTCGTGCCGCGGGGATGAATATCCCTGCGCTTCCAAGCCACGGCTTCTTCGTCGGGGTTCAGTGGTGCTCGGCTTGGATAGTCACGAAGGATACTTCGTAGTTTTTGAGCAAAGGGTGACGGCAGCAAGGCGATGTTGGGTTATTCGCACTCCTTCATGGAATCAGGCTGGGGGTCTTTGGATGGAGCGGAGACATCTCAAGAAGACTGTTTCTTTGTTGCCAATCGAACGTTGGCTCTTGAGGCGGGAAACTCGTCACCTCGGAGCAGACGTATAGCGGCAAAATACGGAGGGAGATCACAGGTGCTGCGAGAGCAAAACGAACGAAGGCCCTAATTGATCAACTTTGAGATTCCTCCTAGTCGACCAAGTTAGAAAGTCGATCGCGCCAATATTTAGTCGTCGCTCTCACATCCGATTACCTGGTCCATCTGCCACACCCCGCTCGTGTCTTGATGACCATCAGATTTTCAAGCTTTTTTTGCCCTTCTCCTTTCAAAACAGAACTCAGCACATATAAATTGAGTCTGGCGCGGGAAAGAATCGAAAAAGGATTTCTGTCCGAACGTTGTTGGCTCTGAATGAACAAGACAGACAGTCTCCAACTTCGTCCAGGGCTCGCGCCTCCTGACCATGGATGTGATGGAAAGAGTTGATAATCTCCAAACAAGAATCCATTTCCAATGTGTGGTTATATCGACGGCGCCCTTGAAAGAAGGGAGGAATCAGATCTGCAGCCTCTGGACGAAACAAAAACTACATTGTCGACGTGCTGAAGTAGTAGTTGCTCCATAAAAATTCGTAGTCCTCGACAACACCACCGACAAGATCCAAAATTGGCTTCCCTTTCAACGATTCGGCTATACCATGTATCCAACTCTTAGTCACGTTCTCATAAAATGCACCTCTCATCCCCCACCACGCCAGATTCCATCCACGCTTCTTCCATTCTTCGCGTTCCAGGGCGGACATTCCGTTCCTCGCGCTTCCGGGTACACGAGACGCAAGGTCCCGCTTGGTCAGCTGCCGAGCGAGACATTCGATGGCTAAGCCGACAAGCCACGGGGTCCAGTGCTTCTTCCACTTTTGTCCTTCGTAGCCGTAGATGTGAGCCACACGTTGCATCAGCAAAGCATAGAGAACCGGTCGGAGTATATACATCACCTCGGCGGCTTGTCCTTGTAGTGTCGTCAACTGATGCAGTAACTGCTTGGCGGGTTTGACATCATCGGCCGTCAGGACGTGATTGAGGAGGTACGCTGATACTGTGTCAGGGGTGGGCAATGGAGGTAGCGTGAAACCCGTCCGTGGCATGTTGTAAGGTTCGGTAATGGACAGAGACGAGGGTGGTTTGCCAGCGTCTGACAAAGGTGGCGTGGGGACGCCTGCATCTCCTAGCGCCGTTTTGACATCAAATGAATCCATATTGTCAGCCATTCGCATTTCTTCCTCTGAAAACTCTTCATCAGGCTCTTCTGGTTCCACCGGTGCAAAGTCTTCCCTCAATGGCATCGGCGGGGTCACAAGGGGTCGCGAATTGGTCAAGCGCATCAACAACAATCGACAAATCGCCTTGACGATTTCCAAAAGAATGACCACACGCCATCTCGGTTTTTCTCCGCCTCTTCGGCGGGCCAGCATTTCCCAGAGTAATTCGGTATATTGTGCAATCTTCAGGAGGGTGGAGATTTTGCTGTATAAGGATGACGACTCGGCCCAAAAGGTCGTATAGCGAGCGTGAAGGGAAGGTTTTGGCCCTTGGAGTCTGATATTTCTTGCCTTAAGGACGGTCGGAGACAGCGCGAGAATGGCAACGCGGTTCTTGAGTAGGTGATCGTGATAGATGGACAACAGTTGAACAAAGGTGTGAACAGATTCTGCTGCCAGTTCCGAATCGTGGAATCTTGCACCTGGAAGCAGGTAGGTCAAAGAGCGAAGGCTGGTTTCGATATGAGAGACCGAAGATGAGTTAGACGCGACGTAGTTAGAATAGGTTGATGGAAGACTGAGCGCAGCTTTGGTGAGGTCGGCAGATGCGCTGGACAGTGTTGTCATGGTCGCGTGGACCGTTCGGCGCAGCGCCGCGGACGCTGAAGACGCCATGGTTGGACCAGAGAGCAGCCGCAGACGTTCTCTGGCCACATGCAACCAGTGCCTGGGGATGGTGCTGGCTCTCGAAAAGATTAAAATTGATGGTTTCCGGGTCACAGAGTTGATGGAAGGAGGTTGAGGAACGGTCAGATCGTTGGCGTACAGTGATTGGCTGCGCGAAACCTGACAAACATCACCAATTGCCGATCCCATCCGACTCTGACACAAATTGATGTCCAGAGATTGCAGTGCTCTTTGCCAAAGACTTTATAGATGTCACGTGAAGCAGTGCAGCATTACGTTCATCCATCGTGCCCCAGAACATGTATCCATTCATCCCCCACGGGCAGTCTGAAAGTTGAAACAAGGCTTATCGACCACAATATTGTGCGCGCTTTTCGATAGCCTGGTTGCGGATAGCGAATGCTCCGAAGTTTTACCCCCCGGGGACCCATACAGAAAGTCCACCCTAAAGGATCGAACAGATTTTGACCATCGCTGAGAGCCGCGGCGGGATTTCAAACACTCGAACTTGTCTCCAATATGTCCTCTTCGGCAAAGAGACCGAAGAGAAATACGGGCCCCTGGTCGTCCCTTCGAATCCTCAACTCGACATCGCCGATCCTTTCCAAAGACCTCCACGGCTTTCTGGTGACGTGCATTTCGGGATGGAATGACAACTACAATGAAGCTGAAAAGCGCACCATCATTGATAGTCTGCCTCCACAGTACAGAAAATACGAACTCGACGGCGGCGGGCGCTTGGTTTGCCCCATCTCTATTGATTTTCTCCTTGAAGATGCCTACGTCAAAGCTGCCATTCCGAAATTCAAGAGAGACGTCAGCGACGGGTATTACGAAAAGGGTTGGCAAAATCAGGCTAGGAAAGCCCTGCAAGAAAGGCAAGATGGCAAGTTTGACGCATATCTCCAGGAGCACGCCGAGCAGGTATTCGCCGAGCAGCAGGCGCGAGATGACAGCAGCAACCCCGACCAAGCTGACGTTGTTTCCAGCGACGGCGAGTGGCCCGGAATGAGTGCCAACGGGAGGCGCAAAAGCCTTCCACGGACCCAGGTCCGTCGACCAAAAACAAACAGGGGCGCTCTTGGGGTTCGAGACTCGCCCACGGACCCTGGTTGATACCATCACTCCATACTCAAACTCCCTCTAAAATAGAATTTCCCCTCTCTGGGGTGAACTTGACTCTGATATCAACCCCGGAACAAGTTATTCAGGCTCTGCCGTACCAAAGGGTCCGGGGCTGATAGCCAAGCGAGATTGCGGCGAGGGACACCTTGTCCCACATCCCGGATGATAACCTGGCAAACCAAAAAAAAAAAAAAAAAAAAAAAAAAAAAAACATGCTTACACATTATCGAGTGAAGCGACACTGTCCATGCTGGGGCTAATAGTCTCTTTTGTCAAATGAAGTTCTGGAACATGCTGAGGCTACAAATCACGAGTACCGCATCGTCTTCAATCAATGAATCAGGCGGTCTCATTCCGATGATTTGTCCTCTGCAAAATATTCCATGCTGCGTCCAATCCGCCGAGAAATTTCTTGCATTTTGTTCAAGTGGCTTTGACTAGAAGGGGTTTTCCGATGCGCAGTGCCCGGCCACCAACGCAGTCTTGGTCAGCGTTAGGATCACGGAGGCTCGGCCACGTCAATCGGGCATCTGTCGCGAGGACACGAAAGAGAATTTAGTCCACAAGGCAGGCCCAATTGCCCTGCTAAGGCGGAAAGTTTCAATATCGAGCTCTCCAATGACTTTGAACACAAGAGTCATTTTTTGGCGATGTATCTCGGTAAGAAGGAAGGGGGGAGGGGGAGAAAAGGTTTCTGGGTAAAACACGCCAACTTGACAGCCTGGGTTGGGGAACGTGAGCACTGAACAGTGGAAATCCAAGGCCCTGGATGTGGACATGGGGTCGGTCCGTAGGGTGGCTCGAGGAAGCAAAAGGGCGATCATTGGTGAGGAGAGTGGATTCCGCACAGACCCGAAAGAAAAAAGAGCCCTGCCCGTGATTCTGACTGACATATCAAGGATGGCATGTAGGACACAATTGAGAGTTCTGTGGTTCGACGCTTTCGGTCAGCTGGCCGTCCTGATGGGGACCACTGATACCGTAGCCGCGCTGGTAGTACAAGCAATAGTTTGATAGAGTACCGCGCAAGCATATTCACTGTCCGGCTTCGTTTGTGTGTCGAGTCAATCCTTCATGATCTCGGGTAATCGCTTGGAATAATCTGACGTGTCTCAGGCACCGATGGTGGATTTTGGAGGTGTGAATGTGTTGACGGGCCCATGCAGCTTTGGTGAGAAAAAGCCCGACGGTATGTCAACTTAAAGATGAAATCAGGCTTTGAACCAGTTTGCTCGGTGCACGAAGCTGGAGGCAATGCGGGATGCTAATAGCTCGGGGGCTTGAGATCAAGAAACATGGCAGCGAATCGGAATTGATCCAAATCAGTGGAGACATGATAGTGGGTGATGAGAGACGCGACTTTCATGGGTACGTAGTTTACGTTCGATGAGTTTAGGAAGTCCGGTCCTTCTCAACCAGCGTAGCGAGGAAAAGGCAAAATGGGAAGTGGACCAATTTTGCCTAGGGATTTCTGAAATGGGATCGCGGCTGACAAGCCATGGACCATAGCCGGGGAGGAAAGAGGGGGTTGTTTTGATTCATTGCCTCAAGGGCAAGGCTGTTCCAGTTTCGAACCTCGGGGGGATTTCCCAGGCGAAGAACTTCCTCCAGAAGCGAGAGCACCCCAAACCGAAACAGCATAGACCAAGTTTCTGGCCAGCCTTAACCATGCTCCAGTAGAAGGCAGGAAGCCCTGGTCATCTGCCTCCTTTAGGGATGGTCACTTTTTCAGATTGGCCGGCATCGATGCAACATGAGAGGAAGGTGTGAACCAGAAGTGGCGCAAGGCGGTGTGTTTCTAGAATTCGGTGAGAGCAAGCCCGGTCTTCAACTTGCTGGATAAGGGGAAAAAAAAATTGGACCCCTATCCTTTAGCGATTGGGTTTCAACGTGGAAAAAATTTAAAAAAAAAAAAAAAAAAGGACTTTTCAGGGAATATGGCAAAAATGCAAAGAGCAAATAAGGGTACTAGGACAGATCTTTGCAATCGTTGTAGAAACTCGGCACGAGTCAGTGAGAGCCCATGCAATAGTCGTCGGGCATATGACCGTTGACATCAATCAATTGCTCCATCTTTGGTCACATTAAGTGCTGCAGATGGCATTGCCCCTGTCGATTAAGTTCTTGCATCTCCCACCTGTGACGTGTGATCTGAAGAAGGGCAAACGTGCCAAATTTTCTTCGGAACGAATAGGGATCGACTTAGCTGACGGGGTCCTCCGGGCCTCTGTTTAATGTTCAACCGCTTTTTCGGCTGGTCAAGCACATGACCTACTAGCGAAGCAAGCCTTAAACGACAAGTTGTGCAGATAAACCACTGAGATCGTCATTTCGTTTGTCTTGTACCGTACTAAGCTCGTGCCCTGCGGAGTGCCCGGTTGTCACCTATTCAAACCGCCCGGGGATTCTGATCGTGAGCTCATTTACACTAAGCATAAAGTTTGGGATATTGCAGGATCGAGGATGTTCAACAAATTCGTCCCATTGATGATGTTGGCGGGAATGATTCCAGATCCCCGGTTCCGAAGATTTGTAGTTGTTGCTTTGCTGTGAGGGATGGAATTGTCGGTGTGTACACCGCTTTTCGTCATTTGCTGGGGGATTGTTTGGTAAACCTCAAATCACTGCCCTCCTGATGAACTTATTGTTGTCACGGGCTCGAACGCCACCTTTTGACGGACACCGTTTGAAGTTTGCTGTACATGCCCGGCTAATGTTGCCAGCAGCGTTGAGAGCGGGCTGCATAATGTGTTGCTCCATGTCGAGACCACCCAATGATCATTTTGTCACCCGTTGTCTCACGTCCAAACAATGTCAATGTACTGCATCCAATGTCACCCGTCTCCCATAATGTGATTTGCTTCGGCACTCACATGACACAGGATGATGGGGAGCTGGTCCAGAGGCTGGTTCTTTTGCTCCTTGCGGGTGATTGACATGTCCATAGACGGTTCAATGCAGTGCCTGACGGTTAGGGGAGTGGTGGAGAAACATGGGCTTGATCGGCATGATGGACCTTGTCGAGCAGAGCCCTGAACTCTGGAGCCGGTCCGCTTCACCCCTTCCGCAGGCTAGAACCTGGGACCACCCAACAGGGTTCGTACGGCGGATAAGACCAGGCTTCGCGCGGATCCGGGTATCAATTGAGTTGGGAGGCGCCAGTATGGGTACAGAACTCCGTATTAAATATCTTGCCCATCTTTTTCGGCGTCGCTCGAGTCTCTCTCTTGAGGGGCCTCGTCTTCCGTCCTCGCTTACATTACCTCCCTACCAGGCCTTGAGCCGATTCCCCCGGTTGGTCAAAGCGGCGTGGGTTGGCGTTGACGGCTGTCTGCTCCAGGTGGCTGCATAAGGGGACTTGGGTTGGTGCTGTGTTGTTCTTCGGATCGGACAAAAGCTGAGAGTGCGATGACAGGAGATCGGGTGGGAGAAGGGGAAGGGAGGAAGGAGAAATGAATTGGCGGGGTCAAGTATTAGAAAAAATTGTTTCGATAACTCAGTGTGTCATTCAGCCTGTATCAAAGAGTCCATACAGCCGTAGTTACACAGACAAGTTCACAGGAAAATAATTGTCCATGACTGTTGAAGAGACAATGTAGGCCGTGGATTCCCTGTAGCACAGCCTGCCTCAGGGACATACATAGTCACACGAACCGAGGAAAAATCGCGTCGACTTAAACTTCTGCCACCAACAGGCAAGACGAACTTCACAATCAATTTTTACGAACTCTATCCCACCTCTTCCCCCTCTGAGGCTACCGGGCCCAGTTCGCCTACCAAACTAGGCAGTAAGTTGGCTAGTTCCTGTTTGACGCCAGTTCTGGGAGCTTGCTGCGTCTACTGCAAGCCTCAAGCCTTTTCCCTCTGGACGGTGAACCCCCAGTATCGTATTGCACTCGGGAAAAGGGGGGTTGGTGGGGGTTGGGTGGAGGGGCGGGCCTTTGGGCCAGTGCATCCCTCCTGTTTTAATACAACCGGGTTTCAATGGAGAATAGGTCCATTCCGCCTTTTCTCCAGGCCAGAGAGGTATAGGGAACGATGATATCAGGTCCCAACTTCTCCCCCTCCCTTCTTCCGCAGGGCAAAATAGACCACGAAGCGACTGAAAGGGAATAGTACAGAACGCCAACGACCGCTGCCGCAGCTTGCATCGAGATGGAGATGGAGAATGGAGGCGAAGTACATCTGTCTAGCTCCTGTTCGAGCTTTGTTTGCAGCTGCCAGTGCCACTGTGCCAGAGCAAGTGCCCAGGGCGAGGGCTCAGGGCTGTCCACTCTCCGCCCTCTGCCACGATCCCTCCTGCACAGGAGGAGCAATTCAAGGACGACTGCCGCCGAACTGACCCGCTCTGCCAGACCGCACTTTTGGAGTTCTCTTGTTCATTCTGACATGTCTTAAACCAGGTCCTTCTTGTCGTTTCTTCACTTAGTTCTGTCCTTTGCTCTCCCTCTCCCATATGCGAGAATCAAACGTTCCCATAGTCACTCCCCAGCTCATGTGTCGTGATCTAATTGCTGTGACCATTCAGCGCAAAAAGTGCCCAGTGACCGTTGCTGTCTTGCCACGACCCATTTCACCTTTGCTGGAGGCTCATCAGCGTTACCGGGCCCTTTTCAGCCCTCACCCTGTTCGCTTTGTTCAGTCCCCACGAAATACAAGGCAGCTGCTCTCGTTCTTCTCTCTTCCATGCATATGACCATATCTACTCGCCAAGTACAACCTCTTTCTCTCCACAATCTTCAATCTGACGGCACCTGGTCCCATCCCCCAACGTGGATATCTCGTCGCTGCTCAAATCGACGGACGACGACGAAGGCCGGTCGGTCAGTTCCCCTGCTTCAGTGTCTCGATCAGAGTCGGTACCGTCCAGCGCCGCCACCAGCGTGGCTCCCTTGCCACCTCAGCCGCGTTCCGCGGTGCCCGCGAAGAGATTGTCGACAAGCCAGGATCATTCAACTCAGTCTCCAGCGAAGAAGCAGTCCAAGTGGTCTCCCGAGGAAGACGCTAAGATCATCCAACTCCGCCAAGATGGTATGAAATGGGAGGATATTAGCAAGCACTTGCCTGGTCGCAGTGCCATCAGTTGTAGGCTGCACTATCAAAATTACCTCGAAAGGAGGAGTGAATGGGATGAGGATCGCAAGAATAAGCTCGCAAGGTTGTACGAAAGGTATGTTGAGAAACGTCGCACCAGATCACCGAACCAGTGTCCAAAAGCCCCCTTGTGCCCATAATCATGTCCCCCTTATTAAGATAAAGGGGGGGAAAAAAAAAAAGAGAGAGAAAGCTCAGTTAGATTGATGATGTTTTTGTCCCGAACAGATTCCGTGCAGATATGTGGGCGAGAATCGCAGAAGAGATGGCGATGCCATGGAGAGCCGTCGAGGCGATGCATTGGCAGATGGGAGAACATGAGATGGCGAAGCGCGCTGGTGTGACACCTTTCTCCCTCACCAACGCTACCAGCGGCCTTGATTCAGCTTTTCTTCCCCCGAGATCGCATGCTCGATATGGCGGCCCTCCTCCACGCTTACGTCGTGATCCGATGACTCGAGAAGCCTCCATGCAAGGTCCTCAGCAACTCCCTTCGTTAGCAGAACTCACGGCAGGGCTGCCGGCGTTTTCTGCACCACCTTACCGTACGTCAGACACTTTCCATCACCATCACCGGTACAACCATCCAAAGGGATGGAATGCCCCTTTCCAATGAGCCGATAATAGTATTGTCATGGAGCGAAGCATGTTGGGCGGAAATCGGAGGAAGGCCGGGTGCCCCCTCTCCTTTCCCGCATTTTTTTTTTTTTTTTTTTAAAAAAAATAACCGTCTCCGGGTTTTCATGATGTTTCTTGGGAGCAAACCGGGAACTAGGCTGTAATATAGTGATGTGATACCCACCAACGTTATCAGCGGGCGGTTCCCAGAAGAAAATTAATCTGCCGTGTCATGTTTTCAGTTTGGACGCTCAATTATGACCCACCAGTTGTCCCGATCATATCCTGACTTGACTATGCGAGCACCGGCGGCTGCAACATCGTCCTGAAGTTCACCTTCTCGGTACAGATGGTAGTATCGTTGGTATGTGGCTCCTGAGCTGTTTCCTTGGGTGTGGTGATTTGGCTTGAGAACCCAGGGAACCAGAACGTCTTGTGTGTCACCATGATCCCAACCTCTTCGACTGTTCTTCTGCTCAAGCGCCCATACAAATATCAAAGCTTGGCCTCCAGAGGTGTCTTTCAATGGTGGTTTCAGTGTATGCAGGATCCCTTTTATGGCTTGAATCCGACGCGCGTTCGATGAAAGGTGGTGAATGACAGCAATGGAGATGGCGAAATCGAAAGTGGAGTTTGGATGTGGGAGAGCGAGGGTATCCGCGATAATGGAACTGTGCGGTTCGTGTTGACCGGCAATGTCGATCAAAGCCTTTGACCTGGGAGAGAGAGTCAGTGAGATGAAAGAGGTGCATACAGATATCCGTTTACCTGTCCGAGGCAATGATAAACACATTCCTGTTCACCGTCAAGTATTTCCCGTTACCGCAGCCAATGTCCAAGCCTACAGATCCGGCTGGTAAACTGCGCAGGAAGCCTTCCACCACCGGCCATGGCTGCGAAGATTTGTCAATTGAGCGGCCTGCACCTTTCCCTGAGCATGTTCAAACCTTGTATCGGGTGGAGGAAAAATGAGTCGCGATCTCTTCATAGACTTGGTGAACGTGTGTGCTCTCGTACTCTAGGAGATCTGCGACATTCTCGGCCATCGTTAGGACTAAATGCGCTCCAAAGAAAATATTCGTCAAGTCCTAGACGAAGCAGTGACAAAGCTGAAGATCCTTGCCTAGGCAGATGTCGGGCGGAAACCTCCTATCGCATTACTCCGCAACCTCGGGGCTTTTTTTTTTTTTTTTTCCCCCTTGCGAGATGATGACTCCAGAATCTACCCCAATTTTTGCTTATCCGATTGGTTGCCTTGCGAATTCCCCCCATCATATTAGATAATTGACTTACCAAGCAACCAAACATCATTGAAAGCCATCCCCTTGGAGATCTTTCTGTTATGATTGATGCTAACGAGATATACCGATCAACTTCAATCTATTCACTACATCCTGAGAGAATCATCTATCAACATGACGCTGGCCGATATGATCAATAATATTAGTTCACATGCAGTCGGAAAAGTACGTTTCAGCTTCCTCGAGTCATTCCTTTTTCAACTCAAATAAATTCCGTTGGGTCAAAACTCCTGGATCATCAATGTAGAGAATGGCCAATGGGCGTCACAGAACCTCCACTGCCTCTTGTGCAAAAGATGTTTGGATCTTATTGCTTGGAGACCCAAACATGCTAAATATACCTGAGTTTCTGATCATCAATGCCAGAACAATTGCTAGGAGGGGGATCTGAAGAAGTCAGTGCCTGTACCGAGTCCAAAGAGCTCAGGACCCAGATACATACCCAGAAAAAGAACAGTTTCCGATCTCGGCTCAACTCAACCCTTTCGACTGGCTTCCTCAACGACAAACCTGGTATACTTGGGGAAGAAGGAGCCTCTGACGACTGGTTGGTTGATTGTCTTTCAAAATGGAGATCCGCTGCGGCATCGGTAGCTGCTACCAGCGCAGACGACTTCTTGACGCTCCATGCAGTCGAGCTGCCTTCATTGTCCGGATAGAGGTCTCCGTACGCCGGGGGGGACGAGGGCGGCGCAGGGGGTGAAGATCTCTCTCGTTGACTAGGTTGTTGCCTCGAACCCGGCCGTTGTGGAAATAGTGAGCTGACGCGACGAACCATGGGATATGCCTGATACTCCTGCAACGCTGCTATAGGCCCATTTAAATTGCCGAGATTCGGCATGACGGACTGGGCGCTCTCGTTGAATTGCTGTAGTTGAGCCACCAAATGATCACGCCATGCCAGCATGAAGGCCGATCGTGCCACTGCGGGAGCTGCGTCGGGGACTCTCTCCTGCGGTAAAATTGAGGCTTGAGGGGCGGGGTGTGGTACACTATTCCTTCGCGACTGTTCCATACTGACCCCGGCTTTCATGAGACTCGATTGATTCAACGGCTGCGGGAAGTCAAGGTCTTCGGACGACGCCATGGTAGGTGTTTCTTCGTCGTCGTCGTTGTTGTTATTGTCGTTGTCGTTGTCCTCATCGTCCTGGTCGTTCGAGTCAGGGTCAGAGTCAGAGTCATCTGATTCGCCGGTATCTGTAGTAGGGTAGTGGTTCGAAGCATTATCCCAGAAGGACCGAAGGGAGGATGAACTTCGACTGTGCAGTCGCCTCGGTGTGTCTCCACCGGCACTGCGCGACCGATAGTGTTCGATCGGACTCATCGTCGCTTGGTAAGCGAGCAAGGATGTTGCAAGATCGGCAGGAGTGAAATGACGAATGCTGCGAATCTTAGGATCGGCGCCAGCTAATCGAAGTTGGTGGATGACGTGCGTATTTCCATTCATCGCCGCATGATGCATCGGCGTATGACCATTGTTGTCAACCACATTAGGATCGGCTCCCCTAGACAACAAACCCGCTACAAAGCGAGCAAGACCTAAGGATGAGGCCAGATGCAGGAGTGTCAGGCCAGACGGTCGGCGAAGGTCAAACCGGGGGACCTTATATCGCTGTTGATCATTCATGTGCTCTAGAACACGCAGCATGGTGGCATCCAGTTCGCGTGTGTCAACGGGAGCCTCCCCACCGGGAGGGCCGGTGCTTCGTTGATGCCCTCCATTCATCGCATAACTGCCGTGAGAAGACCATAGCGAATGGGATTGCCCTTGAAGTAACTGCTGCGCCGCTAAGTAAGGGTCGTCGGTGGGGTGCTGCATCTGTTTGCCAAGTGCCCGTAATGCCAGACGGAACATCTCCAATTCTCGGTCGTCAACATATGTGAAAAGGGAGGGTCGAGATTGGGACTGCTGCTGTATTGTGGAATATTGCGGATGGTCGTGCTTAAAAACAACGGCCACGACACCGGGTTGTAGAGCTGGAGGTGCAATACAGTTTAAGCATTTCTCGCCCCAGAATGTCGTCGTCGTCGCCTCCGTATCGCCAAACATGACTTCGAGACCCTGATAGAAACCGTTCCCGAGGAGAGTGACTTCCGTGCCGCCGGTGACAGACCCTTCCGCAGGCACGAGCTTGTGTATCAGTGGAGGTGTCCGTCGCACTGGTGGTCCCGTGAGCTGATTAGATACGGCTTGTCCGAACGCGGCATCTGCCGTTCCGAAGCTATTCCTGGCCGAGCCGGGACTTCCAGGTCTGCTGGGCTGGCGAGATGGTGGCGCAGAGATCATTGCCTGTCGAGGGAGATTTTCCAAACTGAAAGAACGGTTGATGTTGGCGGCAAAAGACGGGTCACTGCCGTTGGGTGTAGGAGGACTAGTACCAAATGGGGCCGGTCGCGATGGAGGCATTGCAAATTGACGATCAGCAGGCCCCATGTACGATGCCATATTGGGAGCATAGGGTGAGGAAGCAGCTGTGTTCGGCATTGTCGCGGGTCCAGGAGGCACCTGCGACGTGTCGAGGCGAGTCATTGTCAACCCGGATGGCAATTTGCCAGAACCACTTTGCTTTCTTCTCTTGGCCGTGGGGCCGGATAGTCCACTTGGAGAGACGGGTCTAGAAAGATTTCTAGGGGCCAGGGTAGTCGAGGTCTGACTGGATATTGCCGATGATATGGCAAATGGACTGCTCGCGGGAGTCATGGGGAAATTGGGATTGAAATTATGCTGTAGTCCGTGCAAATCGGTCGTGGAGAAGGATTGCTTGAACATTTTGGGATTGACTCCGTGCATCTGAGGCTGCTCCGGTCCTGAGGTTGGGAAAACGCCGGCACCGGGCAATTTTGGCCCTGGTGTCGGCACTGACGCCGGAGGGTTTGTTGTTGTTGCCGCTGCAGGAGCATTGTGGGTTTTATGGTCGTCAGTAATCATGATCGGATTGGTCATGGCCTGAGCGACAACCTTGTCTCGATAGTCATTGATGGTGAAGATGACTTGGAACCCCATCTTCTCGTTTTGGTGGCGACAGTAACACGCAATTCTCATTGGAAGCTCGACTTGCATAGCTCCCGGGGGTGAAGCGGCAGGTTGGGTTTCAACACCATTCGGCGCCGCAGTCTGCGTATCACGAGGAACCTCTACCCACTCTTTAATCTCATTGGTGTTGAAGACGACCACCCTTCTTTCCTCATCCTTTTGAAATAGTTCTTCCTCTTCGGGTTTCTTTTGCTTCTTCCTTGAGGCCCTTTTCCTTTCACGCTGGATGCAGCCTGCGCAGATACGTACTTCGCCGCCATTCAATGGCTTGTCCTCATCGTCCCTGGAATTAGTGGAGTCGGTTGACCCGGGACCGGGACGGGCATGAGGAGCCAATTCTTCCCCTCTCGCACGCGCCCAAGCTCTTTGCAATTTGCGAGGATCCTGCATGGCACTGGTACAGACCAGAGAGGTGTGAAGCTCCAGAATCTCTGCCGACCGATCCACATTAGGCTTGGCCAAGAACTTAGGCTTGGAAACGGTGTGTCTCGGAAGCCTCAACTTCCTAACACCAGATGGAAGCGACGAGAGAGTCAGCCTGATCGGAATTTGGGTTTCGACGCGAGATTTGAGGGAAGTGGGATGTACGGTGAGGACAGGAGCACCTTCGGCGGAGTTGACCGTGGACGGGGGGGAAGAGATATCCTTGGTGAAGGTGGATGGAGTCGCGCTCGACTCGGGGTCGAAGCTGAATCCGGCCGTGGAAAATTGCAAGTTGGGAGGAGAAAGGGTGGCATTTCCAGGCGAGTCGCCATTCATGGTGATATGGTTAAAGGTCTCCTCTAGGCCTGACGAAGGTGAGTGTTTTCTCCAAGGAGATTGGCCTTGGGCAGAAGAGAGCATGGCATTGAAGGGTGATGCCTCTCGAGAGCCTGGGAAGAAAAACTGACGCTGGGTGTCGCTGGGAAATTGGCCGGTCGAGACCGGTTTGCCAAAGGCGACAAAGTTATTTGGCCGGTTAAAGGGTGGAGCAACCAAAGATCTCTTGATACCGCCGGCATTGATGACATCAAATCCGCTGGGAGTACTCGCCGCAGTGTCGAAATCGAAATCAGAGGCCATCTGCCGATTGCTGGCCTCAAAGTCATGGTCCATGCAAGCCATGGACGTGTCCTCCAGGAGTCGCTCGTTAGACGAAATTGAAAATCCATTTATCCCACTACTCCAAGTTCCCTGTACAGCATTGTGGGCAGGGGGAGAGGCGGTCGAAGCGGCAGATGTGGTGCGATTGTGATCCACAGGGGATTGGGAAGAAGAACTGCTGGATCCCGACCCAGACCCACGGGGTGATCGGGCCAGCGTGGCATTGCCAGGAAATGGACTGAAGCTGTCCACTTCACGTTTTATGGACAGATCGTTCGGGTTGAGAAAGCCAGTGTCTGTGGAATTCGGTTGGTCTGCTTCTGAGGCTGGAGAGGTCAAGAAGAGATCGAAATCTTGGCCGGCAAAGGAGGGAGGTTGGTCGAGACTAGCCTGGAACAAATACATGTCTTCATCTTGGGTGGATGCCATGCCGCTCTTTTTCTTCGGTCTTGCAGATTCAGAATATTGTTGTCACCGTCACCCTGACCAGCCTATGCCATCTCTTTGCAGGACTCAACTCAAACGGACTCGATCCGGATACGATGGGACGGATGAGACGGAAATGAAGTGAGATGAGGAGGAGACGGGTTCTTGTCGGATCTTAGAGGATATTATCACCGAAATCAATCGAGATTTTGGCCGTTCGTTGTGTGTTGATGTTTAGCTTGTGGCAAGCGGATGTGCTCACCGCGCCTCAAATAAATCAGCCGACTCGTAATATGAAACTTGGAGGAGTCGGCAGAACAATATCGATGGCGCGCTGCATAGAATTTGGCGATAAGTCGTAGATGCGTCTCAGATCGAGGTGATTGAATGATGGAGGTGAGTATACGATGTAGGTGTTTGAGAGGCAAAAGCACGGAAGAAGTGAATGAATGGAGACGGCCAGAACCTGAGTGCGGAGATGGAGGAATTTGCCAAATTGACTAGTTCGGTCAGGCGCCGAGAGCTTCAACTTTCTCTGACCGAACTTTAGTTATGCTGCAGTCATTCATATTCGGTCCGATGATGATGGTAGCCACATGAAACTCTCCTCATCTCTCCGTCTCCCTCGTCATCAATCATATATCAAAATGTTGATTCAAAAGTATCTTCATTCTGATACGCTGATTGTATTTACTCCGGGCAAGCCTGCTGGCGCCACTTTCGGGTATATTCGTTTTTGAAGGTTGCGAGATTTGAAGACCCTGCTCATGCACGAAGGATTTTCTGCCGCGGGCTTTGATCCTCAGACCCATCAAAGGTACGAGAATGAGCTGTCTCCCGGTAAAGAAGAACACTCAGTATTTACATCAAGGACGCCGCTGCAGATATGATTTGCGTTTCATGTGATACGTTGAAAATTCTATACCGATATTTACACTCTGAATTTGTGTTCTCTGCCATTCCCATTTGCGAGCGCGGAGTCGCCCAGATGTCTGGGATACTTCATCAGCGAGTACTTTTTTTCCCTCCCCCCTTTTTCGCCAAGGATTATAATAGCGCCACCTTGCTGTCATGAATGATTCCTACGAGCTGTCAGTCGCCACACTCTCTTCACCCACTACACCCCCCTACTTTGCTTGTGGTGTAATTCATCTCCCTGTCACATCTCCCAATCATTCATATTCACTTGACGCATGCATCTCATGCCACCTATGAAATTGCAGCCTCTGGACCCCAATGCCTTGGGGCATACGGGGCTTTCACCTCTGGCTAAGGTACGGACTACATCTCCCCTGTCATCCACCGCTGGCGCTGTCTCCCCCCCCCCGAAACCATTTTCGGCCGAGAGATGTGGAGTAGATGGTGTTTTCTTATCAAGGGAATTCTACCTTTTTCTGATCAAGCCTGTCGTCCGTCTGGGAGCCAATGTAGTATACCGCTTTTCCCAGAATCAACTGGCAAGACCTGACCGGTGATGTTACCCGCAAAGTTATCGCTGGCAAGAAACAAACATGCTCTTGCAACGGTTTCCACCGGAACGGCCTTCTTCAGCGCGACTGTTGCGTGGGATTCCCGCCATATTATCCCCGGGTCTTCGGTACACTCTTTCCGAAACTGTGGGGTATCCACCGGTCCAGGCGCAACGGCATTAATGCGGCCGCATGGATTGATAGTCGCTACATCGCGTGCTAGCGACCGCACAAGCCCAACTTGAATGGCTGCCTTGGAGGTGGCATATGGTGCACATGTTGAGACACCGAAGCGACCGGCTTCACTGCCGAATACCACTGCGGAAACGTTTCTGAGCTGGGGGTTGCCGTGGCTGCGTATGCCGCGAAGCCATGCTCGACAGGTCAGGAACGTCCCGTCGACGTTGACATGCATAGTTCGTTTCCAGACCTCGAGAGGTGTATCTGCGAGCGAGTAATGTGGGAGGTACGACAAATCCAGGCCAGCCACGGCAATACAGGTTGAGACTACCCCAAACTTTGCCCTCGCTCTCTCCATTCCTTGCTCCAACCCAACCTCGTCAGTAATGTCGACCAACTGGCTATGCAGACGGTCGTGGTTGATTGGGTCCTTGGGTTCGACGATGTCGAACGCGGAAACACATGCCCCAGCCGAGAGGAAAGCCCGAACAACTACAGATCCTATCGCGCCACTAGATCCCGTTACCAGGACATGAGATCCTTCAAGACCCAGCCCTATGTCGAACTGATTGCCATCCATCTGATAATCCGCATATGAAGTTCGGACAGGATGTTTTCCTTTGCGGGAGACGTTTTTGTGAAGTCTCGGCGCCAAGGCGCGGTCCTCGGTATTACGTTTTCCCCTGCAAAATGGAACCTGTCTAATATGGTGCGCTCCCCGTATAGAGAAAATTTATACGGGCAAGAAAGGGGAAGTCAATACCATCCTATGGGGTGACTTGAGGTAGCATTGGAGGCGTTTCTCGAGTACTTTCGTCGCTTACCCTGTTTTTTCATGGTTCCGGAATAAGTGGTAATATCCTTTTTGAAGTCGGTCGAGTCATCAACCCCACTTTGAACGGTTCACGGGATTGGAATATATCCCCGACGAATGGCAAAAGAAACTTGTTCAAACAAAACCGTAACGCAGCCAACGTCAAAAGCTCGACATGCCTGAAAGGAAGAGAGACATGATTGCCCGAGGGCAGAAACATAGAGTCCCGCTAGGAACTGCCATCCTCGTTGGACTGCGAGCCCTTGATCCATTACTGCAGGGACATCTTCTGCTCAACTCTCCACTGCCTCAGCTGGCGACCATTTTTGGTCTGCCTCCACCAGGACCTCCGCCAGCGGGCGGACTCCCCCTCGCTGGTACCAGTATGACGCCATATCAGAGCCTGATACTGGGGTTCTCTCTCGCATCGGCCTTCAAACACATTCTATGGGCCGTGTACATCAACAATGAGCCAATCTATCCCGGACCTGCTATCGGAATTGGTGTCTTCAATGCGATTCTCAACACATTCAACACGCTGGCTTACAACGCTGGCGCGGAGAACCCGACCTATTTCCCTTCTTGGAGTATCTACATCGGAACGGCATTGTTTATAGGGGGAATTCTGATTGAAACGATGGGTGAGCTCCAAACGGAAAGCTTGCAAGGACGACCCCCGCAACGAAGGGAAAATTTACCAGGGTGGACTGTTTTCTGTGGTCCGCCATGTGTCGTATCTGGGCTACAGTCTGTGGCGGGCGGGTGCAGCACTGGCTTCCGGTGGGCCAAAGTCAAACGAGAAGTGCCCTACGCTCTGATACCAGGAATTTGGTGAGGGACAGGCGAGATATGGCGTGATTATTCTGTCAATTATTTTCATTGATTTAGGGGACAAGTGCTCAAGAAATAGTATGACTTTTCTTTTCGAGTGATACCAATCCGTCCCCAGTTAACCTTTCTCTAGCGATACTGACTGCTCCTCCCAACCGATTCTTCACTTTCGTCATAAGTCGGTAACGTATCCTTGACCGCGATGACTTGTTCTCGGTTCTGCAGTTCTGCTTTCCGTTGGCGGGCTCTTCTGATCTCGAATGCGATCACGAAGACCACGTACAAGACGAACATGATGGCCGCCACGACACTGTAGGCGATACGCGCCTTTTGTGTGTCGGAATCAGTCTGGAATGGACTGAAAGATGCCAGTCTGATGCCGAGGCCGCCATTGATCATGGCTAAAAGAATCAATAGGCGGCCAACCCAGAGATGGACGCGGCCAACGGGTGTGCGGCCGGGGGGCTTGGAAGGTTTGCCAGCCTGGACCGCCAGGGAGCGCCTTTTGTAGAGACGGTGATGGATAGCACCAAAAATGGGCTGAAAGAATGCGATGGCGAGGATGGCCAGGCCCAATCGAGGGTGGGCGTCGTTCCAAATGCCAAAGGCAGCGGACTGTTGTGCAAGCCAGATGCCCATGCCCGCCGCGACTATGTAGATGATATAGCTGAAGATTTGGCCGATGGCGTGGATCTTGAGGACGATGGGGTTTTTGATGTTCAGCCGTAACAAGATGGCAAGAGACGGGATAAACATGACCCATACGAGAGAGGCTAAGACGGCGTGGGCAATGAGGATGCGTGTTGCTTTGTTGAATTCAGCTTCCGAGGAGAAGACAGAGCTTTGACTGGTGGAACTGGAGGATGAATCGTCACTGCTGCTGCTGCTGTCACCGTCGCCACCGTCCCCATCGTCAAAAGGACCCCTTCCGTCTCCATCGTCAAACCCGCCTCGCCATCCACCAAATTGTGCGTTGGCGGCAGTAACAAGCAAGACTGCTGCGAACAGAACTATGGTTCTAGTACGAATCATGGTTTTGGAACGTGTCGAGAAAAGAAATTTGGCTGGGAGAGAAGAAGGGAATTGTTCAAGGTACGAAAAGGCAGAGAAATGAAAAACCAACAGGCCGCCAGGCGTGCGGGCGGACCGCTGATCGAAGAAGAATGATTTCGAGTTTCAAGGCCCGTATGCAATGTCCGAGATCGACGAAGGGGCTGGAGGCGAGCAGCTACAGGTACGGAACACAGGAGGGCATGGTTTACCAGAAATAGGACGGGCTGGGCTTGGACAGCCAATCAGCGAAGGGACATTGCGGCGATGAGCATCCTGGTGATCGGAAGGGTTTCTTGGTATACGCGTGTGCAGTGACAAGGGATGGCAGCGTTGCAGAGATGAGGCCGGCAAATAGGATTGGAGTCAATGGGGACCCGGGGGCAGTGTGAGACGCCTCCGGTGCTGAAAATGGTGGTGGATATAACTATAGATACGCATAAGGGAAGTCATTTGAAAAAAAGTACGGTTGCCTGACGACGCTGTACTCATGCCATCAATGGGGGTTGTAGGTAGTTGTCAGACCCTCAGACTTTTCTGTCAGCTGGGCGCTGCCGGGTTTTGGAATGCCCGATCCACCGACCCAGCCCAAACTGGGGGCCTAAACCCTAAGCTGCCTTCTTGGGTATTTTTCGTTGTTTGACAGCGCAGATGAATACATCCCCCCTGGTCCCTCTTGAGCCATGCTCGCGCATCATGCTCCCCTCCCGCAGACTGTTAACACGACTGCGCATGCTTCTCTTTGAACGAATCGGGTCATCAAGGGTATCGATTCCCCTATTGCCCATGTGGTAATGCTGACGCGTCCAGAACGCGAGGACAATTTGAATCAGTAAGGCAATGACAGGATCGTAAAGAGTCGGGAAAAATACAAACTCGGGTACGAAGGCAGTCCGAAGCTTGAGGATTTCTTTGGATTGGTCGCAAAGAACGGTCTGAAACTATGAAAAAATGTCATTCATATATCTCCCCCTGCCGAGATCATGTTCAAAGATGGAATGTAGGTCTTGCATAAAACATCGAAACATACAAAATCGTAGGATGTTTGTGGTATGTACCATCCTGAATGAAATGCATTGGCCTGGGATATGAAAAGAGTTGTGATGGTTTGTTCATCGAGGGTGAGGAGTCTTATGGGTTGTCCTTCTATAGCTTTTGCGCCCACTTTGTTTTTCTTTTTGTCATACTGACAAAATGGACATACGCCACTTTTGCTGCGGTCGATAAAAAAATGCCGACATTGCCTGACGAAAATATTTTACTTGTTGCCACGCCAGGGCACGTTATCTTTTATTCCATCATCTCTTTGTTTTATCAAAATGCAATGAAACGACTGCAACGGAGATCCCCCACTTCGGCAGTGGTCAATAGCAATCTAGTAAGGCAAGCTGGTGTTGTCACTCCTGCATTATCGTTTAGCTGAGGCGCATATACGCATTCAAGACCACGCTTCCATAGTGCTAAACACGAACATCATGTGAGATGATGCATTTCTGTCGAGGTCATGGCCGAATCTACTCGTCGTTCCGGCAGACAGCGCAGGGTCAATCCAAAATATGCACATGATGGATGGGATAAAGAGACTCTACGAATTCTACGCGCATCTTCAGAATCATCTGGCTCGAGCCCTGACGAATCTTCACAGTCGGGAGATCTACAAGAGGACGATGACTTTATTACTGCTCAGGCCGACGCAGCTCCTGATATTTCGTCTCAGGGCGAGACAGCTTCTGCCTTTTTGACCCAGTCTTCAGATGTCGACACGCACGATGAGGAGGAAGATGACCAAATACGCGTTTCCTCAGATGAAAATATTCCTGATGCTCCGAGAATGAGAAATAACATTCGATCAGTGTATGCAAACGCCGCTAGCACAACGGCTCATTCTCGTGGCCTTCAGTCTGGACACCATCTCCGCGCGAAAGGTTCAGCATACCCCATTACCTTTGGCCCTGAGATCGGCGACTTATTTGACGTTCTCCAAGCTCGAGATACTTGGCTGAAGGGACGTGATGTTACAATTCCCAGCCGCCGGACCTTGTCTGCTGCCATCAAAGCGCCGAGCTTTTCTCGCAAGTGTAGTGTTGAAACCCGTCAAGAATCTGGTGCAGAAGACACAAAGACGTTGGATTCGCTTCCGCTGGGCGAGTCGATCTCCAGAAATCAACTCGCGCAAGAGATCCCGGAAGAAGATTTGTATTCAAAATATTTGCTCCGTGGCCGCCCATCACATTCAATCATCATCGGCCCGCGAGGCAACCAGCGAAAAATAGCCCTTGATTATCTGTCTGCCCTAGACTTTGGCCAAGCATGGGTGAAGTATTCAGAGCAAGAGATTACACAAACTGTCCCCAGTCGATACCACGAAGGCTGGTTAGTCAATGTGGGAGACAAAGTTCAATCTCTGGCTTGGGCTCCCTCTGATGGTCCGGTCCAGTACCTCGCCGCTGCTGTCCGATGCTCATCTACTCAGCGACGTTTGGCTTGCGAGGAAGAGAGAGACCGACCGGCGTTTTATTCGTCGCCTCCATATCCCTCAAGCATCCAAATCTGGGCATTCCACACCAAATCTACCGAATACCCGGGAGTACGAAAACTGAGCATGAACACGGAGCCCTATCTGAGCATTGTTTTGGCAACCGAATGGGGCAACATCCGTCAACTCAAATGGTGCCCCGTTGACCGTGTAAGAGGGATGGGCGACGAACAAGAACATCCGGGAAAAACAACCACGGACATCCACGTATTGGGGGTGATATCCAGTGACGGTTGTGCCCGAGTTCTCGCCGTTCCTCTTCCAGCTGGGTCCGGTTCAGTGACCTCTACTTCTCTTCGAATGGAGCGAGCGGGCATTATTCTTCGGCCCCCCCCGGAAACAATATTCACAACCCTAGCATTCATGTCCCCCACCGATCTCATTCTCGGTGCGGGAGATGGATCAGTGCACCTTTTTGATCTGACCGAACAGGCCCACGACGATGGGACATGCCGCAGCTACGTGAGGCATCAACTTCACCATACGTGTGTGATCGCTCTTTGCGCAGCCTTACCAAGTCCGTTCTCGACGTTTGTGGCGAGCACTTCTGCCTCCGGCGATCTGATGTTGACAGACTTGCGAAACCCCGACCAAGACAGGATATCGTTGCCTCGAGCATGCTTTCCAAATCGTGACCTCATTTTCTCTCCTTTTAGCCGCTCATTCCTCACTGCTCTCGATCGAGCAGGAAACACCCGCCTCGAAGCAAACTCGGCTACATTTGTTGTCTGCCACCATCTCCGTCAGTTTCCCAACAGCTTGAAGGTAGCCAAATTACCGGACTATAGCGGGGCGGCAACGGCTCTGGCTGGATCGCGATGGCATCCTTCCATCGTGGTCGGAAACGCTCGTGGACAAATTTTCGCAACCAACTATCTACGCCGGGTTCTTCCCTACAGAAAGAATGCCCCTCGTCAAGCAGCAAGCGCCTATCTGCAAAAGATTTGCGAGTATGATTGGCGGGCCTTAGCAGTGGAAGAAGGAGGACAGAAGGAAAATACTCTGGGGAAGCGGAAAGACATCGATCTCTATCATGGACAGGATGCGAAAGCGGGAGTATCTCGATTCGACGAAGGGTTCAAACTTGAGAAGATTGAAGTCGGCAACGTTCCACCCTCGAAAAAGAAATCACAAAGAATGGAGGTGGGAGCGACAGAGGCCATTTTCGAAGAAGAGCAGGCGGTCACCGCCATTGACTGGAATCCTAATGCTCCATGTGCGGGCCTGGTGGCGATAGGCTGGGGCAGTGGAATCTTCAGGGTACAGGATCTTGCTCATGATGCAGAATGAGCATGGAAAAGTCCTTTGATGATGATTACTCGTCCGTTTGAGTTGAGATTCACGGAAGGAAACCGGATGCGTTGAAACTATATTTACTAGAGATCACAGCTTAGCATAAAGAGCGAGCTAACTTGGGGGGGCACAAAACATCACGCTACAATTGATCGCCAACGACATAGTCATAGCCGATGAATTCTTATTCTTTCATCTTCAATGTTCTCTCTGATCATGTCGTTTTGCTCTCATCAGCCAGTCCCATAAATTACATTGAGTGCCGGGAATCATACTTTTTGGTTCCAGGTGGTATACATGAACAGAACCCCTTCGCGCTTTTTGGTTTCAAATTTTTCCCATCCCTGTTCCTGCGTATGACTTTCCCCTGTTCTGGACCACCACCCGATGCAAGGCAATGCAAAAGAACTGGGAAACAATTCGTGAATGTGGCCGGTGTGATGCTGCGCCAAACACCCAAGAAACCCGGAAATGGACGATGAGCCCGAGATGCCCCCCCCCCAAAAAAAGGCACATGCAGTGTCTCAAGCCGGATATGACGCCGAACTCACTCAAATCTAGCTCTTCTCACCTCGCGGACCGCCGCGACCTCTCGGTGCTCCTCCTCGGCCGCTGCTGCGATATCCATCTCCACGACCTCCTCGTCCACGACCTCGGAAATCTCCACGGCCACCGCGACCTCCTCGGCCACGACCACGTTCTCGGCGGACTTGTTCAAACCCATCATTCTCAGCAGCTGGCTTTTCCTCGGTGGCAGCACCTACTTCCTCTGCCCAATTGCTGGCTCCATGCACGGCAGCGGGGGTGGCATTGACACCAGTGTCGGTCTCCGCCGGGTCTCGAGAAACTTGCACCCACTCTTCATTTGTTGCACTTGTGTCAGTTACAATAGATGCCTGAGGATCCCATGTAGCCTCCGCAACAGCATTTGCAGCATTTGCCCCAGTGGATGCTTGCTCCAGCACTGGTAAGGCCTCCGGTTCGGCGGCGGCGTCGTTAGCGGGAGTCTGGATGGTAGTGGTATCACCAAGTTCGGTAAGAGCAGCATTCGCAATGGTGGCATCAGACTTTATTTCAGTCGCATCCGCGGAAGGCTCAGTTTGTTCAGTCTCATCGGCCACCTGCTCCATGGACGGTACCAAATCTTGGGCTCCTCGAAGAGCAGATTGTTTGACCTGGGCAAATGTGAAATCCAGCACCTCGCCTTGGACATCTGGGACCTTGTCTTCTGTACCATTGATCAAATTTTTCAAGGTTGTGAGAGAAGCTTCGTTGCCCTGATAGACAAGGAGTAGAGCACCTTCGAAAGCACGGCCTTCTTCAGAGTCTGCCTCCTCGGATTGACGTTTTGAAGCGGCAGCATGCAAGAAATGAGTGACAGTCCTCAGACTGTCTTCGACAACCTTCGCCTTCGCGCCCTGCATTTCTTGAACGACCTTCTCTTTGATGCTCACCATCTCCGCTTCATGTGCCTCAACCAAGCTTGACTTCTCTTTCGCGAACCGATCCTCTAATTCCTGAGTATAGGCGCGGAATGAGTTGAGTTGTTCCTCTAATAGTGTGAGCTGCGCTTGAAGGATGGGTTTTTTGAGAATCTGGGCCTTCTGGTCGGTATTGAGTTTCTTTGCAGCTACCAGGTCGTCGAGAGACATGTTGGGGTTTTCGCTAATGACAGCATCGGCCTTAGAGGAAGCAGCAAGTTTCTTGTGGATATTCCGGATGTTTCTGTCGAGCGTCAGTTTTGTGGACCCGTCTTTACATGTCTCGCAGTTTGGTTTTAATAGATACCTCGTGAGATCTTTGATGTACTGATTCTCGGTGTGAGAATCCACGCCGTTGGTAGTGGCTTCAACTACCGGTGTGGCTGCACCGCTGCTAGAAGGCGCATTTTCGGTTTTTGCCTTGCGTTTCTTTGCGGATTTGGAGTCAACGGAGGCGGGACCAGCAGTAGACATTTTTTGGACGCAAACGCAGGAGGCTGCTAGACGTTTGGATCGTGCAGAGAGGTCGGCGAAACGCAATAAAGGCAAGTATCCAAGTAATAAAACGGGAAAGACAACGACGTGGTTGTAGAAGAATTCGATTTGCTCGCGTGAGGCTACCTTCGAAGGGGGGAAGGGGAAAAAAAAAAAAAAGAATACTGAAGAGCGCAAAGCAAACACATGGGGGCACTTACAGCCGCACGCCAAGCTTCAATCGAACCCATTCATGTTGAAGGGTCTCCAGAACCTTCTTCTACAATGTAATAGAAAGAGTCGGATATGCCATCGAGGTCATTTTTACAGGACCGTCTTCTCTTAGGAGATGGGTCAAAAATGTTCTAGTTCTCTCCAACCCATGATAATGAGACATACAGCGTGGTGATGGCTCCTTACTCAAACCACCCAATTCATGAAGGAATCAATCCCATCGATGATGTCGGCTCATCTTCATGTTCCGGCTCCAGCCATTTTAGTATTATCCTTTCAAGCGTCCAGGTATTCAAGCATCCTCCATCCTGCAGAATTGCCCAAGCCGTCAAAGCTCAGAGAGACTGCTCCCTTCATTATGCTCAGAGCATGGTGCTCACGAGATGTCTTCATATTCTTCTGTCCCGGATTAATGTCTAGGATCGGTCGCATTTCCTTCAGCGAATCCATATGGACCGTGTGCGGTCTTCTGAGCTGGTTTTTGTTTTCAAGATTTGAGTTGAAGCCACGAGGCCCGGGAGAAATTGTTCGATAACTATTCCCCTCTGTGTGGTTTTGAGGGAGGGGTGGGTTCGCACGTCATGGAATGGCCTAGCCTTTGAATCGTCGAAGACTGATCTTGTTCATTATTAGCGCAAGCTTCGAGATTCGTGAGGTTCTGCCATACCATTGTGACTTTTCGTATATCTTTGGCTGCGATGGCCCTTTTTTCTCCCTCGACTCGTGCTTTGCGAGTTGCGTTCTGCATGAGCCTGGTTTCATTCTGGATCAGATCGCATCCTTCAGGGAAGTGACCCATCATACTCTTCAATAAATAGGACGTAGTTAAGGAAAACCAAGGTGTCAACGCCTTTCCCCACATTTTTCCTCGCGTGGGCTTTCATGATCCTCCGCAATGTCGCTCGTGGAAACGATTTCCTTCGAGCCTTCATGGTGCTGTGAGTTTGTGAACTGGTTGCGGCTCTGCCAACGCGTGGAGGGGATTTGCGGGAACGAGTAAACACAGTCTTGGCCGGAAACTTGCCAAGGCTCTAAGTACTATTTGCACTACAAAGTGGTCCCATTCCGTACTCGATACCAACAGCGCAGGACCAGAACGTGAAATTATAAGTGTTTTACATGAAGCAAGATAAAACACAACCCTATGGTTTTTACACACGTTGGCTGGTCCGTATTGCGTGCCAACAGGGACAAACTCACGAGGTCATCAGCTTCGACATCAGATGAATGGCTGATTTGGCCCTCTCGCGGACATTCAAGTCCGGATCGACCTCAAGCTTCCGTAGATGAGTAACAAATCCCGCCTTCTGGAGCTCAATTGCGCGTTGTTTACATCCAGATCGATCACTAGCATCGTCTTCATAGGTAAGGTTGATGGCAATCCAGCAGCATTGCGCTCGAATCTCCCGGTCTGCATGACTGCAAAATGTCAAGACCTGTTTCATCAAGGCGTGCTGTGATGCAATGACATTCCTCCACTTTGGGTCACATGCACCAATATGCACCAGGATGTATAACACCTTCACCACGATCGAGCTTGGTGCTGGTGTGGTATAATTCTCTTTTCGTGTCGGCCCCGCCGATGTACGTGGACGTAATCGGTCGAGCATAATCCTCAAAAAATCTTCTTGGCCCATCTCGTCGAAAATATATTTGACTAAATCTGATGCGTTTTCACCGCAGAAGAGGTTCCGAAGAAGATCGAGTAATTGGGCCTGAATCTCAGTATCGTCTTCGGTTGTGTGTCGTATGTCAAACACGTTCGGTTGATCGAGAGGTGCTTCGACATTTCCACTTGGAACTAGGCCGCTCTCCCGTTCTCCGTCCGAGTCTTCGCCCATAATGACATCTTGAGAGTCGTCGGCCGGCTCAGAAGGCCGGCGATAGGTCATTAACGGTGGATATTCCCTTTCCACCAGGCCGATTACTTCGCCGTCTGGGATGTCAATGGGATCGGTCTTGATCAGCAGCTTTATCCAGCTGGATCCCAACTCGTCGACCACATCCTGCTTCAGTTTCTTGCTCGCATTTAAGACAAGTTGCTTCAGCGCCCATAATGACTCCAGTCGAAGTCTCGCATTTGCAGAATGAGCTTGCTCGCACAGCTTCTTTACCAGCGTCGATTCTCCCACACTTTCCTTGACGGGACTAAAGTCGATGGCTAGGTTCGTGAGAACCCTGGTAGCGGCAATCCGGACCTCCGAGTTCGTCGAACTCATGAGCTTGATAATGGGTTTGGCAACCTCGGCTTCGATGAGCTTGGTTCTTAACGCCTGAACAGACCTCGTGAGCACCCTCACCGCTCCGCAGGCAGCAAGAATGACGGCGGCAGAATTCCCCGACGCCTCCATCTGTTGATGGGGGCCAAGTTGAATGTGGTAGGGTTCCAAAGCCATTATGATATGTGCCAACACCCCTTGGTCACATATCTCCTTGCGATAGTCATCTTCAAATGGTGCTATTGCGGCCAGTGCCTGCAGACAACCTTCCCGATAGTCCATTTCGCGTCTGGTGGCCCAGGTAGGCCCGCCACGGCCAATAACATTACCGGGCGATGTCTGATCTGCTGGTATTTCATCTGATTTGTGGGGTTGCCACGGGGATGATTTGCGACCAGCAGGGCCATCAAATGTCATCTTCAGACCAGCCGACAGATGAACAATAGCCCTGCCCTCCACGGCTACCCGCTGCATCTCGGGATCGTCCATCACGAGCGCCGCCAGGACCGCCGGAACTGCCCTTGTGTAATGCAGCCCGTTACATAGATGTGATCCGCCCAGTTGGTTGTTGAAGCTGTCCTGCCGTGTCGGATCGGGAGGGTCCGGATTGAGCATTCGGGTCAGTAGCGGGACAAGCAACGACGCAAAGGAGGATCCCCGCTCCCTCTTGACGAAATTCAAGCGGTACAGGTTGACCAATAACTTGGCTGCAAGAAGACGTCTCTTTCCGCGCGACTCACGAACAACGTATAGGAGCCACGAAATGACGGCACTCTCTTCAATGTCGTCCACGGTTTCCCGGCCCACGGCAAGATGGGGTGTTTCATTTGTTGTTGGAAAGAACGAAGCGCGGCGCTTAGGCATGGCTGTGACGGAGCTCAATGGCGGGAAACCAGACTGAGTCGCAGAGATGGACTTTTCGGACACCGGGGTGGAAGGCAGAAGGGGATCGAAAGGTCCCTGTAAACGTGAGCGAGGGACGGCGGCCCCGGAAAAATAGCTTGCTCCCCATGGCGCTCGTCGTATATCAGAAGGAGAGAAGTCGTCTCGGAGGTCGGGCAGCACTGTTTTGATTGTGGGGTTTGCCAGGAACATTCTTGTCCGAAATTTGGAGTGTTCGGTCAAAACACAAAGGGATTCCAGGACGGGTGAAAGATGAGCGAAGGACGGGGCCGGTTCTGGAATACGGGCAAGGACGTCGCTCTCGCCGTTCAAGGCATCAGGGCCCGGAGGAACAAGTCCTTCTGCAACCACAAAAGATGCCAGTCGAGCTGAAAGCAATGTCAAGACCCCGCCATCGACAAGAGCACGTTTCTGGGGTTCGAGGGAGACGGTTTTACAAAGAAGAGCCAAAATGGCATCACACGCCTGCTGAGACGCCATCGTATCATTAGCGCTTCCAATAATATTTCCAAAACATCGTATGTATTTTTCCGAATACAACAAATCCGCCAGCTTGTTATTCTGCGGCCAGTGCCCAACGACAGATGGAGGCAGATTGTCGGCAACAGCGTTGAGACATTTCAAGATGGCGAGGGTTGCTTTGGAGGAGAGAGGCAGTAGTAGAAAGGAAATCAGTCTCTGCAAAACGTCGGTTTCGAGGAGCGGTTGTACAAACGGAGGTCCCTCTGCTCAATACATATTAGCATCCTCAGGTACACGAAGCACAAAAGTGGCGCACCATGGGCGATGACGCAGAGGACCTGCGCAACTTGAGTGAATGTCAATTCATCTTCCAGTGTTGGTTTTGCTGCTGCTGCTGCTGGGCCACTCGTGGGCTGTGTCTCAGTATCGGTGAGTATCTTCGCGAGGGTGGGAACGAGCCCATGCTGTATGTATTCCACTTTGCGTGACAGATGCCCGGTCAAGTCATACTTTATTCTCTTTAACGCTGGTAGTTGACGTGGTGTGCCGGCCGCGGTCTTCAGATCCTGCAACGAGGACGGTACACGCCTCGTTGATGCCATGCGAACGGTGATCAGTTATCAAAGGTGATCGATACGGCATCGGGGGTGACTTTGTAACAAAATGTGTTGGCGGATTGTTGACACACTCGCCCACTCCAAGATTTGCTGGGCAGGAACATGGGGTCCAGGGCCCAATCGGGAAAGACCAAAACCGAGTTTTTTTGTACTTTTTATTTTTTATTTTTTTTTTTTCCGGGCCTCTAACGCGTCAATTCAACTTCAACGTCTTCTTTGGAGCGCGCCAGGTACCGGCTTCTGCAGTCAATCCTTCTTGGGCCTCTCAACAATAGTAATGACCAGTTCGTCACAGCCCCTAACCAGGACTCTTATCCTCGCATTGACCCAGACCGAGGAACTTCAACGCCATATCGAAGAAAGCGCCGAGGTGATCGAACAACTCCGTCGGGAGAATGAAAAGCTCAGGCTGGAACTGGAAGAATTGCGTCAGGCACGAAACTCTGAACAACCGAATCGTTCTTTCCAGCTAGACGACTTGTTCAGAAAAGATGCTGAAAAGCAAGCCAAGATTGATCATCTGAAATCGAAGCTTCAAATGGTCCAAGCAAAGGAGAGGAAATGGCGTCTGAAGACCCCTCACCTGTCGTCTCCTATAACCTCTTCTGACGAGGCTGATCCCCATATGAACCCTGGCACTACGTCCCGAAAGCGGCTTCGCAGCAAAAGCCCAGAAACAGAACCATCGCCGCTCAGGAGAATTTCCCCAAACTTGCCAGCCGGAGGAAATCTCACACCTAGGAGCTTTGGTGATCGGGGAGCGGATGCCATTCCTTCGATTGCGGAGGATGGGGAGGATCACATTCGAGGTCAATCTGATTCGATAGCTCAGAGGTCTTGCGAGGGGAATGAAGCAGGTTCGCCCCGGCAGCGTCTCCAGACATTACTTGCTGCTCCCGCTCCCGCTCCCACTCCTCTGCTTCCGAGGGCGAAATCCAATTCCCTCAGTCCGAGGATGGCGCCCTTACAGGATCAAGTGAAACCCGAAACATCTCTACCCCTTCCGAATGTAAATCCCCTCACTATTGTAAACAATAATTCAGTGAGAAAGCCCCTGCTCCTGCCGCCAAAACTATGCTTGACTGCAGAACCTGAGGATCAGGAGCCTCTGCGTTCTAGGCCAGTCAACTGTCTCAGCCTTTCACACTTCAAAGTCGATCCAGAACGTACTGGCGGCTACGATCATGTCTACGACAAAGTGGTTCGTGGTGGAGAAGCTAGGAAATGTTTGCCTGGCTGTATGAGACCTGAATGTTGCGGCGGGAAGTTGGCAGCCACCCTCCCTGCTGATCCCCACTTATCAGATGATGTTCTGCTACTGGATTTCTTGGGTACCGAATCGGAGGCTAGGATACGATCTTTGACACCTTTGGCGAGGATGAATCTTGTGCATGAAGCCCGTACAAAAAGGCTGGCGGATTTGTATGGAAAAATGCCCCCGACAGCATTCGAACGGGCACAAAGCCCGCCGGGATTCTGGAACACTGACATGCCAGGAACTCAAGAAAACAAGGAGGACCAGGAGCAGGTCAGACTGAGGGAACAGGAGGAAGTGGAGAGAAGATATCGAGAGGCTCAAAGGGAGAATGGACAGTGGCTCTTCGCGGACGAATAACAGATGAATGAGGGATGTTTGGATTCTTCTGCCTTGGAGGGGGTTTTGGGCTTCGATCGATCGTCTTCTTTCGGACAGATGCAGTCCACTAGAACCTAACCTGCGAGCATCTGGGCGGGTAGGTATGTTTGCTCTGAGCCTGGAGGCCGGTCTTGTGCTCTTGGCTTCGAGATTTTAGGTGGTGGCTGTGTTATTGCACACCGAATCGACAAGTTGATCGGCAGATTCCCCCCTAACCGAGATTATGAAGCTGAAATTTATTGGACGCTGCTCCACCCCATCGCTTTTTGGCCTCGCACGTCTCTCCGGAACTCTTTCACATTGGATGTGCTCCCGATCGCTTCTTTTTGTCGCTTCTGTTCGCTTGTCCGCTGGAAAGATGCAAAATGCAAATGCCGATCTGAAAAAGACCGTGGCCCACAACACCTGTCAGCCTTACAATACATGACTTCGTTGCCCATATCTGGGAAGGATTCTTGTACATGCTTCTCTGGAAACGAGAAGAACGTCTCTTGTCGGCTTTTCTCACTCTGTCTCCTTTATATTTTTATTTTCCCCCCCCTTTCTTTCATTGCTGTATTGATTATACTGCCACTCTTTCACGCGGCCTGACCAACTCATATTTTGATTTTTCAGTCACGTTCATTTTTGCGTTGTTCTATCGCTCGTTGGAATCATGAAACAGTCACTCGTTTATCATGTGGCCTTGCTGGCTTGGGCGTCACTCGCTGTGTCGTCGCCCATCTCGCGCCGTGACGTGTTCGGCCACAATGACTTTAGCTGTCAGAGCCTGAACCACCCGAACCCGGTGATCCTGCTACATGGCCTGGGGGCCAACGAGTATGAGGACCTCAACGTGCTCGAGGCGTATCTCCAGACGCAAGAATTTTGCACGTTCGGCATTACGTACGGCGCCTATGACGCGTTCCCGTTCTTTGGCGGTCTTAAGGCCATCGCCGATTCGGCTCAGGAGATCGCTCAGTTCATCCTTCAGGTGCGCTCCGAGACTGGCGCCGACAAGGTTGACCTAGTCGGCCATTCTGAAGGCGGTTTTCAGGCGCTGTACGTGCCAAAATTCGAACCGGGCGTTGCCGGGATCGTGGACAAGATCGTCTCTATCGCTCCACCCACCCATGGCACCACCTTTGCCAATCTTGCTGACCTGGCATACCTGGGCGGCAATGCCAGCCGTGACGCTGTCGGTGAGATTCTTCAGACCTTTGGCTGCCCTGCCTGTGACGACCTCTTAGTTGGCGGCGATGCCGTCGCCCGCCTCGATGATGGGCCCATCGCACAACCCGGCAATAACGTGCTTGTTCTCGCCTCAAAGTCTGACGAGCTTGTTACCCCGACCTCCACCTCCTTTATCCACGAGGACGGTGTCACCAACGTCTGGACCCAGGATAAATGCCCACTGGAGATTCTCGGCCACATCGGCCTGGCTTACGACCTCGATGTCTGGTGGACCGTCCAGAACTGGCTCGACCCAGCTTTCCAAGTCCCCGCCCTCTGTGTCCCTGGTCTGCCGTTCTAGAAGATCACTGAGCAAAATCGAATCTGGCAAAAGAACAGAAAATTGTTGAAGAATCTTGAGCATGCGACCAAGTCATATTCATAACCGAAGAGAGATATATTTAATATGTATATATGTAGCGGTACGCTGGCACCTGACCGGCGCCAAGCAAACGAGAATCGAAATACGCTGATCGGAGATAAAAAGATTTTCTATTCCACTTTTCTGCTCGTTTTCTCCTTCCTCCCCAATCTTTTTGACTCCGGAGGTCGTTTACGTTCTCAACAATGTCTCAAATCCACCTATGAGGGCCTGCGGCTATAGCTGATGGTGCCCACTTACACCCAGCTAGTGACAATCCATATCATATTAGATGGGGTTCTGTTGGCTCAGGTCTCGCAGACACATCCGTCGCCGCAACACAAGGAAAAATTTCCTTGCCATGCAGAACCAAAATTGCTAAAGCTAAGTACATCCTTGAGATCGGCACGCCGGGAGCACTATTCGACAAATCTGGATGGCTAGTCCTGGGCCTGATGTCGAAGTAACAAACATTGATATCGATGAGCATGCGAACAAAATCGCAAATGAAAATAACCGTCAGACTGGGTTGGAAGGACACGTGGAGTTGTTTTTGGGGGAATGCTTCGGGGGGTTTTTGTCCAAAGGTTAAGGCGGAGATAGGGAAATGGGAAGAGGCCTGCTTTTTGGATTTTGCTTCCATCGGTGCAGACAAAAGCAACCTGGAGTACTTCAATCATGCCTTGGATATGGTGCACCAAGGTAGTATTATCGTCATAAATAATGTTGCTAGAAGAGGTACGGTAGGTGGTTGACGAAGAATCCATTCAAAACGATGATTGCGTGAGAGGCGTAAAGAGGGTGATTGAAGCTGCTGGGAAAGGATAACAGAGTGGAAGGCACAGTCATCCAAACTGTGGGAGAGAAGGGATATGATTGTTTCCTGCTTGACTATGTGGGGGTAGCTTCATCGTTGTCGACCGTCTCACAGCAAATACACCTACATTGCGCCTTCTAGGGTCAATGAACCGAGAACCATAGCAGCAGCGAAAAAAAAGATGATTATCCTTTAGTTTCTTTAGGCTGAAGTCTGCTACAAGCTCAGTGGCTATAGTGGTCAATTTTCCCTCCCATAGTTTTCCCACTGATCCTTCCATCAATGAATCCCTTCCATCAGTGGAAGGGGGATAACAGTACAGTCTTGGAAGGAAGTGTCCCCTGGAGCAACGACAGTGCTCACAAGCATGCGCAGCCGCTGACCTGGAACAATAGCCAGATCGGTGACGATGGAAATTCTCACATGCCTCACTATCGGAATCTTGACCGTTTGGAAACTCTCAATGTTTCATGAGGTCGTTTTCTGAAGACCGTCAGTGGTAGTTGACTGGCTCTCCTTCGATAGGTTTTCACTAGTCGATCTGATAGTTGGAGGTCCCACGAATTCCATTCCTTGTCGCAAGTCTGTGATGCTTTCGAGATCTAGGTAACAGATAGGTTGAGTGTGCCATGGGTATTTTGTGACGGCTCTGCGGGAGCATTCAAGGGAATCACAGGTGACAATCTGTCATTCTTCTAGTACCTTCGGATCTTTCTGGGCTTCTCGGAGGATCTCCTTCATTCGGGAGGGAAGTTCTTTGTCCTCTTTCCTCCATCTTGCGTTGTTGGGAAAAACTATCCTTCGCAACCTGTTGACCCAAGGAGCTAATGGCTGATAGTATGGCGTGAAATTCTCCTCTGCTGTCCTCTGGAAATCGCGTTCATCGTCTATTGTGCCCTTTTTCAATTTGGCTAATTCCGCCATGTCCACATAATTCCACTTCTCAAAGTCTGGGACAACCACACTTTCCGTACCTTTTTGGTTATAGTGGACGCATATCCACAATAGGACCCAGAAGAACGACTCGCAGTCATGCATGAATGAGTGCTCTTCGTCCAAAAGCGCTCCGATCGCCATAAATGCTCTTGTACCGGTCCTGCCACGCGCACCAGAAGAACCTTTTCGGTTTATCCTAATCGCCAGGTCTAGGTCGATCAAGTACGCTGGCCGAGAAGGATTGTCGCTGTCTTCGTTCATTATGAGATTACCTGTTGATATGTCGCGCTGGAGGATGCCTGCCTGAAGATACAAAGATTCATATCCTGCATTGGTTAACTAAAGAACCAATAAACAATCCGAGGAGTTCGTACCTTCTATACAGCAAACCAGCGCAGCTAGTAGTGCGACACGAGAGCTTGCCTTATAGATTGGTTGTCCGTAGTCACGAACGGACGACTCGTCGATGTACTCGGTTTATGAGAGGGGGGTTCATTGTCTTTTTTGTCGGGGAGCTGGAGCATCGCCGCTTGCTGGCTGGTAAGAGTGTCTTGACGGAACTAGACGATCATTTGACCCCAATGGCACTGGAAACGTCGAAAGTTTGCCCCCTCTCGGTGCTGCTCCGAGATAAGGGCATACTCGGTGGCATCGCGGACTTTCCTAATTTGCGATTTTGGGAGGCATAATTTGCCGCTTTCGAGATCTCCAACCCTTGACGGATATTGGCTTGAACATCATCGTTGATGCCACGCAGTTGAACCGTTTCATGGTGATAGTATCTTGCCACGTTCACAACTCCTTATTCACCTTCTTCATCTCGCTCTGAAAACTGCCACGAATCCTTGACGACAAGAGGGGTCCTGGACTCGTCTCCATCGCGATAAGCCTTCCAACAAGTTGTCGCTCGGCCGATCACAGAAGTCGCACGTTTCATTAAGGTCTCGAGAACGAGTCGTTCGGGCTGACCATTGCGAGTGATCTTCATGTATCTTATTCCATTCGACTCGACAACAGTGGGATCGAATCCGAGCTGCTCATTGCCCGTCCAGAGAAACCCCAACACCACCGAGACGAACTGCAGGCCATCTCTATTGATATTAAATGGTGTCGATGCAATTCCGCCAACACGGTCAAACTCCCACAACCTCATGATCGATCCGCAGAGAGTAAATCCCAAGACAAAGCGACGAGTATCCTGAGCGGCCAGCACCTCTCGTACATATCTCGCCAGGTCGAGCCATGTTGCCGTGGCCATATCATGACACGGATTCCTCTTTGGCTCTCCTGGTACAAGAATCCGCGACCAATGATATGTGGAGTCTTCCTTTCCATTTGGGTCGTCCACAAAGCATATGTCCGGCTTTCGTTCGGCTGTAGAACCTTCCAGGGGATTATTGGGCTGTCCTAGTAGTCTTCGTGAGGGAGTCAGGGCGGGAACAAGGTTTTATGCGAAATCCTGGAAAATCCTGACTCGCTCAGAAAACCAACGGATTACATCCTCCTCCTTAGCCCCTATCGGCCAATCCCTCCAACCCGTTTTCTTGTGATACAAAGGAGTGTCACCTTTCGGGCATTTTTGAAACACAGTTTCAGCATTCTCTTTCAGGTGAGGTACCTTCCCATAGAATGCTTCATAGAAACCTGGTATGTCTGTATACAGAGGTCCTATCTCTTCCTTTAGCAAATCATCCATGAATTTTCGATGTTCGGACGTGTTGACAATACTACTAGTACTGTGTTTGTGAGGAGTTTGGAAAAGAATATGTGCTCGCGGTGGAGGAGGAGGAGGTGTAGGCTCAACAACGGCGGCGTATGCTTTTTCGAATATGATGTCGTCCGGCTCTTTGTTTATGACAACTCGTAAGAGAGGGACAATGCGTTCGATATCAAGGTGTTTCGAAACAACCGCAGGGATAAGGCTGGAAAGATCGGCAACAAGAAGACCACGACCAGTGCGAGAGGGCAATAGAAGAGAGGCAGAAAGGAGTTGTAATGTGACTATGAGCTGGACCGCCAAACTTTGGAACTCTATACAGGTTAATATAGACATGAGCATCAGCGTATCAGTCACTTTTCTCGCTTATTTGACCAAGAGCGTCTGTTGACGGTGGAAGTTCCAATTTCTCACAAGTCAAGCTGTACGCGTCGCGAAAGGCATCGAGGGCATTTCCGATGGGATTGTTTTGAAGGATCTCTGAGATAATAAGGGCCATCGTAGCTCGCAATTAGAGCACAGCGAATCAGGCAAAGAGGGCTACAGCATTCGAAGTTGTCATGATAAAGCGGATATCGAACTAGAAAGCAAAAGCGTTGGTGAGGATAGCGTCCGCTCGGCGTACCTTCCATGCCATGGGCGACGCTACATTTGAGACCACGTGACTATACGAATGCCTTGCTCTGATTGGTTGGGAAATTGTTGAGAGCCACGCAACTCTCAGATTCCGAATCTTTGGCCACGTTTAGTCGAGAAGCACAATTCAGGATATGGTTTAGCAAACGAAACCGAGAACCCCTCTCCCGAAGCGTCCGCAATCTGAAAAGAGGATTCATTGGAAATTGCTCGAATTTTTCAAGGAGTTTCCGCTCCAAGGTGCCGATGCGAGGGAACATGGTATCCTGATGCCCAAGGAGCGTCTGAAGAGAGGGTAGTCATTCAAGTATGCCTAGGGCTATGTGTAAACAGGCCTGGTCAGAAACGAACGAAGAAGACGCCACCGTCTGAAAACTAAAGATCCTGTTCGTGAATGAAGTCGAGAGGGAAGGAAAGGACTACCTGCCAACAAGACTTTGTGATGGTATTGAATAAAATTCATTTCAGTACATTATCGAGAAATACGCACGAGTGCATTGAGCTCGCCACCCTGACGAGGTAGAGTGGTAAGATACAAAGACAACATGATTCCATGCGAAGTTTGAGTCTGTCCCTGTGGCCATGATCGGCCATGCGTTTTTTTGCTACACAATGCCGCTACGCGAAAATGCGGTGGGCATATTTTGATAGAACTCGAAACCGAGACTAAGAGAAAAGAAGAGAAGAGAATGCCAAAAAATAAACCCTGAATTTTTGGTGTACAACCGATTTGCTGTTTCAGCCAGCCTTCGGTGAATGGAGTACACAGGTGATTTGTTGATAGTTTCCGAGACCACTTCTTCCGTATGAACTTTGTAAACCTTTCAGATCGAGAACGCCCATATGTGCAAAGCCTACCCCCGGGGGTCTTTGTAGTCGAAACTGAGATGTTATGACGCCACCCAGCTTGTTTTGAGCTCGGTTTGTCTCAGGAGTCAAAGATGGGTGCGAAAATTGGTACTCCTCGACATTCGAGACCATACACCACTCTTTGGGTGACTGTTGGGTTGGAGATTATGAATACAGCTTCAGCACCAGAAGATACATACAGGTCGTAGGTGTGCCTGACCAGATCAGGTCTTCCAGCGACAGTGGTGTTGATAATGATGGCTTCTGGATCGGCTCGACGAACGTGTTCAATGACGCCGGTTGAATACGTGACCTCCGGGTCAGGGGTTGACCACAAAATCCGACAGGAAATATCCCTTCTGCACAACAATGACATGATTGGACCGATGCCTGAGCCAGTCGCTACCAGAACCATCTTCCTGAAAATAGGAGCAACGTAGAGAACTCCCATCGTGGGGATTCCCCGCACCCAGAGCTGAGAAGGCGGTGATCTGATGAGGTGGGAGGTCCAATCGCCGGCCCTGGAGACCAGAACTGAGAATCCTTGACCATCTTCTTTCGGAATCCCAGCAAAGGCATGCCACTCAAGAAGGGGGCTGTCGGATAATCGAGGTGCCGTACACAGAGGTAGGTTGGTGTAGGTAAAATGAAGGCGAATTGCATGATCAGAGAGAGGTTCGGCATGGACTGGAACCTTCCTGAGCCAGACCCAGGGCAAGGCTATAGAGATGGTGACAATCATCAGGGTCCAAAAGAGCGGACTTTGTGCTATTGCTTGTTGAAGAGCGATGTTGGAGTTTGGATCGGTTGCCCTCGCATCAGCCAGCAACCCGAATTGAACCCAAAATAAGGCTACGGCTGTCCAGCCTGCGAAGCGATGAACCCACTCAAACATATTGTGTAGTCTGGTGCGGATACTTGGATGCGCCACGACGACAATGGAGACAAGAAGGATATCGAGGACGACGGTGATGACCGTTATTGCGTTCTGATGTGCCTGGATTGCCCGAGTTTGGAAGGCCTTTACCATTGCGACATTGAAAAAGGCAAACCAGATTGTTGCCGACATACCAGCGCCACTGTGGACTCCGCCTAGGTGATAGATTTTGGCGGCTATTCGACGGATTCGAAGTGGAAGCGACTGAGGACATTTACCAAATGACCAGAGGAGAGCATTGATGACGAGCTCTTGTCGAATCAACACGCCGACGGTCAAATTGGTTGAAACTGTGGTGGCGGCCGTCTCCGGTGACAGAGAGAGAAGTCTATGCTGTATCGCCAGAACTATCATGGCGGTGATGTTTGCAGTCAGGACAAGGATGTTGAGCCGGCGGTAGACAGACAGAACAGTCCAACGTAGGTTACGAACGATGCGGGTATATTTTTTGACAGGCATAGGTATCTCTGGTATCGGTTGTTTTTCCAGAATCAAAGTGGAAGCTGATCGTGGGGAGGATTGGTCTTGAAGACGCTGGTCCCGGGGCAAGACAGATGGCGAACTGGCCAACAACGAGAAGTCGGTGGTCTTTGAGGTTCCGGTGGGAGGTACAGGATAATATAGATCATGGGAGAGGTGCTGATTGAATACATGATCTTGGTGAGTTTTGACGGAACCGGTGTGTGAGGGATCATGATCTTGCCGATGTGATCGATCGGGTTCATGAAGTGCAGGGAGAGCGGTGAGTGCCATTTCCGGGTTGACTAGATTCGCCATTTCTTTCGTTAGCAAAGACTCGATTACGCAATATTCAGAATGGGCTGTGGAATGGCAAAACCTGGGGGGGTTGCAAAACGAGACTGCGATATTTGGAAGTAGTTCGTCAGCGAGGCTGGGAGGCCATACACACATACAAGGGCTGTCTCTTGAGATCAAGTGCTGGACAGGGTATAAAGGGGAGGTGAAGATAAAAGTATGACAGTTAGAGAAGAGTGATGTCGATGGGGGAGGCTGAAGGTGAAGTTGAGGAGAGTCGTGCTGGCAGAACAATCCCGGGAGGATGTCGCTCAGATTCCACCCACGTGATTGGCGTGCGTGGACGTAGCACTTACAATATTGGTTGGAGAATGTCAGGGACGACCTTTGTCTCTGGGGGGGAAGGAATTTTTTTTTTTTTCTAAACTGTTGGCGAGAAGCGGCTGGACGATGTGGTGGTTATCATCAAGGGGAAAATGAGGTGGAACCTGAGGTGCTATACCAAAACTCGGATAAAACCAGGGTTCAGAGGCTCAGAAGGATTGAGCCGGGTAGGCAAGCTCAGATAGGTAAACGGCAGAGTGAGTGGATCTTGGAAGGATATAGCAGGAGGGTGAAATCTCGATGTGGTGAAGGAAGGCATTGTGGATTGCTGGGACAAGGTGGCTCGAAAACGTAGGTAATGAGACATCATGCCGCCGAAGCTGAGGGATGACATAGAGGCAAAGACAGAGGCCGAAAAAGAACCCGGTCGACCGATTGTAAGCGACGAGGAAGAGGAGTAGAAGAGGCAGGAGGAATGAAGAGTGAATGGCGAAGGATGGTGATATTAACGGTAATGCTGGTGGCGTTGGTATTAATGGAACGGGTGAATGGAAGATGGTGTTGCTCTTTCCATTCATCGTAGGGGCTATGGATTCCATCAATTTGTTAGATTGGATTAGGCAGGATGGAATTGAATTAGATACACAGTTCTCATCCATGGGCCTCCGACTCAATTGGTAAGGGAGGGTTGCAAGATGGAACCATGGATTTGGATTGATATTTCTGTCAATTGGTCCGGTCGAGTTTTGTGTTGTCGGTAACCAATTGCTTGAAGGGATGCAAAGCCTTCAAAGTTGGTCAATATATCGGAGGAAGTGGCATGTCCTGTCTCGAGATGAGCAGGCAAGACGAAGATGCCAATTCATGGGGGTGTGGTTAGTCCGTTGGCCAGTGGCCAGATGCCAGACGCAATGGAAGTGCTCTGTGAAGACATCGTCTGAATCTCCTTGATGGACGAATGTACCATCTTGACTAATGCAGTCACTGTCAGAATAGAGCGCGGAGTACTGCTGCCAACCCCCTGTTACCTGATATCTGCTGTTTGCAAAAGGAAGAGGCGTACATGTAGTACGTATTGCTTTGTTCTCACTTACCTCTCCGCACAGCTCGAGAGTTAAGAGAGGTATGCACACGCTCTTGTCTTTTGGCTCTCACCAGTGACTTCTCTGCACGTCCCTGCCTCTGCTGTTTCCTGCCTGCGCTGTATTGGTCAGTCAGCCCATGTAATTTATCGAATCCGTGGCGCTGCCTTCAATGTTCCAATCTCTCTTACCTCTCTGTTGCCTCCTCTGCCATGTATCCCATCGAGACTCTTCCTTTCATCATCCGGTCAAAGTATACTGGGGCCATCCTTTTATCTCCCCTTGCATTCGCTCTTTGTCCTCTTGTAACCTACCCAGGCAATTCCTGGCTGTGTTCATTTATAAACACCGGAACCCGTCCTCACCTCGGACAGGAACCTACCTCTGATCCGCCTCTGCATCCCTGATCGTCCTCGACAAAGGCACAAAGCATGCTCGTTGCATCGCTCGTCCTGCCTGACCTGCTACTATCCCTACCATCCAGCCACGTCCTCGGACTCCTCAGACACTTGGCTTTGTTCTGCAAGCCACCCGTTACACAATGTCTTTGTCCACACTTGCGCCTGTCGATGCTGTCTGGGCCTCGTCCAAATTCATACCCATCCCGACCGCAGACATCTTGACTTTTGCCTTCGCCAATCTTGGTCGGTACGACCAAAATGCTCCGGTAACCTGCTTGAACCTGGGAAATCCCCCCCAGTGACCACCAGGTGCTGACGAGACACACGGCCATGTCCATAGATTTTTGTCGATGCGCGTAGCCCATCAGACTCGGTCTCGGCTCTTCATGCCTACCGAATCGTTCATCAGCTCATCAGAGGGTTCAAAGAGCTCGGTTTGAAAGAGGGGGATTGCGTGTGCCTGCATTCCTATAACAATGTGAGTCCTTCTCTCTCTCTTGCCCCAACGGGTCCTGTCGTTTGCCTCCGCTTTAGCTGCTGTTTCGTGTACAACCCCGCTGACCGGGTCGATCTGGGGTTATGAATAGATCTGGTATCCCCTCCTTTGGCTCGCAATAATCGGTGCTGGTGGCTGCGTCTCTGGAACAAATCCTGGCTACAGCTCTTCCGAACTGGTCGGGCATTTCAATCTCACAAAGCCCAAGTATATCCTCTCCGAAGTAGCTTGTATCAAACCAATCATCGATGCCGCTTCTCAATGCAACATTGCCACCTCCAACATCTTCTTCGTCGGTACCCAAGATATCCCTCATGTCCATGGCTGTCGAAGCTGGCGAACATTACTCATCGACTGCGAATGTGATTGGAGCGCGTCGAATCAGCATGATGCTCACTCTGCCCCAAATCGGGTCGCGGTGTACGCCATGACTAGTGGAACCACTGGACTGCCCAAAGTTGCGATGATATCACATCGCTACGTTGTGGCACAGACCGTGTTCTTGGAGAGCCAATTTGACGCCAGACCTTACCAGGTATTGTCATCACGGAATAACCCCTCTCTTGTTCTTCGAAGAATCCAAGCTGACATGGTTTCATAGCCATCACAACTCATCTGTCTACCTGTCTTTCATGCATTTGCGTCGCCGTTGGCTCTTGTCCTGCCCCTGCGCCGAGGTATTCCCACCTATTTTCTGCCTCGATTCACCCTTCAGGGTTTCCTGCACGCCGTCGGCGCTTTTTCCATCACCGACACCCCCGTGGTTCCTCCGATCATCGCTTCACTGAATCAATCCCCCGAGTCAGATCACCACCTCCTCCGAAGCCTTCGGTATGTCATCTGTGCCGGCGCACCAATGACTACCCGTGTTCAGACCAAATTGTACGATATTCTGGATGCCCATGCCGTGATTTCTCAATGTTGGGGAACAACCGAGGGGGGGTGGCACACTCTGTTCGATTGGCAGGAAAAGGACACTTCCGGAAGTGTTGGGCGATTGATGCCAAATGTCCAAATGAAAGTCATTGATGACGATGGGAACCCGGTGGGGGAGGATGACAAACTTGGTGAAGCCCTGATTCGATCACCGATCATGTTCTCTGGTTACCTTGACAATCCCGACGCAAACAAGGAGGCATTCGATGTTGATGGATTCTATCGAACTGGTGACCGCGTTTACGTTCAGAACAACAAGATCTTCCACGAAGGAAGAATCAAAGAAGTCATGAAGGTCAACGGATGGCAAGTCTCGCCAACTGAACTCGAGACCGTTCTGATGGAGCATCCGCTGATTTCCGATGCCGCCGTAGTTGGCATGACTCGTGAGAATCAACTGGGGATCCAGGTGACATTACCGTGTGCCTATGTTGTTCGCGTTCACGTCGAATCTGTCGGTCAAGGGTCCGGAACGTCAAACACAGATGTCAGGGGTGGCCTGGAGCCGTTGACTGCGAAAGAAGTCACCGATTTTATTGCATCGAAACTTATCTCGTACAAACATCTCACCGGAGGCGTTGTCTTCGTCAAGGAAATTCCTCGCTCTTCTACCGGAAAGATTATGCGTCGACTCCTGTCTGCCACAGAGCTTGATTCTTCGAATTAGGCAGGTAGCAGTGTGTCGGGTGTGGGTGGTCGCTTGGGTATCAACGAATAATCAGAACGCAGGTCACGAGACATCAATGCACTTGTCAGTCCGCGCTAGTGAGCGTCCGAGTATGAGGGTTTAAATTGTGGAAAAGGGACAGTGGTTGACTGGGGTTTTAATGAGCAACGACCTATTTGACCATTGAGAGCTTGAGGCTGCCTTAGATCTCAGGTTAGCGCGCCAAGACCTTAGATTCCCGGCTAGACCATGCGAAAGAATCCCTCTCTGGTACGACCTACATGCCGTTGACATAAATCTTCCATTCTTAGTCTGGCCATATTGTTGAGTTCTTGGGGGAGGTTCATCACAGCTCCATTTATTTTCGTTGACATACGATATCGGCTCCCAGAGCGCAGAAGAAGCTTCAGCTCGGCAAACCTCCAAAATGTCGGTCTCGACTCCCACCGACATCTCTGTACAAATCGTTGTTCCTAGCAACACCCGTCCAAATGACCCGCCCCTCGTATCTGCTGAAAGGCGCATCACTCCGTCCTGGACCGTCGCAGAGTTGAAGCGGAAACTTGAACCGGTCACAGGAATTCCCGCTTCTTCGCAATCCCTCCGGATTCGATCCCTTGACGGAACTTGGCTATTCCTGGACGACGAGGCCTCTCTTGTGGGTGACGTCAGATATAATCTACACCGCGGCTCAGAGATTGAAGTCATAGACGGTCGGCCGACACATTTGCGGCAGACATTCAACTTCTCCGACTTGACTTCCGTCGAGAAGTATCAGATGCCCGAGGCTCAGTACGAGAAACTCGAGGACAGCGTGCTTGCGTGGAAACGACGCCAAAAGCTCGGCCGGTTCGATCCCAATGCAAAATCTGCAGAGGATAAGGCAGAAGACAGATTCAGGAAGGATCAAGCGGAGATCGAAGCCAAGGGTGTTCAAGTCGGCCTGAGATGTCGAGTCGGTAATGATGACGGGAGAAGAGGGGTGGTGAGATTTACCGGAGAAATCCCCGGCCTGGGCGGAGCCAAGGAGGCAGGCTGTATTTGGGTGGGTATCGAACTCGACGAGCCTGTTGGTCGGAATGATGGAAGTGCAACTGTCGAGACAGAAGAGGGTGGCCAAGCAGTCAAGAGAATGTTTGAATGTCGAGAGAAATTCGGCGTCTTCGCCAGGCCCGAGAAAGTCCAAGTGGGCGAGTTTCCACCCCTCAATGATTTCAGAGACGAAGAGATGGAAGAGATATGAGATTTTGACTCCACCATTGTTGAGGAGCATGGTGCGACTTGATCCAAGTGGGACAGGTCCCCGGGTCGTCAAGGAGATCTCGAAGACCTTGAAAACATTGCTTCACGAGGCCGAGGCGAATAGAACAGCCCAAGATAACATGGGTAGTCTACCCCCTGCCAGCGTTCCGGAAGCAAGGTCTCTTGTTACTCAAAGCTCTCGATTCGGCTTATGTCAAACAAAGCGCAGGTCAGCACGCAGCAATCAAAAGAGCCCCTGCGGACCGGACGAGCTGAAAGGCACGATACGATGTAGATTTCAGCCGGATAGTCCGTCCATCTTCATGTGACCGTGGTTCCAAGGTCCATGACGCAAACGAATTTCACTTTATTTTCGGTCCCAGACGTCTTAGCTGTTCATCAAGCCCGAACGGTACATCTCTCCTTGTTTTACCATGATATTCGTGGTCACCAGTGATATACATTTGAAATCATGACACTCTGCAAGCGGAACAAATGCAAGTTGACTTGCCCAAACTGGGTGCTGATCCCAGCAATGGATCATATAACCAAGCTCATGCATTGAACAGCCACTGAAGAACCGGGGAGTGCGAGAATCATGCCTCGTCTTCAAAAGGGGTCGGGCTCACAGCCCTGACTAAAGAAAACGCGCGCGGGCCTCTCAAGCTCGTTCTCCATTGAATATTGATTCCCTGTTCAATACAAGCTCAGCTGCAATTCGTCTTCTTCAGGGCGACTTTTGAGATGCTCACTTACCTCGAGGAACTTGCCAAAATCCCCCCTTCCCAATGCTGAACCGAGTCATGCTGCCCGTTTCCTCGCCGCCCGGGGGACCTACTGTTACCGTGACCCGACCTTTCACCACGAAGAAACTCATATGCATTTTGCGGCTGTTCTTGGGTCGTTTCACCCCTCCAGGAGGCAAATCCACGAGGCCCGTACCGAAAAATTTGGTGCTGAGTAATTTGGCGTATCTGAATGAAGGACCATCTTCGAGACTCGACCCTTTCACGTTGCGTATCTTGATCGCTCCCGGCGCGTGTGCAATTTCCACTTCTTCCTCTTGCTCCATCGGTACCTGTTCTTGTTGATCCCATATTGAGACGTTGCCCCGTAGTGTTCCGCTTTCTATCTCCCAGGGTTCCGCATATGGATCTACTCTTGGAGCATCACTCATCTCGAGATCTGAATCCGATGAATCTGAATTCGGCGAGCCGGAATCATCCACTAGGGAACCCCGCGTCGTGCTCTTCTCTTGGCCGATCTTTTTCTTTCCCTTAGGTTTCTTTGTCCGTATGCTAGCGTCAATTTCTTCCGTTCGTATTATCTCCTTGATGCTGTTGAGGGGGAATCGGGCACCATCTTGCAAGCTTGTATCGCTAGGACTTCCTCCATAAACGCATCGTTCATTCCTCCAGTACGCCAAGGGCTTCACACTAATTCGGCCACTTCTGGTAAGCATCATTCCATCGTTTGCGGGAGTTTCTCGGCGAAGGATATATAATGATCGTGGTGGGCCCGGCCTCGCCTTCACTTTCTCAATAATATTGTTCAGCTCCTTCTCCTGGCGAGAGGATAATTTCATATTGGTATCCTTGTCTCTCAATGGCTGCTTTCCTTTCAACTTTGACGAATGGGTACTGGAGTTCGAACACTCTGGCTGATTGGTACTCTGTACATTGAATTGGCGTTCGTTTGTTTTGCTAATTTTGCTTGGTATGGGAGGCGGCACAACCTTCCAATCATTTTCGACCACATCGGATTTCCTCTTCTTTCTTGAGTTGGCCTGGTTTCGTGGGACTGGGGGTTCTGATGGCTCCGGCTCAAACGTCTGTTCATCATCGAATTCCGGTGGCGGGGCTCTCAGGCCCTCGGATGTACTCTGTATTTCGTGGTTCGACATTGCCTCATTGTCGTCATCAACTGCGGGCACGAAGTCACTCCGTTCCTGAGCAATAGCTTCCACCTCTCCCATAATTTCCTTGTACGAGTCCAAAATATCGTCATCCCCAATTGAGGCCCCAATATCACTTGTAGCCTGCTCGATCTCCAATAAACTTGGTCTGGATTTGCCATTCGCATACGCCATATTGGTGGTAATATCTCTCAAGGGAGACTTTTCAGGGTTTAGGCTGCATCTTTTCGGGCGTATGGTTCGACTTGGAGTAAGTATCGGGGTATTCTCGCGATCTTCGAGGTCCTCGTACTGGGGGCCTTTTCTTACGGAAAAGATATCCATGCCGTTACTTTTCCTAGCTGTTCCACTGATCCCACTCTTCCTCGGCGAAGATGATCTTGGAGGGAGGGACGCTCCACGGGCCGACCGTCGAGATGAAAGTGCTTGGGAAGGAGTAATTCCGGGACCTGCCTGACGTTAATTTGAGTTCACCGTTCGCCGTTCGATGCCAGTATAGATGTATATAGTACAGCAATACGTTGAGATCTTGACTGTTTCTTTTCACGTACTGTCGATACCAGACATCTCCACTGACTTAGGCGACGCACTCAATTCTTCCACATTTTCCATCTCTATCATGGTCTTCAGGGGAGACGGCTTGCGCGGAGACGAGAAGATCCCGGAAATCTCTTCCATTCCGTTCACATCGAGAGGTCGATGGTCGAGAGTGACACCGGTGCGCCTACGTCCCAATTTAGTGGTCTCTTCATCATTCAATGCGCAATGGGCCCTCACCGTCCGAGCTTTCCAACAGCCGAGTAATCCACATTATCGCGCTCCCGGCGAAGAGCGGGTCGATGAGCCATGGTGAGCACAGCTGAATTGACGACGGCTTGGGTAAATCTTGATAATGGCTACCTTTCTTTTTGGGACTGGGAATTAAGAGGATTTGTGTTGGAGAGCGTTCAGTTTCGGATGTTTTTGTTGTCGAATCGCTCAGGTTGGTTTAGTGCAGCGTAGGCTAAGCAACTTCGGACATATTACCGGGGAGCATTCTGCCATTTATGGGCGTCTCCATGTACGCGTCCGGATTGGGGGACTCGCGCGTTCCTTTCAAAACTTGAAAATCCAAAATGCTGTAGGCCTCAGCTTTGCACACAATCCTCGACAAACACCCTTGGCGACCATGGAAGACGATCGCAGCACGTCGGTGGCTTTTGCTCCTCCCTCGGTCCAAGACCATCACGAGACCCTCTTATCTGGGAGATCTTATGCGCATTATAGCACAGTGCCCGAAGCCATTGTACCCAGTGAATCCTCTCAATCCAAGCCTGGTACACCGTGTGTATTGGGCGTGGATGAAGCTGGTCGCGGACCTGTGATCGGCCCTATGATTTATGGGGTCTACTACCTCCCAATTGAAATTCAGCAATCCCTGCTAGCCACGACATACCGTTTCGACGACTCCAAAGTACTAACTCCCGCCATGAGGACCAATCTGATGAAGGCTGTATGCACCAGTGACACCGACCTTTTCAAGTCGTCCGGCTGGGCTATCAAATCGCTCTCTGCCCAAGACATCAGTGCTGCAATGCTGAAGAATGGCGGGTCCTACAATCTTAATGCTCAAGCCATGGATGCATCAGTCGAATTAATCCGCGGTGTTATCGACAAGGGTGTCAATGTGAGGGAAATATATGTGGACACCATTGGGAAGCCGGCAGTTTACCAGAAAAAATTGGAACTCATTTTCCCCACGATCAAAATAACCGTGGAAAAGAAGGCTGACAGTTTGTTCCCTTGCGTCAGTGCGGCAAGCGTTGTGGCCAAAGTCACGCGAGATGTCAGCTGTGAGGCTCTCTGGAAGGCATACGCCCTGCAGGATTCCACATCATCCACCGACGAGCCTGTCACTTGGGGATCTGGATATCCATCGGATGCCAGGTGTGTGAGCTGGCTCAAGGACGCCATGGATCCCATCTGGGGCTTTGGAAATGAATGCCGATTTAGCTGGGGCACGGTCAAAGACATGCTAGAACAGAGAGGTGGCCCAGCGACAAGGATTGACTGGCCTGACGATGTTGATGACGAGAACATGAGACTTTCGCACTATTTCAGTGCAAACGGAATGGCTGGACCAAAAACGGAGAGCGATGAGTTGCGGTATTGGTTTGGAAATGGTGTGGGACAAGAAGCATTTTGACCTGGCGTTCAATCATTTTTTTCCCATGTCCAATACATATTGCCCCAGGCCCTCTTCAAGAACGCCATGAAAATGCTTTGGACAGAACCATCGAGCAGCAACTTTGCTTCATAATTTGGGTTTCATCCACAAACCTTTGATCCCTCCATCGAGGGCTGGCAGATTAGCAGGTCCGTCATAGATATCTCTCTCCACGGCTCTGGTATTTACATGCACCGGTCCAAGGTCGGTCACCCGTGCAGCACCTAATAGTCGAGTGGCTGTGGCGGTTTCATCCCGCAGGATCTCGAGTACTCTTTCAACACCTTCAATGCCTCCGGCACCGAGACCAAAGAGCGCGGCTCGACCGATCCCCACGGCTTTTGCACCGAGCGCCAATGCCTTGACGACGTCAGTACCTCTCTTAATACCTCCATCAACCACGACATCAATCTTATTGAAGACTTCGGGGCAGTATTTCCGGATCTCCAAAAGCGTGTGGATCGAGGGTGGTGCCGTGTCTGCCGCTCTACCACCGTGATTGGATAAAATAATTCCCTTGACTTGAGGCGCATGTTGTGCTGCCACATACGCGTCTTCATGGCATTGCAGGCCCTTCAAGATAATGGGCTTCTTTGTGTGTTGTTTCAGCCATGGCAGCGTTTTGGTCCAAGTCAACGTAGGATCAGTCCCAAAGAATAACGACTGCCCAATACCTCCGCCGCCCTTTAATTCCGCCCCCCCGGCATCTTTGACAGCTTGTGATGTGTCCTCGACAATAAATTTGCCTCGCTCGTCATGTTCTCTCTTCCCTGGCACAGGTGCATCGAGCGTCAGACATATAAACTTGATTGCATCCAGTCTGTTGATCCTTGCCAGCATGTCTTCTGATTTCCTCCGCTCAGTTTGAACATACAGTTGCCAGCCAAAAACCTGACCGGGTCCTGCATCCTTTACGATCTGCTCCGGTGTCATACTCGCATTGTTCGAGATCATCTGCATTGCACCGTATTTCTTGCAGGCCTGAGCTATTCCCCATTCTCCGTCCGGGTGCGCCAATCTCGCCATAGCCGCGGGTGAGACGAATACGGGTAGATCCAAATTGTAACCCAAGAACTTGGTGCTGAGATCGCAATCCTTGCAATCCACAAATACTCGCGGTCGCAGCAGGATCTGCTTGTATACAGCGTTGTTCATTTGCTTGCTCACAAGATCATCAGCAGCTGAGTAATAGTACGCCCAGGCCTTCTTAGACAGCTTCTTTGTCGCGGCAGCCTCAATCTCATCGAGGTTTAACATTGCCGCCAGAGGCAATTCAACTTCGGTGTTCGGTTGCGGTCCAACATCTTTCGCGGCCTTGACAGGTTCGGGAAGCGACTTGGGATCAATGGGTCCGATTCGCGCGGATTCAGGTAGGTTTTCTTCCAGTGTTCCAGGAGGGTGGATTGGATCGTATTCTTCGGTGGCATCTTTGCCGGCGAGTTTGAGGATGATGTTGGCACCGCCAGGATGGTCAGGGAGGAAGTTCGTGACATCCCACACGTTACCGTACAGGATTACCCAGCAGGATTCTTTGGAGGCATGCTTTTGGACTGAAATGGTGTTGCCAGTTAGCCCAACTTTCCCAGTCGATGGCGAGATGTGAGGAGCAAGACAAACTCACCTTCTGAATAGTCTATGAGCTTCGACATTTGTCTATGGGCACAAGCTGCTCTAATTGACTCCGTTGACAGATATAAACTACAGCCTCCCTCGACACAGTGCACAAACAATGGGAAATGCGAAACAAGACAAGAGAGATCGCCCACCTAAATACATCCCACGCGATTGGATCCTTGCCCAGGAGGAAGCTTTTCATTTGCCAGCCAAAGTATAAAAAGTTTCTTTGTCCCATGCCCCCTCTCTCCAACTTTCGGGAATTCTTGTAGGCGATAGATGAGGAAATTCTCGGCGTTTGAGATTGTGGCTGGTGGTTTTTTGTCGGATAGAAATCCGACCCGGTCGGGGTTTTGTATGAAGCCCTCTCAAACTTCCCGAACACATACGCAATATTGAGGTATAGTTCCGTATAGGTCAGATTGATACCGACACATGATCAGTCGATTCTCCAGCTGATTCGCATCAGGCCCAAGCCAACGTTCTGGTCGGAAGGCCTCTGTTTTTGGGAAAATACGCAGGATCCATGTGATAACAATATGTGGCGCTGGTGATTGAATGGGCAGGCTGGCTTATACCTACTCCGGAATCAACATAACGTCCACATAGGATCATTTCCTCCTTCTGACACTACTCAAGCCATATTGTGCAAGATGTGAGTCTTCCATCGAAACCAAGCAACAAACCCTCCTGCAATTACTCGCCTCCTAAAGACACCCGTACCCAACCTCAGGCTCTCCTGAACCACCGCACGCTGGGAATGCAATCAGGAGCAATTCATAATAACCTGCAAATTGTACTTACTAGGTACGGCAAATTCTCCAAGACAGCAGAGCCGACGAGCTAGTCGCTGTTCGGCTCGAGAATAGCTGTCCGCAGCTCTTCTCGCAACTTTGCTCATAGATGTCTTGTCGTTGATCAAAATGCCGGGTCGACATCGACATGGCGTGGGCTGTCGTGTCAGTTCTAGCTCCGTGCAAAGTGAATGCATCCGCTGTCAATTGACGCGACGTGGGCGTGGAAATTTTTTTCCTGTCTGGTTTCGTCCAGGCGTCAAATACTGTTGGGGATGATGAGGCCAACCCCCTATTTCGCATGATCCTATTGATTCTGATATCACAATGCTGCAGAAGAGGTCAGCAGGGCTCTGGAATCGGATCCGCAAAGATCAAACGATACCTCTGTGATCCAGTTTGTGGCAACCAATTCTGGCGAAAGCATTCTCAGTCTGCGCTTTGCTTAACTTTGGGGGCTGCCACGTCAACCACGCCATGAAACGGAGGAAATATATGACCCATTGGGGCGATGTTGAAAACCGGTTCCAGCTCCTCTATAGTGGCAGGCCGGAAGTCTTCGACGACGAGAGGTTGAAATCCTCTATCCGCGAACATGTAACTTGTTACTGCAGCAGCCCAAGCTGAGATCATAACTTTGCCCCATGTACGCCTCCGAGCCGAGGACGGAGAGAATACTTCGTGATCCGGTCGTGGATCAGTGGTTCCAGTCGAACGATGACCACCTTTCGAAGAGTACAGCTGGTACGCAACCTGCCATGATTTTGCTGCCAGGGGGTCAAGAATGTTGAAAAAAATATCCGTCTGCTGCGGGATTGTTGTAGTTGTCTCTGAACCTAGTGAAGTGACATCCCATCCTCAAGGTTCTATAGATAGTCGGGCGAGCTTTGATACGGACACGTAGAGCATTGACGCACTCATCGATAAAGGGCACGGACAACTAGAAACAGAGAATTGAAACAACCCAATGTTGAGGTGTCTACGAGCGAGAGCTCGTGGCCCGCTAGAGAACTGGCGAAATATTACAGGTAGTCTGCAGCAATGAGACATGAAGACTTCTATTACATTCTTATGCCCATGTGTTCTTAGCTCTTCGCTGCAGATCAAACACCATCTCACTTCTCATTCTTCGCGGTTCCGGAGATAGTAAGCCTTCTAGCGAGGTACAGCAAAGGAAAGGATTGGCTTGTTAGAAACAAATATGGTCATTTCCCAAAGCTCCTCCCTGTTTCAAGGTGGACGGTCTGTGATACCGAGGTGTCAAATATTGCATTCCACCATTTGGGAATAAGGAATGTTGAATGATCTGCTGATCATGCGTTCCTTGACGGAAGCGGGAGCACTACTAAACAGGCCATGGAGAATCACAGGGTCTCTGGACCTCTTCTAGGTCTCGAGGATGAGTCCGAAATACATGTGCTGGTGCCTTGGTACCATACAGTCTGTGAGGTCATGAAGAGCACAATGGCTAGCAAGAGGTACAGAGTGAAGATGACTGGCTGTTGCGGAGGTAGAGACTTATAATGCGATTCTAACAGTGTGAAGAAAGTAGGCGTTTATTTGATGCTGGCGGTTCTCCTCGAGCTGAGCCATGTCGGAGGCGAGTGTCTACTTTGCTGCTCCTTTTACCACCTCCCCTGAATGACGAATGCAGGTTGTTGGCAAACTCAATTTATTCAGAACAGATTGACGACTAAAGGAGACAATCCAAAGGGACGACTTCGTCAATGACTTGCATGTCTCCATATTAGGGCCGTGCTTTTCATCGTAATGGAACGGCCCATCACCCTGGACCGGGGCTACTGGTCAACCTAAAATCTGGGAAAGGATATCCCAGCATCATGTTCCATTGGTTGAGCGGGGACTTTCCAAAGCCGAAGATGGCGGTGAGGCCCTGGAAATTTGGCTTCGCCGAAGGACAGCAGTTGAGTACAGGGGTAGAGATGGGGCAAGCGTTTACAAATGATGTCAAGATCGATTCGAGAATATCGTTGTAGAAGAACACCTGGGAGAATCGGGGGGGGGCTTTTTAGATTGGTTGATCGAAATCATATTAGCTTGGTATATCTGAAGGATCGAGGCTGAAGGATTGAGACTGACGTGACTATACGGTAGCGACAGGTAGAGAAGGTGAATCTGTGTCCCAGACAACGAAGTGCGTTAGATTGTTGTCATTTGGCCCTGAGTCAACATGGTTAACCCATCCTTCCCTGACCATGAATTACAAAGGTACACCCCATCTTGGGGCGTTGATGATGATGCCCATTAAAATTCCTGAAATGAGACCGGTTACGGGCAAAGTAATGAACCAACCGAAGTAGATCCACGCCACCATGCGCCAATTGATGGTCCTCCAGGTACCAGAGCATAGACCAACGCCGACAGTGGCACCGGAGATACATTGAGTGGTCGAAATGGGAAGCTCTGAAACAATCGTTAGCCTGCAGCTGCGTGAAGACTAACCTGTATCGTGAAGATATGGGAGATGTTTTGAAGAATGGGTCGAACGAGGGGAATTACTTACTAAGTCTCGTAGCCAATATGACGGTGGTGGCAGAGCCCAATTCCATCGAGAAGCCTCGAGATGGAGAGTGGAGAGTAATGCGGTTACCAAGATTGCGCATAATGTTGTAGCCATAGGTCCAGAGGCCAATGACAATAGCAGCGCCTCCGAAAGCCCTGGCACAAGAAGTTAGAGATGTTGTTCAAGACCTCTGAGACTTGGAACCTTACAAAATCCAATAAGGGACAGGACTCTTGGAGTCCGCTTCGTTCGTGGACCAGATGTGATAGATGCTGGCATAAGGACCAATAGCGCTTGACATCTAATCAGCAAAAAATGTTCGAGTCAACTGTTGAAAAGGGATAGACTCACTTGGAGACATCGTTGGCACCATGGGTGAATGAAGCTGTGGCAGCCGTCATGACTTGCAGGAATGTGTACATGTATTCCGCTCGGTTGTCATAGTGCTTACCATGTGCGTGGATGGTTTCGATATCGCCGGTCAAGATGTTGCGCTTCTTCTGCAGGTTGAGAATGTCCTTCTCAACGCCATGGAAAAAAACCCTCTTGAACTGCCAGAATAGAACGGCTGGGCTGAAGTTGGGCCCTTCTGGTCGAGGACCAACGATGGAGGAGTGTGGAACGGGGGAAGCAGCGGGGGGAGCAGCAACAACATCGCTGTCAGAGTGAATGACATCCTCGGACGAATTGAGGCCCCTTTCTTTAGCCGCGGCTCCGTCGGCCTCGACATCTTTGACCTTTTGGTCCACGGCAGCGCGGTGAGCTCGGAGCTCTTCCATGGTCATATGGCCGGCATAATAATCTTGAACAAACTGGTAGCCCTCCGGTGGCGGAGGAACCTCGCCTCTACGAAGGAGGATTGGTCCCAAGGGTATGTGCCAATATCTCAATTGCCAGTCATTCTTAAACATGATTCGGTAGAGCCAAGGTAGGAAGAAAATGGTGACCAGCAGGGCGACTGCGCCACCAACACCAAAAATGATGCCAATTGTTTCGCTGTCGCTGATGTCGATTCTAGAAGAACCACCCTTCCACACGATAAGCACTATAGGGTGATTAGTAGCGCACACGAAAGTGCCGGTCTGCAAGAAGACTCACTGGTGAGAAGGGCGGCTGTGATCCCAAAATAGATTGGAATGCTCACAAACGCTTTCGCAACAGGGTTGTTGCGAAGCATGACTCCATACTTTGTGATCAGGAAGATGACGGCACCAAAACCTCCAGAGATGAGAGGAGCGAACACCCAGGCAAGAAAGACCTGGACGACCCCGGAGTTGACATCTCCTCCCCACCATTGGATACCATCAGCGCCCACCGCGGCAATACCCATTCCGATGACCCCTCCCATTATCGAGTGCGTCGTTGAAACCGGCATGCCAAATCTCGTTGCTATCGTCAGGTAGGTGGAGGATGCCACAACGGCGCACACCATGCCCAACATCAACAGAGCCGCGTTATCTCCGAAAAGATCAACGTCAATGACCTTAGTTCTTATCGTGTCGGCCACTCGAGCGCCAACCGCGATGGAACCACAGAACTCCATGACTGAAGCGATGAGCATGGCTTGGAGATATGTTAAAGACCGGGAGGAAACCGATGTCGCAAAGGAGTTGGCCACATCGTTGGCACCGATGTTCCAGGCATCGAGGAAGGCAAACATTGTGCCCAGGGCAAAGAGGTAGTCGAATTGGTGGAGATACATCTTGTATGAAGAGCGCGTTCGCTGGGACCTAGACTAAAAATCTGGGTTGGCGAATTGTTGTGGATGGGAAAGGGCATCCCGAGTCTTTTATGCTCGGGTCATGGCGACCGTTTTTGCCAGAACGGCATGGCTGGAGCCGCGTAGTCAATATTAGAGGGGACGCCCGACTGATCAGAGATGAGAACAAGTTTTGATCCCCACGAGCCTTCTCTCGACCCCTGCGATGGCACGCTGGAAGTCATGCAAAAGACGTTCGAGAATGAACGCAATCAAGCCAGGCAAACACACTGCCAAGAACGTCGAACGAGAACAACTGGCTCCGCTGGAGAGTTCTTGGCCGGGGGAAGATGTGATTTGATTCGCTAGGCGCGAAGAGTGGTTTGACAAGCCGGCCCGCCATTTAACAAAATGGTTTGCCAAAAGGTGTCGCCTCTTGGCACTGTAGTGAAAGGGGGATCCGCTGCCAAGAATGCCAAGAATGCCAATATCGGAGAGCCTAACAGAGGAAGCTTGAGCTAATCACCGCCACGCATCGATGCACGTGGGCGTTGGGGGATCGGGAATGCCTTCTTCAATGGGGCAAAGTAGCAAGAGCAGGCCACCACAGACAAAATATCGCCTTTGCCCGTACCAACGACCTTGGGTCGAATGCGACACTGGCATGGCATGCTACCTCCCTCGGCACTCGTAATCTCTGCGCAGCATACAACCTGGGGTCCGGCGCTTGGCTCTGAGGTTTCCAGAACCACTGGTATTGCTAATTTCTTTGCATGTGTGAACAGCTCGAATCGGTGGCCAAGGCAACTCACGCGGGAATCATGCCAAAATCTCTCCTCTCTCAGGCCACTTCAGGACATAATATGTCTTCCATCAGCATGGGACTGCCAAAAACAAGGGAAGAAGAGAGGGGTATCAGTCAAGCCAGCACCACGATTTCGCTGACGGCCCCGATTGGATTGAGGGACGTCCAGCCTGCACATTAGGTGGCTGCCTTCCCCAGTGTAGCTTGCAGGCAGAGATATGCTCCTGGTAAACCGGGAAACCCGATCAATTCGGTTCGATCTCCAACGAATTTCTTTTGCTGACTTGCAACACGACAGCCGCTCTCCTCGGAATAAGCAATTAAAGACAAGCTCTGAATTTTGAGACTAGCCCAAAACTTCCTCACTTGATGTTGTTTTCGTGGAGCCGATGCAAAGTCCAATGGAGTCAATGGTCATTGACACACCCTAGGCGCTGTCCTGACGATTTGAGCTTATCGGTGCTCTGTAAAAGACGCTCCCAAGATCATCGAGGGTCCACCAATATCTTGGATTCGGGACCGGATCCCGAACTACTTGGCCCCCCTTTTGGCTCATGCGTGGAGAGTATCATTGGGTGGTACGAAATTCCCTTGTTCTAGAAGCCTTCCTCAACGGCATTCCGAAGCTGACATAATTGGCCGAAACAGACTCGTCTTGTTGCCACAAATTTGCACTTGATGAAATAAGTTAGTTGATTCGTTTTACGTCGAGCCAACCAGATCACATGTACCGTTACTTAAATGGCGGGCAAGCCGGGCCCGTGGTCGTGCCCACCGTACCCAGAGAATCTGAGACATATCTTTGCAGTCCTGCGTAAGAACACAAATAGTTCTGTACCAAAATGACGGGGAAGCAGCCAGATGTAAAAACATGAATAAAGATAACTCGGATGGTCCTTCTCGAAAGAGATTAAAGAGACAACAAGTTGCTGGTGCCGATACTTTTATTTTGTGCTGATGTGAGACATATGGCGATTACGCAGTAACATGAGATCGACGCCGTTGAGTCTAGGCAGCGATGGATCATGCATTCTCAAAAGAAGGGGGTTCTAGAAAATTACTGCGTTGGGATGGACCGTAGGGTCATGATAAGCTTCGATGATCAGGGATGATCCACAAGGCCCCCAAAAAGAAAACCTTGGGGCTAAAGCTTTTGAATACGAGTTTTCGGCAAAACCTGCCTTTCCTTTGAACAAATTCCCGGGAGCTTTGCTCCACGAGATCATCACGTGCATTCAGAACGGGGCGTTTGTCAAAAGCAATCCCGCTTCTCCAAAGTCCCACCCATGTGAACTTCAACTCCAGTGGACACGTTCGCTTGCAAGATCAAAAGATGTTCACAGTAGGCTCCACACTCCTTTCGTCGTCTTCTAGGGCCCAATCTCACTGACCATGTGCCTCAGTCCCGTCACCCTGAAGACCGATTTCGTCTGCGTATGCACCGGGCCCGGTCTGTGGACTTGACAAATGAAGAACTCGTCGAAGTCCGAGCCGCACAACGAACCTTTGAAGGCGCCTACATCCGGACTTCCCTATCACAGTTCTCCTTCGCTCTCGTGGTTCTTAAAATCTTCACGTCCGAATTCTACTCCATCGGCGCGTTATTTGCCGTATACGGTGCCGGCGTTCTGCTTGTGAGCGCCTACAGGCGGCAGCAGGGGAATAAGCAATTCTTCAATGAGGTGGGGGACGACGGCCTAGGGAGGAAGAGATTCAGAACTAGTGGGAATGTGGTGGTTGTACTGACGGCATTGAGTATCGCTGCATATGTTAGCTTATTGGTTTTAACCTTGAGATTGGAGGCTTGATGAGGATTCCATCGACTCATGGGTATTTAATTAAAGAGATGTACATTGGCCTCCTCGAGCTGACCCTTCTCGCACCGATTCAATGTCAGGAAGAACAAACACGTCGACGATCAAGGCACTCTCGCACAACGCCTCTACACCTTCTGTCGTCTAATACTGAATAGCGAGAGACTACAACCACTTCTCGCAAGCCGTTTCTTCGTGATATCTGGTTACCCAAATTTCTGAAATATGGATACATCTAGCCGACGAATCAATTCAAGTAGAAGGCAACGGACAAACGAAGAAGCCTAGGCCGGTGGCACGGTATTATCCGACCAAAACTTCTCTCGCAGGGATGGCTATTTGTTTGATCTATCTTATTGCGCCGATGGTTGATCAGCAGACAATGCAACAAGCTCAGTTAGCAGCCAACGGAAGGCAAACCCGATGACAATGAAGGGAACATGGGGGCTTTTATACCTTTCGTTATCCAAGAAGATGCAACAGTCGCCTCCTTATGTTCATTGTGACGCCCAGCAGCCCGTAGATCCCAACCAGCATCGAACCAGACTCCAGAAGTCGATTGGATTGTCCTCTTCTCGACTTGGACTTGGAAACAGTCACACAGTGAACACGTGATTGAGCGAACGATGATTCAGATACCATCCTTATTTTTGGAGGCCAAGCAAAGCAGTGCGAATGCCATTTTCCCGGATTTCAAGGAGAAAGTGCGGCTGAAATGTAGCACTGGTAGAGGAGATAGGCGTCGACGCAGATCAAAAATCCGGGTCCATCGCCCGCAAGTGTGTGTTTTGCTGGCCTAGTACCAGGATAGATGGATGCTATCAGCAAACGCAAGAATAAATGATATTCAGCCATGACCGTCATACCCAACTTGGCCGAATGGGCCATGGCTGCTGTACCAGGCGTCCAACATGATTCCAAAACCGAGGGCATAAGGGGGTTGGTGGCTCGATGCTGGTCTTTTTGTCAGTTGTATTCATCATCAGTATTCTCCTCCATGGCCTGTTCCATGGCCTCAAACGCTTGGGCCGTCTCATCGTCAAGGTCTTCATGAACGGCACCAGTATTGTCATTGTCGTTGTCTCCACCCCCTGCGTCTCGATTCTCATCAGCATCATCAATACCTTTACCCCGCATGGCCCCTTCCACAGCCAGCCGATCAGCCGCGATATTGCCTACATCGTCCTTGTGTCCTTTGACCCAGACGAAATACGTCGCCTTGTTGAGCTGTTCTCTCTCCTCGATCCGGTGTCGGATTTCCACGATCAAGTCCTTGTTCTCAACCGGTTTCCCTTTGGCATTGACCCAGCCGTTTTTCCGCCAGGTTCGATACCAATTTGTCACACAATCAATGGCGTATTTGCTGTCAGTGTAAATGGTGACTTCTCTGTGTCGCGGTGTAATGTCTAACGCACGTAGAATGGCCGTCAATTCGGCCCGCTGGTTGGTTTGTTTGCTGCCTTTGAGAGCCTCGGAAACGTTTCTGTAACGCCAATTGGTTAGCCTTTCTTTTTCTCGATCCATTTCATGTCCTTTCCGTCGCCGTTTCGACCCGGGTACACCGTCGGTGGGTTCGGGGCTTTGCCGTCGCGCTCCCCAGTCGATGGTATATACCAGATGAGGAGCGGACGGAGGTAGAGAGGTAGAGGTACGGGTGGATTTAGGCTTGGACTTGGATCTGGGTTGGGGTGCGGATTCATCATACTTTGGGTCTTGTGGTCCGAAAAAAACCCCTACTCCTGCCCTTGCACCGGCTTGACCATTTCGAAGACTTGATCCGTCAGTGTAAATGCGAAGCATTCCTGGCGGATCCCGTTCTTTGGCCATCATTTTGGTTTTATTCCTTTCGTCTTCTGTTCGATCGACGATAGTCCCATCCGCAGCGAGTTTGAGATTCGGATCGTACCCATCCTCTGCCCCGGGCGGAAGAGGTCTCCGACCAATTTCATAAGGATTGCCGTCTTTGTCTAGAGGTGCATAGGTACCATTCAACTGCAAACCCGGAGCCGAGTTGCGCACAATCAAGCGACGAATCTCTTCCTCCGGACTGATGATGGTGGACGAGTCCGCCAGATGAGCCTTCTTTCCTGCGGCCACAAAAGCTTCTGCTTCTGCTCGGGTGTTGAATTTCTTGTGTTTAGGTTTCCTGATTCCACGAATCTGAGCTTGAGCTTGTGTCCAGTCTGTGTAGACTCCAGGGACTCTTCCATTTTGAACTGCATAGAACTTTTCGTCTCCGGTGGGATTGGTCGAGGGCTTACCCTCCATAAATGCCTGCGCCTCGTGGAGGGATTGGAATGCCTTGACTGTGAACATGTCAGTTATAACTTGATGCGGTCTTCGGATTCATATACCCCATACACACAGCTCCCTTGTGCCCTTTCACTTGGCTGAGACAATCAGCCCATGTTTCGTAGATTCCTGGTTTCTTCCCTTGCCTCACGGCATAGAATTTGTTCTCGACTGTTCTTTTTCTTTTCAATCCGGCTGCGGTACTTGTATTGGTGAGACCGGGACTTGCACGGGGAGCATCGTTGGTCCGGGGAGGTAGAGAAGGTTGCGCCATGAATGGTCGGGGAAAGAGGAGGAAAACGCGAGCAAATCTTCGAAGGCGCCACCGGAGGATGGAGGATTCGTAGGGGATTGTGCCCAGGGTAAGAGTTCGATGATCGATCAAGACGGGCGTCAGCGTTGGAAAACGACGTTCTCCCAGAGCATGTGACCTTTCGGACGCGGTGAATACTGGGTTAGCGACCTCAAAAAGGATTCACCAGAATGGGCAATTCATTTGAGAGAAAGGAGTGTGGTGAAAGAGAAAGATTCGCATACGGTGAGCTTTTGCCCTTGACTTTGCAGGATAAGGGACAAGGGAAGGCGGGACGTGGCAGAAAAAATGGCTGCGGAACCCGGATCCTGCGCGCGGGGTAAAAAGTTTGCCTTCTTGCGTTGTGATGTAGAGTGATTGAGGGAATGTAGCAGACGAGGATCAATTCAAAGGTGTGCGAAGCTGAATGGAACATTGGAAGGAATCACGACTGTTTTGACCAGGAGCGGGGACGAAAGCGGAGCCCGTCGTCGAAGTCATAGTAGACCTGGTTGACCCTTGGATTTGAACACTATCTATTCGCTGCCTCTCTATACCAGTAAATGAGATCCGAGGCCAAGGCAAATTGTTAAACTCAACTATTCAGGGGGGTACACTGATGGCCGTATAGCCATTTGTTTTTCTCAACTATCAATTCTCGACGTTCCTGTGTACTTTCCTAGTTGTTTTTGACACTCGTCTCAACCATCACCGATTCCTCTGCTTTCTGTTCGTCATACTTATTCAATTTCGCCAGCTGCTCCACAGGTGTTTGGGCACCCACTGGCGGGGTTTCAATGAGATGGACGGGTCGACTTGGTTCTGCGGGACTTTCCAATCCACTGTCCGGTCGCTCAAGAGGTTGCAGTGGTCCTCTAATTCTGAACGCCCCCGTGCTCGGTTGGGGCTCATTCTTGCTGTTCTTCCTCCGGCGTACATGATTGTTATGCTTATGCCAAGGGCGAAAATAAAAGTGTGGTTGGTCATCCTCTCTCTCACTACTGAGCGCTTGAGACATGGTCCTTGGAAGATGGTAGCCTAGCTTACCCAATGGCACTGACAGGCCATGAACAACGATGCTGCAAATGGCCAAAAACCAGACGACCACTTTCATAACATCTTCCAGCCGAGCTGCATCTTCTCTCATCCCCCCGTCCACGGTGATTTGACGGAGGAAGTCCAGACTGACATAAAGATAAAAGATGGCCGAAACCCCGATCGGACCAAAAAACCCCACAAATGCCGCTTGTTGAAATTCTTCGATCTGGGGGATTTTCTTGTGGATGGCAAAGACTAGGGGAAGCCGGCGGAACAGTAAAATCAGGATTCCAAGAAACATCAAACGATAGATGGGGATAACACCGTTGGATCGGAAGGATGCCCAGGGACAGATAGCACCGTACCAGAGGAAAACTGAGATGTTGAGTAACATGTCGATGGTGGGTTGAAGGGAGTCGTCTTGAGTCTCTAAACGGAACCTTAACCAGTTCAGCGGAAGAGAAGTTTATGCTGTTTTCTGAGCCAAACTTACCAGTCATCCCAGGTGAAAACATTCCCAGCCACGAAACAAGCCAGAACGTCGTCGGATCCGATCATGCCACATGTCCCCGTGATAAAAAGCGCCAGAGTGATGGCGAAGACGAGAAAACTCTCTCGGTCGACGAATTTCCTTTCCTCGGCGTAGTGCAAGAGTTCCTTGGCCAACCAACCCACGGTAATCCCGTACGCAACGCTCAGCAAAATGGTGTACCCCCAGGTTTCTCCAAACCAATATCCCATTGCCCTGCTAGCTCCTCCTGATGGGTCAGCCCCTCCTTCCTGAGTATATTTAATCAAATACAGGGCAAGGAAGAGAAAAGGATAGCCCAGGCCATCATTGGCGCCGGATTCGGCAATGATGATTTTCTGCAAGGGTTTGGGAATGTTGGTGTCGGCAAATTTGCCTTTGACGATGGAGTTGGACAAGACGGGGTCGGTGGGCGTGACACAGGCACCACAAGCAAGGGCGTGTAAGATGTGCAGATTCGGGACCATGGCCCACACCAGCATACTGGCGCATAGCCACATGGCGGTCATGCCTGGTCCGAGGAGAAGAGCGAGGGATTTCCATTCCGTATACAAGTACCTACTAGGCAATTGGACACCCGCGAGGACTAGTTGGACGCCCAGGACAAGGCGAGAGAAATACAGAGTGATGGTGTCGAGATTCTCTTCTATGCCGCCGGCGTACTCGAGTGGTTTGATGAAGTTTGTGGCATGGGGAGAGAAAATGACTCCAAACACCGTGGAAATCAAGGCCTCGGAAAGATAGAACCGCTCCTTGCACAAATAACTTACCAGGCCAAACAGGGTGATGAAGCCACCAAGAACAGCACAGACGATATTGAAATTGGAGATGATCAGAGTCGGCATGGCGAGTTCGGCTCGGAGAGATGGGATTGAATTCAAGTTGGACTCCTCAGCGAGGCTGTCACGCGAGGCTTCTCCCCAAAGTATCTGACCTTTCCCTCTGCCACGTTAAAAGGTTGAGCCAAGAAAGCTTCCCGTATCTTGGGAAGGAGTTAAGCCGAGTCTTGAATGATCTTGCGTAGTCTTATGTGGTCTTGGAAATGTCTTGGAATAGAGTCTTGGAATGGATGGATGATGGTGGTGAGACGGCTCCGCTTGGTGACTTAATCCAAGAAAAGTAGATGGAGATTGCAAGGGACGGGTAGAAGCAGGTTGGTTTATTGTCTGCAAGATGCTGTCGGATCGCTGCCCGCCTCAATAAGTGTTATTGGCATAGGGTGCGTAGAGTACGGTGTTGAAGTGTAGAAGAGGTTGAGCACGCAAGGGTTATCATAGGAACACGCGAAGAGAGAATCATTTGTCCTTGTCGAGAGGCCAGCAAGGGACGCAAAAAAAATGGTAGACTCGCTTGAGAAGGGGGGGATGAAGGGATGGATAACTGAAAGGCGTCCTTGGTTGCAATGTCATCAACCGGATAGACGGCAAGGAAAAAATTTCCATCCAAGCCTCGTAGTCCGGCAAAGGCATCACGGTAGTGCGATATGATTGTCTCGACTGGCCGGAGCCATGCATGCGAGGCAAACTACAGAGATACCACGAAGACTGGACTGCAGTACGGAATCTCGTGCGACATAACAGCTGGATGGAGTGTACGTTACTGTTGTTATGATCTACGAGGCAACTCTTTATTTATTCGCCCTCGTAGTCGATTATTCTGTGCTGGGTGCTGACGAATCCCATGATGCAGCACAGCCTGTCGGTATGAGTGGGATTTAGGATGATTTGTGCCTCTCTTTCTAACATCCACCCATCACCTGCCCGTCTTCAGAGTGATCTCTTTTCTCATGCGCCCAGCTCTAAGCCATAAAATCAATCCTCCCCCCAAATTCCACCTCGTACCCAAAAAAAAAAAAAAAAACACAGACCACCAGCAATATTGACCTGGGGATCCTCGTTCTGTCTTTGTCTTCCAGCAACGCCAGCGCTAAATCGGTCAAAGAGCCCCCATAATATCCTACAGTGTGTCGGGAGCGAGAAACCACAAACAATCTTTCTCAAATCACCAGTCCACCCACGAGTTGATCCCTGACGTGACATCAGGACGCTGTTGCCGGCAACAATCTTGCCAGTCAAATCCAGAGGTGTTAGAGTTCAGTCGTAGAAAGGCCGAATATATGTGTCAGAGGGGGGACGAAATAGCAAAAACATTGATATTACGAAGCCCGCGTAATCATATGTCCACATCAACTTAAATATATACAGCAAGACTGCAACGAATCCGAAAAGGCCAAATCAGGGGTATCATGAAAGATAGAAGCGACAAAAATAGAAACAACAGAAACAATTTAGGCTTGTGGGTCAGTCGCTCGCCTCATCCGATAGTCAGGCTCGTATCGAAATTCATCCGTGGCAGGATCCCATCGGTACGCTTTGAATTCGACACCATAAGGTCTCTGTTCAAACATGTCAGCCGCAATTGAACTCCAACATCGATATCAGTCCTTACCGGTTCGAGCACATATGCCACTCCCAATGGGACGTCGAGGTCGCTAATGTCTTCTTGCTTGAGACCCATGAAGTAGGCCAGTAGAACCCGGGAGATGCTTCGGTGTCCAATGATCAGCACGTGGTCCGTCATTCGTTCAATCTCCAGAATCACTTTGCCCAGTCGATTGATGATGTCGAGATATCCCTCTCCTCCGGGACCAGGGTATCGATAGTGCAGTTTGTCGCGTTTGCGAAGTTCGTATTCTTGACGGAATTTATCCCGGATCTCGGCGTACGTCATGCCTTCCATTGACCCGGCATTTAATTCATCCAACATGCGCATCTGTTTCAGATCATAGTCGTCTTCGTTGAAAAATTGACCTGTCTCGATGCTCCGCTTCAGCATGCTTGTCCATACGCAGAAATTTCGTTCTTGCAGAGTCTGGGCCGTGCATTCAGGATTCGGAGGCGTCGTGTCGCCCGGAAGGGGGGGAAAGTGGCTATTCGCCTGTTTCTCTGCCTGGTACGCCTCCCAGGCTTTCCATTGTTCTCCGATGAACTTGCTCAGGGCTTGAGCATATCTAACTCCATTTGGACTCAAGGAACTGTCTCCTCCGATTTTTCCATTGACATTGTCCACCGATTCACCATGCCGAGTAATCCAGATTTGTCGGGGCGCCAGGTTGAAATTCATCAAATAGGTGACGGTCTGAATTGACAAAAACCCCCTGACTTGGTGACTGACCATCTTTCGCCCGACGTCGATCATGGAACAGTACGCCATATTGTGCTCTTCTTCGAATTCGTCAAGTTGCTGGTACGACTTTTCGTACTGTCGCACACGCTGCTGAAAATCCTGAAGTGCGGCCACGGGATCTTTTCCTTTGTAATCGGGGCCTGACAACTTCAGTCGCATATTTGCTTCGAGTAAATTCCGATCTTGGCATCGAGATTCGAGGAAGAGCACGTTGATGTTCTCGTCGCGCTCCCGGATATGTTTGATCAGGGACATCCGTCGTTCTCGCGTATGGTTGGTCGCATCCAATATTCCGACAGATCCGCCATCTTCCAATACGTACTTCAGTAATTCATCCAGGGCTTCATGTGCTACTTGCTCTCTCAATTGCTTGCCCCTGAGATTTTGGGGGTCGAAAAACTGTGCGGACTGGTCCATGGGCTCGGGCGCCGGCAGCCGAATCGGCTCCAGCTTGTCTCCAGATCTGGCGCTGCCGTTCATTTGAAGCGGGCTGATGGGAGAAGCGGAGGTGATTTCACCGTTGACGAGAATCTCGGTCTTGATCGCAGGTGGTGGGAGAAGCTCGCCATGGTCGACGACCGTCTGCGAGCCGGTGGCGGTTGAATTCATCTGGCGGACTGATTCTCGGAGGGCCGCGTGTGTGTGATCAGGAATAGGCGGTCCTACACCGGCAGCCACCCGTCGCCGGTCTCCAACGTTGAAGATTCTGGTCGGATGTTGAAGCCAGTTCAAATATCGGGCAATCTTCTTAACAATATAACTCTTTCCTCTTGCGGGCAAACCCACCATTATGATGATGAGTTTGGCGGCAACGTCTCGTTCTGATATGCGTCCATCAGGTGAAACTTTTGACCGAGTTAGTCCAGGAATGTCGAGGGTAGTGGCACGGATTTTGGGAGTGGCCGGCCCAGATGCACTGGCGCTGCCACGGGCGATGCTGGACATGGCTAGTCAGTATTTTTCTAGAAGTCGACAGAATTGACGGTTCTCGCTCACATTTGAGGACTTGTGGGGGCACTGGGAAAAGGCGTATCTGTCAAAGCGTTTCCCATCGAGGACGGCGGATGGGATGCAAGTTTGTTGGGGGAGAAGGAGGCCTGTGCTCTTCCGAATGCAGATTTGGGAGGAGGCATGAGGCCGGTATGATACGCGACATGATTGAGAGAGGACTCGACTTCCGAATTGGGAGAGGAAGAAGCGTTTGTCATGATGGCGAGGCGAGCAAGATTAGAGTATCGCTCACTGAAACGAGGATGGAGGGTGGGAGTGAGAGTTGGACTCGGTGACGGCGAGGGCTGTCTTGATCCTTCCAACAGAGACATTCAGTATGAATACAGGAAAACAAGAACCAGGAGATCCCTGGGACAAGACCCAGAAAGGAGGTTTTAAAAAAACAGAATCAAAGTGAGGCAGTGAGAGGGTAAGAAAAATGGCTGAATACGCCGCCGGGTTTTTGAGTTAGAGTCTGTCAGAGGTTGACTCAAAGCACCACGGACCAAAACAACAATTGATCAACTCACTGCCTAACTGTTTGTGCTACTGTTTATGCCTCTGCGTCTTTCCTCCTCTTCAAAATTCCGTCTTTTGTGTAGTCCTCGGCCGCTGTTCCCACGGCACCAGCTGCGTCTTTCTGTTGCGGGCAAAGCCCCAGGTGGTCAAATCGATAAAAGAGGTCCTACCACCCCCGGTCAAAGTGGCACCGATTGGAAAGATAACCTTGCAGCTTTGTTGATGGTCTAGTGCGAAGAGGCGTCGAAGGAGCAATTGAGGATCCAACACGTTTTTCCTACCACTGGTGGGATGATGGCCGATGGATGACTGAGATAAAGTTACTATGTAGAAGAAGGGATGAGTCCAAGAAGAAACTACAGCGGAAGGCAAAATGCTCCTGGCCGCCAGGAACTGACGACAAGGGAGAGCGGCTCGTGTTAGGCAACCCGGCTTTGAATATTTCTGTATAGCGTAGACGAACCCCAGACACCGATGAATCAATAGTGACGGATGTCCAAGGCGCAGTCATATTTTCAGGCCGCCTTGGGGTTAAACAATCCTTCAAGGCTGCCCGGTTCATCAGCCCGGATTTCCGGCTGAAGCACCCCCACTGATATGCAACATCAACATTGGGCAGCTCCAGTGGCATGTTCGCTCCATACAGCTTGGCCCGGAGACCACCAATAACCGGAAGGCTAATAAACACGCGGCTCGCCTTCTAGCCGCCATTCACTGCAGGGGATCCGTCCAAGTATCCCGCCCAAAGGTCGCAAGCCTCGGGTACCCACATCCGTAATGCCACTCATTAGACTACTGGGGCGCCTATAACTCCACCAACGGTTTTATGCTCGAGAGATATCACGCTCATCACAGAAATGCCTCATCCATAGGTCATGAGCCTCTTTTTCGTTCACGTTGACGGGGACGGCTCGTCTTGATGCTCTTTCGCCTCTCTTTGCTTCTGCTGCCTGCTCATCGCTGCTCGAGCGATGATCTCTCGTCGACTCAAGCCCGCCTCACTCTCGCCATGTTTCCCTCTCCCCAGGACAAAGTCTCCTCCTGTCCAACCTCCGTGGTCTGCGTGTTCACTAGCATCGTATGTGTCATTAGGATTATAGAATTCCTCGTTGGACAGACGATGCCCGCCATGAAGCGTGTCGTTTCGCTCCACCTCTTGCTCAATTTCTCTTGTCAAATTCCAGAAATTCCGGTCGTGTTCACCCCAGACGTTGTGGGAAAGTTCGTGGCAAAGGGTCTTCCGGATAACCTTGTAATCTCTATACCCGTCGTATCGGTCCGTCCGCAGTCTTAATTCAATCACTTCTCCTCTATTTCGATTCAAGCCCAATGTCTTGGATTCGTGCGTCGTATGCTCCGCCGGGTTCATTTCTGTCAGGAGACCAACACTGAATTTATGTTTGCGCATCGAAGCCTTGATTCCTGGGTCGTTGGCTAATCTTTCCAGATATCGTCTGCTCTTTTCAGGATTGGGAAGATATGGCAGGGGCTCAATCGCACGAAACGTGTACGTGCTCTCTTCTTGGATCTTCTTCCAATCTCGCGTCTTGTTGGCTTTAACCGGCTTGAAGCTGCTTGGTCGCGTCGCTCTTCGACTTGCACCGCCCATTTCGTCCATCTTCTTGACTTCGGCATTTGGGGTTCCTATCAATTTGATCCGCGTAGTAGGAGTGAGAAAGTCATCGAGTCTGCGATCGGCGAAGGGGTATTTGGTCAAGCCTGGTTTGGGGAGAAAGAACAAGGACACTCGCTCGACATCGGCACCAATACTGTCCGCGCATCTGGATGCCAAATCATGGATTGTTTCATCCGCGACGTCCTCAAACTCGAGGGTTTCATCCCGATATTGAATCTTCATTGAAGGCTCGTGAACGTCGGGGACCGGTGATGAGTGAAGTTGGGTCTTCGTGGTGCGCGGCGTACTGTATGGATGTGAACTTTTGAGGGACGAAGAAATTAAAGCATTAAAGGCTGGCTTGCAACACTAACTGGTGAAAGAACATGTTGTGAGGAATCGCGCACTCACCGTGTATTCGCCTTCTGTGCAATTCGAACATGTGCTTCGATATTAGTCAGCTAGCGAAAGTCGCCAGCGGCGCAGGCAACGCAAGATATGACTTAGAAGCTCCTTTCCCAGATTCTTGGGTAGCGTCGCCACCTCTAACTACGCCGACATTGATTGGCTAACGTAACCGGGGGGGGGGGGGGGGGGGGGGCCGGGGGGGAGGCCGCCGGCTAATGCACATCCTGACCGCGCGCTTTTACATACCCCGGAGACTGCCCGGCCCTCAACAATGTAAGATCAATCAATCTGTTGCCGTCACCGCGCTTGTTGTCTGTTGGCTGAACAAATGGAATGGACATACGCCTTCCCGCGTTCATTGGTGAGACCATTCTCACTTCCGTTGTCAATTGTAAGGGCTGTCTCGAATGGAACCTTGAGTTCAACACGAATCCCTATTCAAACCATGAGCCGGATGGTGTACATTCGTCTCCACTGGTCGGACTCCCTATGCCATGGTTGTATATGTGATACCGTGTTCCAGGTTTCCGGTTTGTGCGCCAACTCGTTGACAACCGCTTCTCCAACGTTTTAATTGAGAGGTTCAAGGTCCTCGTCGTCCTCCCTGCGTTCGCCTCATTCCTTGATCTACAATGCTCGTTCCTGCCCTTGTATCTCCTAACTGCCTCCGCCTCGACTGCACTATACAGTCATTGAATGAAATGACTCCCTATGTCACGGCCAAAGCCAAAGATTATGAGTCTAAAGTTCAGACCGTGCAATGCTCGGAAAGTTCTGGATTTATATCCGTCTCAGGCTGGCAAGGTAGAAAAAAAGAAGGAATCGCTCGTACTCACCCACGTGCGTAGGAAGTGGCAATGGCATCAAGAGACGGCGACTTTGAAAATCGTCGGATAATGATGAGGACTCGAGGGAGTTGGAGCCTTTATCTGGCGACGAAGACAGCGAAGAGTTCTCAGAATATCGTCCCACAACGGACAGTAAATATTCTTCAGACGATCACGACAACGCTCCTGATGTCACCAACTGTAAGCGACTCTGAGAGGTCTATCACATCGCAAGGGGACTCCGTCGCTTTTGTCCCTTTGACCCAAAAGCTGATATCGATCGTCCCGTGCACCTGCACAGCATCTTGCTGGCAAAGTAGATCTCGTCGCCCGGGACCTCCCGGGCATGCTTGTTCGTGTGGAAGGCGTAGAGGATGGAGTTGACTGTTGAGAGGATGATTCATTTCTGGTAGTTCACGGCCTACACGCAGCGACAATGGCGGGCCGGAGCCTTCTCTTGGAGGAGTAGGGGCAAGTGGTCGGATGATTTGGTCGGGGGAGGTCTGGGTTGATGCGTTGCGGAAGAGGAGAGAGGGAACTAGATGATGTTGGCAGCTTGAGGGACGCAGGATTCAAGAGAGGGGGGCTGCGTCTATTGAAGGAGTATGTATGTATTGACATCGTGCAGTGAACTTGACCTGGATCAAAAGTGGGCAAAAATGGTTTGATTGATTGTTCTTACGTCCGCGCCCGCCATTCGGCCTATTGGGAACCAGCCCTGTCACGTGATTATTCTTCCCATATGGTTCTCCAATCCCTGCCTTGCCTTGACATTCGTCTCTCCTGATAGACTGTGGAGTCTAGAGAAGGAATGTGTTGTTGTTGTTCTATCTAAGAGAGAGCAAGACGAAAAGAAGGGCGCAAGTTGCCAAGCCAAACAGCCTCACGTGACGTTGCCAAGGCAAAAAGTCACGTGACTGGCCAACATCTCCGGGCTTCAGGCTGCCGCTGTAGGTGGTACGAAAGTGGTTCTAGTTCTGGTATATCTAGTGCTGCCAAAACAAGGAAGGGCAACCGAGCCTAAATGAGCTAAACTTATTTCGGTAAGAGAATATTCTTCGATTAAAGCGGCATCATGATAGTCTACTTCAGGTCGATCCGGCAACGAGCGTGATGAACATTTGCATTGAAAATGCCTTGTTGAAGGAATGGACTATGCTATCAAGGAGATCTCCAACCATTCATACATTCGTGATGGACGTCTTATCGTCTGTGAAATTGACAAGGCAGTTGAATTTTTGCTTCACAAACCAAACGGTGTCCAGTTCCCAATCCTTCGACGGCTCTGCCAGTATAAAATCGTACCGCCGATATAGTTGAGGAATGAGCTTTGTGATTTCCAGAAGGCTAAAATTCTTTCCGATGCAAGTACGTGTCCCTGCTCCGAACTATGGCGTGTTTCAACAATGTTAAGTCGGGTCTTGAGAGGACGAAGATGGGAAATGTGACGTTTACCGAGAGTACTACCGTTTTTCCTGTTCGTTTGACAAAAGCTGTTGTGGTTTCTTGAGCAAGAGTGGCTGAAAGGCCACCTTGCAATCGGGGGCCAAGGGGTCTTTCGGTCGACATCGTATGCTGCCGCAGCTGCGCGGACTGAGACGTATCGGTCATTTCGTACGGCATCGATAGCTTGCTGGAGTCGTATCTCCTTGTTGGACGCCATTGGAGAGTGTGAATTGGTTGAGTGCGAGCACGCGTTGTTGGGGGGTTGCAAAAAGGCGTGGGTCAAGAGGAGGTTGAGTCAAAGGTTCGATGGGTGGACTTAAGTGGGACTTTCATCTCGTGCAGAAACATCTAACCTTTGATCATCTGCGGGTACTCCGGTAATTTCCAACCGTGGGTATTCTCCAAGGGCATCAAGCGAGAAGCAATTCTGTCCAACTTCAAGAATGAAACTATCCCCGCGAGACGGTAGAAAATGCCAACAGTGAGCGGCGTCCACGGAATCTTGTCGAATGAACTTGGCTCGGTCGAGTATTTTGCTTGTATCCGCTTCATGTAAGGCTGGAATCTCTGTTCGTATCCCTGAAGCGCAGCCTGCACTCCGTTGTCCGCATCGTTGCCACCACTTTCACCCTTTGCAGGACAGCACCGCTGAATCTCGCCAGCTAGAATATAAGCGCCGATCAGCGCCACACTGGTCCCAAACCCATCCGGTGGGCAACAATATCCAGCATCGCCCACGAGCGTCACACAGCCGCGTGACCAGCTATCCATCCTGACCAGGCTCGAATACTGGCAATAGAAATCCTCGCCGCCCTCCTTGAGAGCCTTAACCAAGTCATCGGTCTCCCACCCGCTGCTTTCAAACATTTTCGCGAACGCCTCCTTCTCCGCCTTGACGTCCCCTCTTTTGACACCCTCCATTGGTCCAGAGTGCGCCTCACATCTCAGATACACCTGCATTTCCTGGAGGTTGTGACGCCGCGTTATCACGAACCGCTTCTCTGGCATCAGGTACGTGGTGGCGATGTATGCGCCTTCTTGCTTCGCCGGACGAGGGATTGTATAGTATGCTATGCGCTCACCGAGCGTCACAATCGGGTCCTGGGCTTGACCGGCAGATCCATCACCGAGCATCAGCCTTCGAATGCGCGACCCCTGGCCATCACAGCCGACCATAAGGTCAAAGATTTCCTTCTTGCCATCTGCAAAGCTGGCCTCTACACTATTGCCCGTCCACTGGAAGCTCTCCACCGTCGTTCCAAAAACATACTTCGCTCCGAACTTCTCAGCAGCATCGTGCAGAATCACGCAGAGGTCCTTCCTCATGATCTCAAACTCGCTGGAAACGCTCTGGGCCCCCTTGCCCGACTTATTCGCGGCAAAGAACGCCCGCCGCCGGCCCGAGCTGTCCACCAGCTCCATGCCGTCTTCGGGCACGCACTTTGCACGAACAGCCTGTTCGAGACCCATGCGCCGCATCACCTCGATGCCATTGCCTCGAAGGTCGAGTTGTAGTCCGTTGGTCCGGAGGCAGTGGTGTCGCTCGATGATCGTGACAGCGTGGCCGAGCTTGGAGAGCCAGAAGGCTAGCGCATTGCCGGCAATGCCTGCGCCGACGACAAGAACTTTAAGTTGTCCCATGATATTTCAAAGGTGTGAGTTGTGGCGTCACCGAGAAAGTACAGCATCACGCCATATTTATACCTCGAAGGAGAGCTTCAGGTTTGGAAGGTGGGAGCCTAGATAACCCTGCAGATATAGCAAGCACAGCTGTTTCGGGCGCTCGGGCGCTCGGGCGTCGGGCGTCGGGTGCTCAGGTCGCAGGCTCGGGCTTTCTACAGTATATGTCCCGAGTTTCAGAACCCGTCACCAGCATTGGTAAAATTGGATGCTCTGGGCAGAATGCCGTGCAAACCACAGTCTGATTCTCTAAGCCAAGTCCCTTTACGATGCGGCATGTAGTGCGTTTCGTTCCAGCAGCTAGGTCGCGGTGTGCCTGGCCGACGAGGATGCGCGTCATCTTGTCACCATAAGTACGTACAGCAGCCTGATTTGTTTCCTGCTCATGAATTGGAATGATTAGTCTTCTTTGATATCCCATCATCGAGGTTCGGGTCATCGCTCCACCATCGGATCCAGTCTGTAGACCACTCAAGCCCTTACTGATCAACTCGAGATGGCTCGTAACGGAGCGTTAACGAAGGAGCCTCGATATCGAGATGATCTATGGATCGGATCTGATGAAAGACTACCGCCATCGGATCCAATCCGTGGACCACGTGGCCGGGAGGCATCCTACTCGATAGAGGTCGACGTCCTGATATCGAGATGATCTACGCATCGGATCCAGTCTGTGGACCACCTAGAGAAGTTCTAATATCACACTCGAGATGGTTCGCAGATTAGATTCGATGGAAGGCCACCGCCATCGGATCCAATCCGTAGACCATGTGGCCAGGGAGGGCCGGGGACAGTATATGGCGCTGGCCTCGATATCTAGATGGTCCCCAGACCGGATCTCATGATATACTGTCGAACAGTATATGGCAACATGTTCAGCTGTGATACTGGAATACTCGGCTGGACAAGGATCTCACCTATGGGCTGGTCGCGGAGACGCCGAAAGGCTGTGCCAATCATTCCCTATATACATGTTCGAGGCGGGACCTCAGTTTGATAGAAATCAGAGCATTTTAACAGCAACCGATGTACTACTAGTGATTGTTTGACACCTGTTGTTTTTGCCGGCCAATAATGTTGCTGCCCAGGAAGGGAGCGTTGTAGGATGAGTCGGCCTGTCGCCAACGATAAGGTCAACACCTGCCTGGGAGCTGGCCTGAACGTAGTGAATCGTACTGTTCGTCGCTATTCATAACACGAAGTCCCATACAAATCACACGAGCCTTCTTGTATGTCGGTATTAATCTCCTCTGTCTCCTCATTCTGTGATTCTCTTAAATCAGCTGAAGTATTCGTCTTAGCGCTACGATTTCGTACAGTCCTTGCAAACTAGGGAAGAGGATATCGTTTATAGTCTTTCCAGATAAAGGATCCTAGCGATAAAAACAACCATTCGACGACTTTAGGCGCATACCAGAGACTTTTTTCTGACGTCTATACGTTTGCAAAACGGTTCTTGAGACATACACGACTATTTAATCTCCCAAGGCTCTTCACGACTATTCGCAAAGACGGTGGGCACTCTCTCTTACCGTCGTCACGAGAGTTCTTCCCTTACGGTGCTAGCCTATACCTTAATAGAGACCCTTCTTAAGAAACAACCAGCCAAGCGAGACAGTAGTGCTACCAGCCCCTTGCGTTACTGTCCCAGGATTTCCAACATCCAGGCGAAGACAACGCCGACACCATCAATGTCGCCTCTTAACTTCCAACCCACCCTAGAGTCGTGTTCCAGACGACCAGTTCGACTCTCCCCCAAGCGCCAACAGCACAAGTTCCTACCCACCCTCCTCCTGTACCAAAGTGCAGGACGCGGAAGCAGCACCGACGGTCCTGCCGGGAAGCACTGGGACGCATTGAAGTCGCTCTAGCAAGAGTCGAACAACAAGTACGGGCGGAGGAACGCGTGGAGGAGGTCGAAGGTACGATAAAAAGCCTGCGTAAGGAGCGGCAGCCAGCTCCAACTCGGTCAGTTTCTTCGTCATCGCCAACACCTGCTCGACTTCACACCGAGCCTCCGTCGTTCCCTTACCAGACATTTGAGTTGCAGCGGAAGGATCATTGAACTTCAGTGGGGCAATCCTCTTGAAGCGCCAACCTCCCGAAAGACGCGGTCGTCTCTTTGTTGGCCATTAATGCTGTCACGCCGTACTTGTCCTGGAGGTCTATATCTTGCCCCCAACCCAATAGAACCGTTACGAGCTCAACTGTTCCAAACTCTGCTGCTATGGTGAGTGAACTCCGACCGGTGTTGCGAAACCATCCTACAAAGTTGCGGTTAGCACCTTCTCTGAGAACGCTTTCAGCAGCTTTAAAGTCCGGTGGTGTCCTCTTGCATATGGTTAGCAGCTTTCGGTCGAGCCTCGCTCTTTTTATAAACGACAAGCGGTCACGGGCCCTTTTTGCTGCCGTGACATCGATAACACTGTCTTGGATAGGCATAATGCTCGCGATTACTTCGCCTGATTCCGGACTGGATGGCCGCTCCATTATAGATGGCAGTTCTTCAACAGGGTCGATAATGCTTTGAGCGTAGGTGGTTGATTTATCTAGGAATCGCTGTAAGGTGATCGTGCGCACATTTCCAACGTCTTCGAAGCGTAACTGGAGCTTTAATATTTGATCCAAGATAGTAGTTGTGTCCTGCTTTATATCCACTGTCCCAATTCTTATCGCCGAAGTATCTTCCTTCCCTTTAGAGCGCAAGCAGCTATTCGAAATCAGCAACATTGGCAAATGCGTTTGGATCAGGAGACCAACATGTTGGCCATGCCGAGCGCAATGTTCAAGGTGGCCTTGTGGTCCTCGAGTTGCTGTCTCAACTTGTTCATTTCGGTTTGTCCATTTATAGCCCAACGGACTCTGGCCATTCTTCTGTCAGAATCTGCCTTGACCAGCAGAGCTCTAATATCTTTAACAACACCGTCGCAATTGAGGAGTACTTCGGTTAGGATGTGCTGAAGAGAGTCAGGGTATTGTAATTCATCGCTCAGGGCGTCCTTTTGCAAAGTTTCGACCGCGAGCTCCAGCGCTGAGAGCTCACAGCGAGTACTCTCCATGTCTTTACGTGCATCACGAACGCCCGACGCAAACCGAGTAATAGCTTGGGTCAAACTGAAGATCGAGGAGAGGAGTCCGACGGAGGCCCCAGTAATGGACAGAGGCTCCATTATGGCAGCCAAGCGTCAATGCAAACGGCGATAAAGATTAATCGAAAATGTTCAGCCTGATTTGAAGTCGTACATCGATTTAGGTGTGTCGCCTTGTGTTCTGCAGTCTACCCCACTCTTTGTGGCTTGCGAGACTCAGCCACTCGAGGTTGCAATCCACCTGCTCCGGATTTCTACTTTCTCTCGCTCGGATAGACTGTCCTGTACTGTGCAATTGATTCGCCAAGTCGCGTGAACTGACAGCCCAGTCTCATACCCGCAGCTAAACATCTCGCTAAAATTTAACACCCGAAATGGAGCGTACCTACGAGTAGCAAGACAGTACCAGGGGCAAGCTCTGCCCTATTTACACCAGACACACGTCCGGATGAGATGGGAATTGATCGATTCCTCACCTTAGCATGGGCAGAGACAACTTAGAGATAGGTCCATCTGAAGCCTCAAAAGCGTTTTAGAGACAGGCGAGCGATATAGCAGAAGCTAGCGCCCTGCCGGCACAGCGACAATTGTCTACGCCACTTGCTGAGGTTCAATGTTTGACTGCTCAAAATTAGCCCGGCGACCTGAACAGCCTAACCCGTGCTCTTCTTCTCGTCGCCTCTCGCAAGCTCCACTGGCGCTTTGTCAACTAGCTCAAGTCAACGCTCTTTAAACCTCTCTTCGTGCTGAGGACCGACCTCCCTTTCTTCTGGACTGCGCCTCGTCAGACGAGCTCCGTGCAACATCCCAGGGTCGAACGCTTTGCAAGGACCCAGAGGCGACGACGTGTTACCAGATCTGTGGTTCGCGATTTGCCACTGAATGGAGGTACCTAAAAACCCACCATGTTCCTAGGGGTTTGAGGTACCTTTCCATCCACTTTGCCTCCCTCGCATAGTTGGCGCTTTTTGGTGTTCTTTCAACGACGTCGTTAACAGAGTCTTTGCACTCATGCCCTTTTTGGGGAATGTATCCTTAAGCTCGATTTGGCATAGTAGATGGAAAGGCGCAACCAACGATGTAAAGGTACCTAACAAACCTCCCCAGGTACCAAAACATCAAAATTGAGGTACTCACATACCTTTGGAATTTGCGAGCTCTTTACCTTATTGTTGCTCGATTCGCGATTTGTATGGACGATAGAAAAGCTTCATAGACAACAGAGGCACCCTGACACGCAAGAACGCTAAAATCGAGTGCAGAAGGCGCTGTCAAAGGGCTTAACGACGTCGTTCAATGAGCGCCAAAAAGCGCTAACTATGCCCTAGGAAAATGGGGAGTGTTTCAGGTACCTTTCCACCGTGCGGACAACGCTCGCACAGCTAGGCTCAATTGGTGTTTAGTAAGGTCGCTGTTGTACGCGATTCGCTGTGGGTGGTCGCTCTCCCGATACATTCCCTGTTTAGTCACCAGTCATTGCGTAGAATTCATATCCAACTCTTCACGAAGCTGTAGAGATCGTTGAAGTTAGGCATCTTCGTTTTCAGTGTAGGTCACGAGAGAAAGATGGCCGGCCGAGCCTCGACTCCGTGGAGGGGTTGGAAGGGAGCCGATTAGTCGGAAGGCCAGGCTTCGGAATGGATTTGGAGATCGGATAAGCCGACTCTGCTTCCGAGACTTGAAGCTGTTCGAGGGTTTTTGGTATAATATTATGTACTGTTGCTAACCCTTGGTCCAAAAATTGACGCCTGCAGGGGCTTCTAGACCTGTAGGTACAAGAGGTGCTTTTCTGTCATATATCTATCTGGACTAAAACTGTCTACCATTCATCAGTGCCGAAAATGTCGTTGAAAATCATCATCATTGGCGCCGGCCTGGGGGGATTGGCAGCAGCCATCTCGATCAAGACCGAATCACCCAATCACGAGGTCCTGGTCCTAGAATCTGCCCCGGCTCTAGCGGAGGTATAAATGAACGATTACGTCGAAGAAGCCGGCTAATCTCTGCACTAGATAGGCGCGGGCCTTCAACTCACACCAAATGCGACTAGGCTTTTGGAACGATGGGGCTTACAGCCTCGACTCCAGAACCTCGTTACCTGCCCCGAAATATTCACAATTCATCGCTACAGCGATGGGAAGCTCCTCGGCCAACGGCAACACTTTGGACAGGAGATGCTGAGGAAATATCGAGCGAATTTTTGGGACACTCATCGAGCCGATCTCCAGCTTGTTCTATACGACCGCGCTGAGAGCTTGGGAGTCAAATTTCGATTCGGTGTGTTAGTTGAAGGACACAATTTCAAGGTGCCAGAGGTAATTCTGGCAGACGGCGAACGGATAGCCGGAGACCTCATCGTAGCGGCTGACGGCAAGGAACCATCTTTCCAAAACTCCCTTCAAACGATCGCTAACCTCGTCAGGGCTTTGGTCGAAATGTCGCGCGAGCTTTCTAGGGAAACCGAGCCCCCCGATTCCGACAGGCGATCTTGCATACCGCATCGTGCTACGGGTCGAAGATATTGACGACAAGGACTTGAGAGAATTTGCCTCCGTCCCTAGGGTATGCCTCTGGGTTGGGCCGGACTGTCATGCCATTTACTATCCGTTAAGAAACAACACCATGTGCAATGTCGTCCTTCTTGTCCCAGACAATCTCCCCGAAAATGTGGCCAAGGCTTCAGGTGACCTTGGAGAGATGCATGAGATCTTCAAGGATTGGGATCCGCGGTGGGTTGACGAATGTAAAACAGTCAAACAAGCTGCTGATTGTCTTTAGTTTGAGGAAGTTGCTGGCACTAGTCAAGCAAGTTGACAAGTGGAAATTGATGCACCGTGAGTATCTGAAAATGGAACCCTGTGTGGCGTGACATTTGTCTGAGCTGGGCGAAATAGTCGATGAGATGGAGCGATGGTATAACGATGAAGCTACCGTGGTGTTTCTAGGGGATTCGTGCCATCCTATGCTACCGTACATGGCTCAAGGGGCAGGATCAGCCTTGGAAGATGGAGCCACACTGGGTATCTTGCTCTCAAAGGCTGCATCCCGTCAAGACCTCCACGAGACCTTGAAGAGATACGAGAGTCTGAGGAAGCCTCGAAGCTTGGTCCTCCAGAAAGGAAGCATGAGACAGGTACGACGAAGGTTTTTGAAGCTGGACTTGCCTTCTGACTCCGACGCTAGAGATACTGGAATCACTTGCGGGACGGCCCTACGCAGAAGAATCGAGATCTCTTAGCTGAGCAGCAGTTCCAGGAACCCCAGCCTGGATACCCATTCTACTGGTTCGTTCAATCTCTCTCCCCGCTCGATTGGTCGTATTCTGAACTTTCCCTCCAGGATTGATCCAGAAATGCAGTCTCGGGTCTACGGGTACGATGTTGTGGAAGAGGTCGGTTTTAGCCCATCACCCGCATGATCTGCTACTAATAGCCACCGAAAAAGCTCAAAAAAGCAGGTGTCGACACTGGCAAGTTCGATCACCGCAATCGGAGTCCTTTGCTTAGCAAGGTCTAGGGAATAAACTGACAGCTATAGCGGTAGAGATGGGTAGTACAAATCGGGTGCGCGCGGCATCCCAAGAACCGTGAATCCCGTAAAGGGCGCAGAATACAATAAACCGCATGGTGAGATGCTTATTTCCAAACACTCATTTTCCCCTTAGGAAGCTCAGTGAGCGTACATGGAAATGCGCCGGTTTGATATGAAGTCAAGTTTTTGGTTATACCATTTTGTTTCCAGAGAGCGTGAAGGTGGGAACGAACAGATAGCTAGGATGCTGATTAATTCTGTAGCCTTTTTTTTTTTTTTTTTTTTTACAGTGGACCATGCTCACTCGACAGCTTCAGGAAGCCATATTATACTAGCATCGATCATCCCCTTCCGGACAGAACTCCGGCCGCGTCCTTTTTTACTCCAAGAGGGATCATCACTTTCAGCACAGACCGTTGGAGTGCTTCAGCTTCGACTCGGGTGGGTAATCTATCTGACAATCCCGGTGTTCTGCGAACTTGCCGTCCATGACGCGGTACATGTCAAAGACGTGCGACACTCTGTCGCCTTCCCAGCGCGTCGCGTGATGCTGGACAATCACATAGGGCCCGTCCAACAGGTTCCTCTTGATGCCCATCGCGATGTGCGGCTCGCTCGGGCGGTTGGACCAAGTCCTTCCAGCCATCCCCACAATACCTTCGCCCCGTCGATGATCGACTGTGGCCCGCCCCCGACCATGGAGCTGTGTTGCTTGTACCCTTCATAGACAAGGGCGCGGGTCCCGTCGAATTCGTAGTACTTGAACGTGACGAGGTGGGGCTCGATCGTCCGCTTGATCAATGCAACTTTGTTCTGTCGTGTGTGGCGGTTGGTCTTTGAGCTTGTTGTACTGTTCTTTGACTTCGTCTCTGAGGGCCTCGTCGCTTATGCCTATTTTCCTTGAAACGGGGGAAGGGAGGGAAGTATCTTTGTTCTTGTTGATTTTGCTTGAGGCGAAGAGAACAGAATATATGGATGGAGTATCTGATTGGACTATAGCCACCCAAGGTAAAAACTCAAGGTCGTCGCTATCTGAAATGTGAACAGTTGATACAGTCGTAGTTATGGATTTTTGTATCTGCGGTCATTCATGAATCAAATATGAAGCTGAACATCGAGCTATCTACGTACACCTACCCAGCTCATCCCCATAGCGTCTGGGAAGAGGGGGGTCCAGAAACTTTTCATTCTGGGTTCTCTAGGTGACACCAGGTGGCAGACCCTTAGCAGCGAATTATATGCCCTCCGAGTTTCTTGCTAATCCGGTGTCCGTATATCACCGAGATGAGGCTATGCCCTATATGATCAGTCACATAGATCGGAGCGACAAGCCGGTTCAAGTATTTCAAATGTCTACTTCCTTGCCATCAAGCCACCGCTTCGCCTGCCAATATAGCAAGTCATGCTTCCCTCCTACTCCCTTGAAGCCTCCTAAGATACCCTTCTCCCGACGATGCCTAGGCATGTCAATCAACACTCCCACTCCCGTGGTTTTTTTCCTGGCAGTAAGTGAGATATCGATACTTACTCGGAAACTTTGCAGACGTTCATCGTCAATGTCAGGGACTCTTCCGGGGTCCACTGGTATCAGCTTGTCATTTTTCATACCAGTGCCCGACATACATCGCCTTCCACTCATTCCAGAAAGAAGCAGAATCGACAGTCTCTCTCTGCGTCGACCTCGCAGCCGTCTAGAGTAAAGCGTTGTGTGGCGGTGGCTTTATCTACGTGACGGCGCGTATCGCATCGAGGCGAATGTCTGTAGTAATTCTGTGTATCTGTGCATGATGAACACTCCGTCATCCATCCCCTTTTGGAGAGGACATAATAATTTGTGAATAGTGAACATGTCCGCTCCACGTCGTGTAAACATACGCATTGGGGTGAAAGATGGATGCCAGGTTCTCCCATTCGCACGATCCCTACGTTTAGTAAGATTGCCAGGAAGGCTGCGAGGATCGAACCGATACACTAGCCAGCCCTCTGCAAGTTCTCTCAGCTTGTACCTCTCCAGGACGATGGCTTCTAGGTCATTGTTACGAATTGCTGCGTCTGGCCGCAGACCATGTGAAAATCCATTTCGAAGCTCTTCCAGAGACAATAACACGAACAGGGGTTTTTGGTGGTCGTGTACCACTCTTGAGTCTTTCTAGGATAAATGCTGCCTGCAGTTTAGAGGCACAAGGAGGACGACAATCAAAGTAGCTTAGGCAAGACTGGAAAGAGAAATGTACAGGCTATGATTGGCTCAAGGGCACGGGCTGTCATCAAGTTGAGAGAAGGAGGACTGGCCGCTGTATTCCGACCCCAGCCTTCCAAGTGATACCTGAGATGATGGGCCCCGGGTGGGGGGCGGAAGTCAAAGAGTTGAGCGGGTGGTCAAGACAGTGGTCGACACGTTTAGTCTCGCTCGGATAATCCGCATCGGAAGCTGTCTCGGTATTAAATACTCCAAGTTCGTACCTTATCGGCGTTCTGAAGTAATACACAATGAATTCGGTGCCCATTCTAACTCGGGTGTCCTCGGTATCCCGTACTCATGAGCCGGTTATCGCTCAGAAAGGGAAGGGTGCTTGGCCTAAATAAAAGTCGGGGATGGGACAAATCAGTGTGTGGCTCTCATCCTTTCGGAACAAGAACCCCTCGAGGCATTTTATTCCTTTCTTAGCTTCAAAGGAGCCACTTCCGTCCATCGTGCACTCTGTATTCTACCAGAGAATTCCACCTCTCAGATCTCTCTGATACTAGTCCCCAGCTACCCCTCTTAGGCCAGACGAGCTAGCCCGTCGCTTTGGGGTTGAAATTCTCTATGACCGACCCGGTGCGAGTTACTCCAAACGGGCGTAAGAGGCCCAGAGCGGCACGAGCGTGTGAGGCGTGCAGGGCACATAAGCAGCGATGCGATGAGTTTTATCCTTGTAGTAAGTGTAAAAGTGAGGATCCAGATCATCCAAACCTCGATGACTACGCTCATACATATGAAGAACGAAACATCACTTGTGTTTACGTCAACTCTTTTCGATTCCGAGAAAGTAGTGTCTCAAGCCGGAGGTCGAGCAGCAATCCTGGAGCACGCAAAAATGAGATCAGCACTCATGATGGTCGTGAAGCTTCGTCTACGGAGGACAATCCATTTGGCCAGACCTCTGGCTCCGCTGTCTCAAATGGCAAGGAGCAAGAACTGTGTTCACAACCTCTAGAGGCCTCAAAGAACGTGGAAGGTGAGCTTAGGGAAGTCAATCAACATACGCTGGACACCGAATTCCACGGTCCATCCTCATCCATGGCGTTCTTAGCTGCTATCCAGCAACAATCTACCATGTCTAGTGAAGATCGAGTCCAGGCCGACGTTTCCACACCCTCAATCATCTCGACTCTCCACAATAGTTCTTTCTCCGCGGAGTCAGAATCCAGATATGACCCTGAAGGAAGCGCGCTGTCGGCTGAAAGATACTTTTTTCGCCAATCCCAGTCATTCTTAGCAGCCTACTTTCAAACTCTCCATTTTATTCACCCCATTATCGACAAAGAAGAATTTCTCCTGCGATGTGAAGACCTTTGGTTTGGGAACGCAGAGAAACAATCAACTTCGTTTGTTGCACTCTACTTTGCGGTCATGTCACTTGGAGCGTTGATGGGCGAATGGGAAGAGCCCAAGTTCCTGGGCAAATGTCGATTTGAATGGTCCAGGAAAATGTTTCGATGTGCCAACCTCGCCATGATCCTGTCCCAGAGGAAGAATGACCTAGAGACAGTCCAAGGAAATCTAATTCTGGCCAAAGTCTGCCAGAACGAACTCAACCCCCACCTTGCGTACACCTACCTGGGAACCGCTATACGGATAAGCTTGTCGGCCGGTTACAATCGACAGCCAACTCCAACTCCAAGTGAGCCGTCTGGACAGGTATTGGCCCAAAGAAATGCCGCTTCGAGGACATGGTGGGGTTTATACTCGCTCGAGGTGGAGCTGAGCTTTGCCCTCGGTCGTCCAGATTGCCTTGGTCTCGACGTCTACCACAACCGTGAGATGCCGGGAATCAACGACTCGGAAACCGCCATCATAGCGGTCATGGTAGAACTTGCCCGAATAATTAAAAAGGCATCCATCTCGGTTTACCTGTCCAATGTCACCATTCATGAAAGGCTTCGCTATGCCCATCTGATCGAGAACGAATTGGAGGCGTGGGTACAAAAATTGCCGTCGATGCTGCGGCCGCAAGCGTCAGATGGGAATAAAGGTGTCGGCATCATGCGTACTCGAAAGTGGGAACAGCGACAAAGAGACACCCTCGAATTCCGATATTTCAACGTAAAAATGGTTCTTTTTCGGCCCTTCCTCCTTCACAAGGCCCGGGATCCCCAGTCGCAGCCGGTAGAACTCGACACGGCAGTGTCTAAATGCGCCATCGCTGCACGGGAGACTATTCGGAAGATGTATCAGATGTTCTGTAGCCATTCCTATTTTCGAAGTTGGTGGTACAACACAACATATACGCTGTATGCGGCCTCCATCATACTATGCTACGCAACAAAAATTGCTCCAATTATTGAACGCCCAGAGTTGTTCAACCTCATTGGGATGAGTGTTGAAATCCTAGAGGCAATGAAAGATGCCGAGGTCGCCAGAAAGGCGGCCGAGTTGTTGAATCGTGTCTTGTCTCGGGTCAGGGAAGGGGAACTTGACTCAGACGTCGTGATTGACAACTCGAATTCCCAGCCATGTCCTGCGTCGCTAGATGACCCGGCTGTGGACATTCCCCAATCACCCATAACGAAACTATTCTTTGATCTTTTCTATGAGCAGGGAAGTAACTTTGGGCAGGACTCGTTCTCATTATACGATGTGCCGCCTTCAGAATGGCTAGTCTAAGCCCTCAAATACTAAATGTGCCCATGTCATGGCCAAATAAAATACGCTAAAAATCAAACCAGGAATGGAATCGAAATTTATCCAGGGACTCAACTGATCCACTCGAGGTATCAGATCCGAGTCGTAATAATCGCGACCATACAACTTGTCATATCTGGGACAGGGGAGGGAAGGAGAGGAAGAAGGGAATGCCGCAATGGCAACGATTGACTGAAGTGGTCAACGTTGTTCTCGTTGTCTGTCTGTTTGTTCTTCCTCGAGGATTACATGGGGGTAGCAATAGTTCGACGAAAGTAGTAGATGAGTGCTCTAGCGGCCTGCTCCAACTAGGCAAATCATCTTACGCATATTTAAGTCCCAAATAGATTGCCTTACGTTTGCTAAATAATAAAGACAAAATGGACTCAATCCTCCAAGCTTTGCATGGACTCGGCAGATAGGTTCAATGCCGTCACTCCAACACATTTCAAAGCTGATAGATCCAACGTCTGAGATTTGGCCTTTGCCCGAGACCTTTTTGTTGTTCTCCAGTACTCCATGCAACGGTCTAACCGGTCCTCCAACCTGGGAACTGCATAAGTCGGATCGGAGTTTCTATCACTATTACTGCGTCAACCATCGCGAACCCAACACCGCCGCACTTTTTAATCAGGCTCATTTGGAATCCCCAGGACATTCTGCCTACTACATCGCTTTTATCTATACAACCGTTCAAGAAACGTTCAGTGGTGCGAGAACAAGTTCTGTGACTATATCTGGCCTTCTGGCGCATTCTTGTGTCCACGGTATGCCGTCACGTCCGGTCGATCGACCAACCCAGTCCAACTACCCGTATGTGAAAATTTTCCCTATAATATCTCAACTCTAGTGTGACAGAATCGGGATTTCGGCAGGCGGAAGGTGAATGATAGGATATTTTCCCTCAATAGTATCTCTTACATCCTGTTCCAGGTTCTCTTTCGGTAAGCCTAGTCTCTGATCCTACGGATTCAAGACATTGAGATCGCCCAAAGTCCCGCCTTCGTACGCCCGACCTCAAGTCAGGACGCATACGGGGTTGCCCAAGCCCACATGTCTTGACACTTTTTCTGTTCAATCGCCTCAGGAATGACCTCCGCAGCCTTGACATGCTCGACTCTCCACTTCATTGTTGGCCACTTTCTCCAGCACAGCGAGAAGCTAATTTTGCTTGGTTGTATGAGGCGCAGTATAGATTTATTCGCTGCTTCTTCTGGACTGGAGCGAGTAGATGGCTCGTGCTATCGTCTTTCGTGTGCCGATCCAATAAAAAGGATCTTACCCCCATCAAAATTCACCGCTTTCTTCATGTCAAGGTTGAATACCACCACCTGGTCGGCGAGTCCCTGGAAAGAACTATTAAGCCCTGATTCTTGTCGAGATTCGTTTGAAAACCTCGAGGCAGGGGGCGTGTTCAGTCCTCCTCAAACGCTTAACGAGGGAACTTTTCTTCTGAGCCAAGGGAACTTGAGCCTCAATGCGGGGTTCATGCAGTATGTTCCTAGTCCTGTTCTCTGAAGGAATGAGGCATTTTATACCTGCCCTGATGGCGGGCCTCGATAAGGATGTGTTGACCAAGCTCACAGTCATGGATCAGGAATGACAAACCACGTCTTGTCCCCTTGAGGCTCTCCATCAATGATTCTGTGCTATATACGCCAGGACCATCAGGCAACTAAAGTGTAACTAACGATCAGCAGGGCTCGAGGGGGGGCGTTGATCTCAATTATGGTACCCTATCCATGGAGCTGATGAGTACGGAGTATACATGGTGAAGAAATCAGTCTCGAATGTCAGGGTATAGGTCGAAATCTGAGATGGCCTGCTGATGGTGGAGGTGAGCATTTACCTAGGTATTTGCCCATATTACTTGCGAGTGAAAAATCTCGTCGCCCAGGTGTGGAAAACTCAACTCTCACAGCTCATCCGGTTTCGGGAGAATGGTGATGCCGTCCTGCGACGCCTTCGATCACTGATGAACTAGTTCTGCTTCCGCTTCCGCTTCCGCTTCCGAACGTCTCATCTCCACTCAAAATCGTCTTTCTCTTTCCTCCGCGAAAAAAAGGCTCTCAAAGAATCGGAAACAAGCGATCTAGATCCATTCCAATCGGAAGTGAGCTGCTTGGTTGGAAGATGGCTGGGGCAAATCCGGGGGTTATATATGGGGAATGTGGAGGCAAGTGCATGGTTGAGACTTCGAGAGGCTAGTCCATTGATTCTCCTTTCGAAATCTCAAGGCAAAAAGACCAGCAGTTGCAATATTCGTCCTGCAGGCCATTTATTTGCTTTCTCATCCTTGCCCTCCGATATGACTGGCGAGGCTGGAAATTCTGACGGTGCCGTGTCGACATCTCCCTTTTCCAAGTCAGAGGAAGGACTTGCGGATGTTGATCACCACGAAGGAGCTATGAAAGAGACCGCCCATGAAGCGGCGGAAGATGGTAGAGCAGCAACCGACATGTACGTTCGGAATTGGATATGTACGGTGTTGATGAGACTGACATCAACTTCCAGATATGGCCGGTCTCTCGTGGGCGTTTGATGCTGCGGCCGAAATCCGGCTACGCCGAAAAATCGATCTTTACATTGTCCCAACAGTCGCCATCCTATACCTATTTTGCTTCATTGATAGAGCCAATATTGGCGGGTCTCTTTTCGATTCCTATGCCGTTCATACGCTAATCGATGCCTCTCCAGGAAATGCAAGACTCGCAGGATTTGAGCAAGACCTGGGTCTTAGCGGTTACGACTACAACCAGGCTCTGTCGGTCTTCTATATCTCATATATTATCTTTGAGATACCATCCAATATCGCATGTAAATGGATAGGTCCAGGATGGTTTCTCCCTGCTCTCACCCTCGGCTTCGGGATCGCTACTGTAGCGTTTGCATTTGTGGAGACATTGGAAGCAGCATGTGGTGTACGATTTATCCTCGAGGCGGGCATGCTCCCGGGAATTGCATATTATATGTCTCGATGGTATCGAAGGAATGAACTGGCGTTTCGACTATCGCTCTACATCGTCATGGCCTCCCTCGCAGGCGCCTTCGGTGGGCTTCTAGCAATCAGCAATTCTGACACTGGAGAGTTTCGGCGATCGACATCGCTGGCAGATGATTTTCGCCCTCGAGGGCATCGTCACCATCTTCCTCGCTCTAGTGTCATTCTTCACTCTTACTGATCGGCCCGAGACGGCACGCTGGCTCATTCAAGAGGAAAAGGAGCTGGCAATCTCGCGTGTCAAGTCCGAACGAGTAGGCGCAACGGAGGTCCTGGATAAGTTCAACTCGAAAAAGGCCTGGAGAGGAATCTGGAATCCGGTCACCGCTGCAAGCTCTTTCGTGTTTTTACTGGGCAACGTCACGGTTCAAGGACTCGCCTTCTTTCTTCCTACTGTCGTCCGCACCATTTATCCAGACCGCACAGTTGTGTCCAATCAGCTGCATACGGCGCCGCCATATATTGTTGGAGGATTCTTTATTCTTCTGGTCAACTTCACGAGTTGGAGATTTGATCGTCGAAGAAGGTAGATACGGTGCGACGTTCCTGATCGCGGCTGGGGCATTCAACTCGGGCGCACTTTGTAACGCCCAGGTATCGGCCAACGTTATCTCTGATACAGCACGGTCAGCCGCAATCGGCACGAACGTTATGTTCGGTAATGTTGGTGGCTTAATAGCCAGTTGGTCGTTCCTCCCGTTCGACGGTCCAAACTATTATATCGGCAACGGGCTCAATTTGGCGACGTCTTCGGTGATGCTGATCACCGCCACTGGGATTGGGCTGTGGATGACAGCGAACAATCGCAAACGGGAGAACAGGGACGTTGATGCAGAGCTTGCAGGTCTTAGCGCCCTTGCGGTGGAGAATATGGACTGGAAACACCCTGGGCTCAGGTGGAGACCATGAGCGGTGAACCAAGGGCTGGGGAGATGGTCGATAGTACTGTCGAAGTCGAGGTGGTTTGGACCGATATTTTCAAGTCCTCGTTGTGTTTAGTCACTATGTTCATGGAGTAGTCGGAAATTGAGCGGTTGAAATGAATAGAACCCCCGATGGCGCCAAAGGAACACATGAAACGTCGTAGTAAATGAAACCCCGACTCGAAGGTATACGAGTCTACCGTTATGAATGCACAGGAGTAGTAAGGCCCCTCTTTTTGGTCTCCCCTATGGGCCATTGTCAAGGTAAACGGTAACCATACACATTGTGCTGGTCAGGGTCGTGTTAACGTACCAAAGAAGATATCTTCTTTCATGATACCCTACAAGCATTGTGTAGAAACGAAAATCCAAATCAAATTCCGAGGCCTCATTGCACTCTCTATGGATGACTGACGGAAGCAATCTGCTTGATCAAGCTGTTTCCGGCAACTAATACCTCCTCTTCACCCGACATTTCAAAGGTCCCTCCTTCTCGGAGATACCGACACTAAGCGTCGAGATCTTCTGTTTTGGATCCTCCATTTCCAAGGTATAGTTCTTGAGCACTGTGGTCAGTGTTTTGAGAATATTCGTCATGGCCATGTTCCGTCCGATACACATCCGATGGCCGACGCTGAAGGGTGTCAGGTTTTGTTTGAAATATTCCGCTTGCGGTCCCAGAAAGCGCGAAGGGTCGAAAATGTCGTGATCAGATCCCCAGATGGCCGGATTGTGATGCACGACGTGGTTGAGGCTGAATACGGCTGTCTGCGGGAGTGTATTTTTATTGTGAGAGGGGATTGGGATTGAAAATGGATGGGAAACTTACACCTTTCGGAACCCAGTGACCGTCTATCTCGGTTCCAGCTGGAGCTGTCACTGTCCGGGGCAATGGCATTGTAAACGCAGGATTAATTCTGAAGTTTTCATTAATGCATGCCATGGAGTACGGCAAACATTGCTCGAGTCCGGTGATCTGGACGGGTTCTCCAAAGGAGGTACACACGTTAGTATCGATTTCGGCCACGACTTTCTCCAGAATAGCAGGATTTCGGAGAAGATGAGAAAACAAGAGAGTAAGAGTCCCAGAGGTCGTATGTGAGCCTGCGACCCTGCACGTCGTTAGGAAGAAATAGAACTTCAGAAGAATTGGCTTACACCATGGCAAATGCTTCGGTGTTGATTTGTAGTTCGGTCAGTCTTTCCCCTGTCTCAGGATCCACGGCGCTGATAAGGGCAGTGAGAAGGTCTTTCCGCCCGGTGACTTTCTCGTTCAGTCTTCGAGCAACGCACTCTGCCGTAAGGTTCTTCAATTGCGCCCGAGACCGAGTGAGTCGTTGAAGCCAAGGCAAGGGTGTCCACGCGGCCATTGCTTTCAGGTATGGCATCATTTCCGGCATCATACCTAGCAAGCATCCGAAGAAGATATGGTCGTTTATCGGTGGTAGTTTCTCTGCGCATTTTTGGGTCTGAGAGTCGAAGCTTCGGCTGAAAGCAAGTTCGCCCAGCACATCAAGCACGAAGAATGCAATTAGTTCCTTGAGGTCGAAGACTCCGCCCGTGCTTGCACACTAGTTCAGGTTATCCAGCAATTTCAAGATATGTGTGTCGATGAACGGCTCCATTTCCTTAACGGACTGAAATGAGAAGCCATGGGCCATCTGCCGAGATCTGATCCAGGAGTTAGCCCTGAGAACTGTATCGAACAGAAGAGGCGCGGATGAGTCTTACGTCTTCATCTTTCGTACCAAATAGATTGGGATTGAATGTGGTGAAGCCATCGTAGAAGCCGGTTTTAGGTAAGCTGCGGCCCCCTTTATAGATCGCGAAAACTGCTCCTCCAGTATTGAACGATAGATCATTCGGACCGACTCGCACAACACCTCCAAAGTTGTCGTGTAGCTTCGTTAAATTCTCGGGCATGTGTAATGTCCATAGTTGATATGCTTTCCATAGGTTGGTGAAAGATGCGAGCACAGGCCCAGGATACCTGGATAATGGGTGGCCAAAACGGTAATACACAATATACGCGGCCAGAACCAGAACTATGGGAGTGATAATGATAGCGACAGGAGACAGGTCGGTCGTGAAGGGAGATAAAAAGTTCATTCGCTTCATCATCTGGAATAGCCTAGTTGTAGAGAATCACAGCTAGATCTCAAACTGATGACTGAACGTTTAAAAGCCATTCTGTTTTAGATATGCACCGCACAATGGACCCACGTATCGTTGGTATATGTTACAACTCGTCAATGGCTGCAGTTGCGCGGTCGGAAGCTGCAGACATCGAGAGCGGAACTAGCGTGGTTTTCATGAAGTATATTCAGCCTCGACCAGAGCTTCGTAGACGTGGTTTATATTGGATTTGTTGCCATTCGAATGCCGTTTCCGACATGGCAATCGAATTTGAGAGCGGAACTAGCGTGACGCCCTGATTCGGATCCTCTCTGAATATCATGGTGGAGCCGGAGAACTTGAACCTTCGGTCGATTCTTACCGGCCCATGGCCGTCATGGTGGGCTAGGGGGGAAAAAACCCCTCCAAAAAACTCAGATTTCTGCATTCTGAGTGGTCTAGGCTTTCGAATCGAGCGCACGGTCTAGAAAGCTGATGACATTCCTTAAGCTCTGGAATGCTATCACACTCTCGCCGGCGGGGGACTCAACGTTGACGTTACCCGCTCTTGCGTCAAATCCGTGCTCGGCATCTTCCGGAAGTTCCACGTGTACCTCCACTCCATCTTTGCGTAACTGGTCTGAAGCTCTGAAGCTCACCTCTACCGGGACGGCCGAATCGTTCTAACCATGCATTAGCATTGTAGGTGGCAATTTCCCTAGGTTCGAAAATGTGAGAGGGAACAAGTTTCTATGCTTCTCCGGAATTGATTCGACTCCCTGCGCAACAATAGCACGACTCAGGCCTCCAATGCCGGTCATATAATCAGAGAATAGTCCCTCAATGTGGAGAGCCGAAATCAACGGAAATCTCTGATCCTTGCCCACGTCAGAAGGTAAGGGATAGGCGCTCAGTTGTGGCCTGTGATCTTCGGCATCGGTCCTGGGAAATCGAGCAAGAATGGTTTCAGTGTCGATCAATGGTCCCCCAAAGATATTGGACCCCGGCGTTGTATGTCGTTCATAGGTGGGATCGAGCGTCCCATAAATCAGTAAGAGGGCACAGGGCTGGCTTTGGACGGTGGCCGCCGTAGCCATTGCGAGATATCCGCCAGCACTCGACCCTGCCAACAAAATTGGGCCAATATTGCGATCAATCTCTCGACCAAGAGAGGACATTACCCAGTTATACGCGTCGACTGCATCCTCCAGCGAGCTTTGAGCAGTCGTTTCTGGTATTAAACGGTAATCTGGGCTGACAAATATCCATTTACGAACAACACAGGCGTGTACAAGCCAGTAAGGTAGAAAAGAGTATCGGTCACCAACAATCTCAAAGTGTGAATATCAGTTTTGAGAATTTCGATTGTGCAATTGATTGCTTACCAAGAAACCACCATGGTAGTGCAGCAATACGGGCGTCGGTGATGTGCTTTGAACTTCCGGGTAGACCACATCGAGCTTGATGTCGCCATGCTTAGTGCATTTAAGTGTTTTGGATTTGTATCCATCAAATCCGTCGAGTGGGAATGAATCCATGTGTGTAAAAATGTCCCAGCGGGAAAGGGGGTGTAGTTGCTGGTAGTTATTTGTGCAATGTCGAACTGGAATTGCCGATATTTCAAGTGGAGCGTGGTCACTGTTATCGGCCACCTCTTTGAGCTGGGAAGTTCACACAAAGAAATGACCTGCGGAATATCTCTCCACTCGGAATGCACATGGGCTTTTATCGGGTCTATGGCTGTGAGCCGCCTTGACAGGCCCCATCCAACTGCCGATATTGACTTTGTAACTAGTGAGCTCTGAAGCTCTTGGCTGCCCGGCACGGTGACATATTCAGGTGCAGCGAGCACCCGATATCTAGTCTCTAACCGAAACAAATGGTCCTGCAAAACATAGAACGCAAATGAGGCGGGGTCCCAATTCCGAGGGACGGAACATAGCATGTCTCCTATGTCAGATTAGAAAGATACTTGTGAGTCTCACAACAGAAGCTATGCAGACTGCCCCCACTCAACAAACGGAAAGTCAAAAAAGGGGTCGAATCCAACCGAAGCGTCGAATAAACTATTCACTTGTTCTCTCATCTCGCGATTTCTGGTGGCATAATTCGACGGATTCAAAGGCCCCGTTAGCGATCCCACGTTTGGAAAAGGTGGGAACAATTCTTGAAGCGAAAGTCCCCCGACTCGTTGTTCGACACGCATGCATTGGACGCGTGGAGAAGTTTCGTTTGTAGTTCTCGTAGACCCTGTAGGCGGCTCCATAGCCGCATCATGGGAGACGATTTGGCGCTCAGGACCTTGACCAGATGTAGGGCTGTATCAAATTCATTTCTCACGCTGTCCCAGAATAATGAGCTGGCATTGACCACTGCTAGTAAAAGATTCCCAAATGCTGTGAGCAGAAGATGTTTAAAAAATAGTGCATGCTTGTCGATTATTGCGGTGTGCTCGCGGAATTCTGACGGGGTTTGAATCGACTCTTTCACGATTGTGATTGCTGTCTGAGCATACCGCTGATTTTGATTGATCCGGGAGAACGATTGCAAGACTGGCCTAAAGATTAAATTCAGAAGATGGTGTTTGCGAACGACCAGGATGGCCTGATGGTATGCCAGATTTTCGTACTGTATTTGCCGCTCTGCTCGATTCTGGCTGAGTTTGAGATTGTTTGGAAGTTGATCATACCAGTGCAGGATTTGGTAGTTAATATAGTCAAGGTCATCAAGCTTTAGCTCTGCGCCTCTTTCGCCCTGGCTGTTCAGTGCGTTCCAGGTTTTTCCGGCCAGTTTGGTCCACTGAAGTAGAATAGAGAGTATTGAATCAGACTCGTCCTAGATACGGCTGAGCGCGTGTGAGGGGTCCACGGGCGAGAGACAAACTTACAAGTTCGAACAGGGAAGGATGAACGTAAGAATCCTGGATATAGAACGGTATTCCGAGGTCCAGGCTCGTTCTTCTTTCGAGCATATAAACCGACCAAAACGTTCGAAGAGCCACTGATCGTTCCTCTGGGTTAGGAAAGGTCTTTTCCACAATTTCTCGACGATGTAAACCCATTTCCAGACACAATCTTGCCGCAAATCCACTGAACCGGCCCGTACGGACTTCATCGTCGAGGTGATAATGGTATAGGGCCTAAATGGTCACGTTAATATCGTTTACACTCTGAAATGAGTTAACTGGCTCACCACGAGGATGAGGAGCTGAATATCGTGAATGCCATTAGGGTGCCACATGATGCTCTCCACCGCTTCTGTGATGCTTTGAAAGAGCCTTTGAGCTTGATCGTTTCTGCCTCCACTCTCAAGCGTACGTTCAATGGCCAGCACGAGTTTCATCTTATTGGTGTCGTCGTTGAAAAGCACTTCCAGAACTCGCCCTCCCTTGTAGAAAGGTCCGTCTCTTTGCGCGTTCTCCAGCACCTCGAAAACGTTGCTGGCAACTTTCAGTGTCTCAGAGCGGGTCACAAGCCGGAAAAGCGACCCAACATGGTAACACCAATCATCGATAAGGTGAAAGGCATCCTGTTTCTTGACGTCCCATAATGGATCCATGTTCAGTAACTTCATGAGTGGACCATACTGTGTTAATCTCGATGAAGAGCCAAGCGCACTTCCCATTCTCGGGGTAGGTTTTTCAAGAATGGCCCCTGGGATGCCCATTGCCTTGAGGTTTCCACTGACCACGTTCAGAGTGTGCTCTGAGCTCGACGGCCCACAAAATTCGGGAACTTCAGTGCTAGAATCTCCGGGAGGTCGAATCGATTGGTTATCCCATAATGGGGTGGTAGCTTCGACAGGCTGCTGTTGATTGATTCTAGAAGTGACGGGAGCAAAATCCTGAGGTAACACTTCATTTCGCCGAACAAAGGTGCCAGGGTTGCCTTCAGCAGGCATGGGCGTTCTATGGGGAGGGGGGAACATAAATAGTGAACAAGAGTGGCCATCATCTTCACCTACGGTTGATCAAGTGCACGCTGGTAAGGATGCTCCGGATAGGTACATTGCACAGCTTTGGCTTCGCATCTCTGGCAGGGTTCGCCTCCCGTGCATTTGATCTTTCGTCGTTTGCACTCATTACTGGATAATAATCAGTCATCCAGTTCCAGAAGGATTTTTAATTGCTGGAAGTCGAACCATGCTTGATTGATATACTGCGCTCTCCGCGAACGCGGTATATGATGACGCTTGGTCTTGGCGTTCATTAGAGAAGAAGTCGCTCAATGTGGAGGAGAAAAATAGAACAAGAGGCTCGATTGATTTGATAAACCAAAGTATCCTTGCATTTGCTGCTAGAATGGTATGAAAGAGCCACGATGAGAAGTGAAAAGCCCTTAGCTCCCTGGCGTGGCTCTCCAAACTCCGGGGGAGACCCCGAGCGCCGCTAATAGTTGGAAAAAGAACGGCCATCAATATGATAAGTGGCAACGCCAAGGCTTGTCAAGTCCTCTACCGTGGACTTGAAGGTGTACACGTCGCTCACGTGAGGTAGTTGGCTTGGCAATGATGCAACTTGCGCCCTTCCTCCTTTTCAGTCTTGCTTCCTTCACTAGACTCTGTAGTCTATCAAAAGGTTCTCTACACCGCTCTCGAGGAGGAGAGAGGCGTAGATCCAAGAGGTCTCTGAATGACCAAACCTCTGTTCGAAGTGAACCCAGAGCGCTGAGACGTAACCGAAGACGACAACATCACAACTCCTTTAAAAGATCTCTTTACCCTGCAGAACAGTCTCTTCTTCCACAAAGAATACTTCCTCATTCCCCTCAGAGACCTCGACAGCAGGAGAGCTCTCTGAACGGCGATGGGCAGAAGGTCGCGTGAACGCCTAGACTTACGAAGCCGAGACATTCGAAGCTAAAGACGGCCTCGAACTCGACACTCGCTAGAAGGGGAATGGCAATCGCGATTCTAAGAATCTGAGACGTAGTTTAGAAGTAGTAAAATAAAAACATGCTGCATACATGGCTCCCATTATATACAGTATTTCCTCCATTATCTCTCACCACTGCGTGCATGCAAATACAATTTTTGTCAGTCTTTGTCATTTAGTGAGCGTGGCGGCGGGAAGCATATCGCTTGCGGAATTTGTCAATGTGCATCTTGGCTCCAGCTTGGAATTTCCTGACATCCAGATCCTCATACGTGGTTCGTTTCTTCAAACCAGATTGGCCCGTGAGTTTAGCACCGTAAGGGTTTGCAGCTTCATAGGCAGCCAAAGCAGAGCATTCCTCCTTGTACGATTTCTTGCCAACAAATGCTTCAGCATCAATGTCGTCAGGTCGTTCAACGAATTGAAGAGCAAGACCACCGTCGACGTGCCATGTGATGTGACAATGCATGAGCCATGCGCCAGGGTTATTGGTCTCAAAACCAATCACGGTCCAACCCGCGGGCTGACCAACTCCTGGAGAACCTCGCAACATGACAGTATCTCGACGCATAGGGTTGTTGAAGTTCAAGCTATTGACTGAGTCCGAAGTAAAATTACCGATTCCTGTGCCGAGAACAGAGAAATCATGACCGTGGACATGCATGGGGTGAGAAGCGAAGAACTGGTTCTGAATGATAAAGTATACCCATTGGTTGGCTTTGTTGAGAATGACCGGGTTGCTGATGAGGTTGTTGGAGGAACCGTCCGCAATCGTCTGGAGAGTTGGTTGACTATAGTTGACATTGATGGCCGCATTGTTGATATACCATTGGAAGACAGTCCCATCATCATTGGTGGCAACGGACGTTACAGATCCAGCAGGGATGGTCGATGCAGATGATTGGAAGGAAGTCAAGGTACCTGCAGGTTTCTCAAGGTGTGGCACCAAGGAAGCAAGAGGTTCATCCTGGCAAATGTCGGCAGTGACGTTGGTGATGGCAGTCTGGGAAATAACGGTCGCGGTAGAGTTGGCTCCCTCATAGGTCATGATGGCGTTGGCAATACCCAACCCAGAGTTGGCACCACCAGAAGGACATTGAGTTTGGATAACGGCACGAACAAAATATCTGCTTGGGGCTTGGTCCATCTCCACGATAACGTCATATCGTTGACCGTTGGCAATGTTGAGCGTGGTGGTCTTGTAAGGAATTATGGGGACGAAATCAGCGGCAATAACGGTCATGGTGTGCTTGTCGAATCCAACGATGTAGGCATTTTGCGCGGAACTGAGAGTATTGCTTAGCTAGAAAAACTAAAACCCAAAGATTTTGCGGGGCGAGAAGAGGAAACTCTCTCCAAAACTGACCTGTTGATGATGCGGAACAAATGCTTCTTGCAAGGTTTGACAGACCACTCAAAGGATTGGCCGGCGCTGCCATCGGGAGACTTATTCTTGCCATTGAACAAGGTGTTGAAAGAGCCAGCGGGCCCAACGTGGGCGATACGAGAAGCCATAGCAGCAGCGGAGACCGGGAATGTGTCGTCAATCATGACAGTGCCCATGTCGAGATCATAGTTGGCAGTAGCGGGTCCATGAATGACAATGGGTCCACGGATACCATCACCGTATTGAGCAAACGAATGGCTGTGATACCACGAAGTTCCGTACGAGCTTGCGTGCCAAGTGTATGTGCGAGAGCCACCATTTCCAGCAATAGCACACTCGGTAACACCGGGAACACCATCCTGATCATTGGTGCCAAATTGACGGATACCGTGGAAGTGAATGGAAGTGCTGTTATCTTGCATTTGGTTGATGACCGTGACTTCGATCATGTCCCCCCAGTTAGCCTCAATGACGGGTCCTGGAACTTGATCATTGATTGCAAGAGCAAGCTTGGGGCCAGTTCCATCGAAAATCTTGGTGGTGTTGGTGATGGTGAAGTTGTAGCTTCGGGTGACACCGGTGAAGTAGTTGGTGGTGTAGACATCGGTGTCGAGATCTTTGCCATCACACCACTTGGATCGATCAGTGGCGGTGTTGCAAATGTCAGTTGAGTTGGACACTGGAGTTGAAGTAGCAGGGCAGAGGCCGCTGGTGGTGGTTTTGCTGGCAGAAGCTGTGGCCGAAGAGCCAGTAGAGCTCGTCTTTGATCCGCTGATAGAGCTGGAGCTCTTGTTGGCACTCAGGGAACTTGTTGAAACAGTGCCAGGACCAGTGCCAGTCTTGCTACCAGTGTTAGAGGTAGTACCGTAGCTGGCGCTGGCGGTGGTGCTGCCGCTTGGTTTTCCGCTGCTTGGTGAGGTTTCGGATGAAGTACCATGCACAGAGCTAGTCGTTGAAGAACCAAGGCCTCCATGGCCACCAGAGCCTTCAGAGCCACTTGTGGTCGTAGCAGGATTAGTATCATCAGTAGTGGAAGCGGTCCAGGTGGGTGAAACTGTCGTTTCGGTATCCGTGGGTGGAACATTATTCCAGTCGTCCCATTGGCCTGTGTATTTGGTCTTCTCTGCATCCCACAATGACGCCCAAGCATCTTCGGCGCCATTGTTCCCCTTGCCAGGGTGACCACCGTTTCCATTACCTCTCACGCCAGTAGCATCAGGAGCATCACAGGTCAGAATTGAGGTTAATGGGCAGACTGAGTGAGTTCGAGTAGCCGTGACGGTGACGACGATATCGGACTCGGATTTGCCTGCATTGACAAGGCCGAGCGCAGCAGCAGTGAGAAAGAGAGGAAAAGAACGCATGATTGAACGAATGGACGCAAGCACTACAGCTTGCAGAAAGGAGTGACCTGGAAAACAAGTAGGGCGTGCACAGAGAGAGAAAAAGAGAGAGCGACAGAGACAGAGACAGAGAAAGAAACAAAACCGTTGGGAAGCGAGTTATATCAATTATCTCTGCACCATTGGGGAGGACTTTACCTTTTGGTCTATCATTTGGACCAGCCTGATGGGCCTGATGCAAGCGATGGGGCAATTCGCATCGGACACCGACATTACTTGAGCTAGACTTATGGCGCTGGGGGAACATGTGTCTCAGTTTAGCACGGTGGACAGAAAGAGAATGGTCTCCTCCGGTGGAAAGACGGCAGCGACCTCCTGAATGATGTCGACCAAGGAGTGCCGGTAGGTCTTTGGTGTAGTGTTGGGGTGGACACGCCGAAGCTCGCTAAGCTTTCGCCGGTGGAAATTGGATTGATCTTAAGTTTTAGGAACTTCTTGTCACGGCGTAGCGCCTGCCAATCGGGGTGGGGATAAAGGAGAAGTCGAGGTAAGGACTTTCCAGGGAAAGGAAGCTTGTTGTGCGGCATGAGCTTGTTTCTATAGCCTGGGCTAGCAAGCCGCTTGCTTATGAAGGATTCGGGCCAGGGTAGTGGAAGCGAAATCGAGGTTTGATCCATCTTGGGAGACACGTGTCGGTGAGGGATGGAGGAGGGTAGAGGTTGAAGAGGGATCTGCAAATGATGCCAGAGCTGACTAGAATAGAATGAGAATGGATTGCTGTTGATTCGAGGATTCAAATATTCGTAGACCGCACCTCGCTTTCTCTCAGCGGGCCACTTCGGCTCGTCTGCCCCCGTCATACTGTCTCTTTGCTGTCAGCCATGCGGCGACGTCAAAACATCCTCATACGCCTTGCACAGATCCCAACTCCCGTCATCCCATTTTCATGTCATCCTCGATGATCTGTGCTACCATTTTATCGACATCATTTCGCACGACGTCAAGTTCCTAAATTCAACATCATCCCATTGAAACATTAGCGGTCCGGCCGAATATTTTTGGTTCATACTCCATCTGGCCCCACCTCCTTGTCTTTTAGCCTCCTATGTGGGTTTTACCGACTGCCAATTTCTACGAAAGAACCGTGATGCTTGAGGCATCCTTCCACATCATATCTGATTCGCCTTTCCCTTGCCGTGATTTTTTATTTTGAATCATGGATAGATTTGTGCAGGACAAGAAAAATATAAGGGAGGCTACATAGGAAATACAATATCGTCACGGCCAAAGTAGGGCACAAGTAATCGTTTGGTATCCTCAGCCCAACGACCCGGGTCCCTGAGGATCTGGTTCAATTGTGAAGTCAACAATCGTGAACACTCCCAAAACCGCGTTGACTTCCCCATGTTTTCCTCATTGGCTCAATCTCCTCAAAGGCTTTTTCCATGTGTGTCCGAGGTGGTCGTCGCGGTTTCCAATTGCGAGGGCGCAATGGCTTGACTTGGTCAAGGGCTTGGTACGCTTAATTATGACGATCAATCCTGGCCATCTCCACAAAAGGCATTCCGGGTGGGGCGGTCCTCCCTAATGTTTTGCCCGGATCGGAGTGTTCAGGGGCTGGTGAGGCCACCAGGCTTACATTGACCTCGTACGAGATTATCGCGGATGATTTTCGTCTCTAAGATTGAGATGTTGTCAATCACAATACGAAAAGCAAAACAAGGCGTGCTCTCAATCTTGGCTATCTCGCTGCGGACTGGTTTCCAGTACCCAGATATCTGCTTCTCCTTCGGACAAATTCTGTGTGCATCTCTGGCTCACCCGGGCGGAATGGCAGAATGGGGTTCAAAATTTTTCATGCCGGCAAACACTCAGCATCAAGCACCTCTCCCCGGCGAACTGGGAGCCGTATCATCGGTCTTCCCCAACATTTCGTTTGTCAAAACCTCTCTACGGTCAAGCTTCAACTGCTCGCCATTTCGTGACGACATTGTTTCTCCTGCATTTCTGGCGGGCGCATCTTGGTAACAGGTCAAGCTCTTCCTCATGGCGACTGCCGACCTCTGATGGCCTCACTAAATTTCTGAGAGGCGAAGCTCTTTGAATTGGGAGAGACGACGTTGCGACAACATCCCCGCAAAGGGCCCCGAAGTTCAACAGACCTCGGTGCCTGATTGGTCTTGAAAAATGACCCATTTTCTTGCATGCCCCATGGTGCTGTCCCTGCTACACCAAAGATTAAAATGATATGGACTACGACGTCCATCCCGTGATCCGAACTCAGTGACAAGGTTAGAGCCAAATTTGAGGGGAATGCCCTATGGGGCTATTGCATCCAATTGGATTACTTTGGGACACTCCAGACTCTATTCGTCGTATCCGACTAGGCCTTGATGGATGCAACGACGCTCAGAAATCTTCCGGGCATGGTTACCGCAGACTTCGAAGAAACGACTTTGCATGTTGTGGGGAACATTCAATATCCTGCTAGGCAAGCTGGTGTGCGGTGTCGCAACCGTGCCTGGTAAGCTACATTCGTACTGCTCCAGATTTCTCACAGAAAACGTCTAGTCGGCTACCCCAAGCCAAGAAGGTCTACGCCAAAGGTTCTTGCCTCGCCCTGAAGCTGGTTCGTACTTCATCTCTAGATGATGTCTAATATCCCTGAAATCTCAAATCGCCTCTGGAGCTGCCTTTTCGATTTTCAGATCTTCGAAGCACTGCATCATAGTCATATATTCTTTAGCGAAACCTGATCTCACCAAATACCGATTTCGATTTCAGACTTGAGCATTCATCGTTGTACCTTGAGCCACCCTGAGCCATGGCTATACAATCCACTGCCTAGCCCGAGTAAGTTCAGTGCCTGACTGACGCTCCTTAGATAACCCCGATCTTCAGCCCCAACCTGGTCAAGGATTCAGTTTCTGGTACATCCGCCTCAAGAGTTCTAGGTTCTGGGTTATGGAGGCTACTTATTCTTGCTTTGCCATTCGATGGATTCCACATCTGCTCCAATGAGCCCAGTTCTGTGCCCACTGACACCATCGCTTTGCCAAAGCACGTTTCTGTCCCTCCTCTGACCAGGTCAAACAATTCCTTTGTGGCCATGTCTCGCCCTCGAATCTCCACAGACTGGTTGAAATCTGTCAGGAAATTGCAGAATGTGGAAAGTACAGAACATCCGTAAAGCTTGGGAGTCGGCGCCAGAAAGGATGTCTGTGGAGTTATTAGGCCCTCTAGCGACCTGACAATTTTGTTGGATCCCGTCATGAACGGATCGAACGTTGTTTACCTCCCAGGCCGAGCTCTGAAGGGCATCGTACCAGTTAATTGAAGGACGGTAGCTTGAGGATGGAAGAAATTCGCCCTCGAAGTTGGTTTCAGACAGAGGACCAAGGAACCACCACTCTTTCAAGCTCGACCTTGCCATACTGGCCATAGCCTCGCCGGGGAATGCGCCAAAATAAAAATGTTTCGTTTACTAAATGAGGCGATTCGTATCCCCTCAAATCCGTGGATGGGCTGGATCAGCTACGAATGGCTATCGGGAATCAAGGTCCGGAAAAAACAATGTGAGCTATCCCAGGAAACAAGACAAGGCTGGGGAGGGCCGAGTCAGCCAGCCCCTTCAAGCTTTCCCACATGTATCAATCATGACAGCCTTTGCTCTATGCTTCTAGTTGATTTGCTTCGATGATGCACATGGTCCATCACGTTTGTCCTCCTCCCTCCAGGTCGCCCTGTTCCTTCTCACGCCTTGCCAATATACATCTCAATCCTTCCTGCTGGACAAACCAATAATCAAACAATTCCCATTCCGCCTTTGGATCGGCCAGTTCGACATGATAGCGTCGAAGAAGCTGCGGCACAAGCTTCGACATCTCCATCAGCGAAATATTCTTGCCCAAACATGTTCTTGATCCAGCACCAAACTACAAAGAAAGGGGGTACGTCAGCGCTTTGCCCTATATTGTCTCTAAGGACGGAGTGAGGCCGTAGAGTAACTCACCGCAAGCCAATTTCTGTCCATCAGTTTCAAGGTTTGTTCATCGGCGTCCAACCATCGTTCGGGGCGGAATACATCGGCATCGTCCCCATAGACAGCCTTATCTCTCGCCGCCACCCATGGATTGATTCCGACGATTGTGCCACTGGGTAAGAATGAACTTCCTATCATAAGCCCTTCTTCCGGTACCACTCGTTCAAGGAGTTGTCCAACAGCCGGATGCATGCGTAAGGCTTCTCGCATGCAGGCCTGGAAGTACGGCATGCGCTGAGCCTCGTAATAAGTGATATACTCGGACAATTCGCCCCGAGCGTCAAAAGAAAGAATCTCCTCCACGAGCTTTTTGTATATATGAGGATTTTTGCAGAGGTAATAGAACATTGCTCGAAGAGAAATAGCTGTAGTATCACTACCAGCAAATCTGAATAGGTGTCAATCAAAAGCTAATCAGGTTAAAGGATATCAGAAACGCACACATTTGAGGCGGCGTGGCCCAGGAGCTCTCGATCACTCATCACCTGCTCCCCCTCTCTGGTTCGTTTGAAGCGCGCGACGATGTCTTTCTTCCCATGCTCCACTTTTGAATTCTGTCTTTGTTCAAGCTGTTGTGCGGCAAAGCCGACAATATATTGAGAGGAGTTGAGTCGCGCCAACGTGGGAATCATGTCCGCAAACTTGGAGACTAGACTGTTCCCCAGGAGCAATTTGTGTAGGCTAGGGACTTGGCCGATGATTGAGTTGTAGACTAACCTGCCCTCAATGGCGGATATAATTCCAAGGACGTCTTCTTCCTTTTCCATGAACCCCAAGCAGTTTGAAAAGGTAATAGAGGTAATGACGTCGAAGGCATACCAGTGCAGCCAGGTTCCAAAGTCAATATCCCGACCCTGCAAGCCATCTAGCTTCCGTTCTAGGATTCTAGTGCAGTCGTCGGCCAGCGACTCAAGGTCCAAAAGGGAGCTCAGCGCAAAAGCGGCACCGACTGGACGCTTGAGATTCTTGTGTCCGGTTGGATCAACGATCGAGAACACGGTAGGGATATTGCCCCGCGGGGATTTTGCGTGAAACAAGGTGTAAAAATGGCTCTGAGTGGCTCAGTCAGCAAGTCAACTTGGGCATTCTTCAAAAAGGACTGTTGCACACCTTGTCGAACTTGGACGTGATGTTGTAGATCACCGATATTTGGTCAGAGTCCGCAACGGAGACATGTATCGGCCCGACTCGTACAATGGGTCCATATTTCTGATGGTAAGCGAGATGTTTCTGGAACTGGCGGCCAGAATAGGTGGTGAGGATTCGATCTAACGGTGATATACTGGCGAGGAATGGTCCCGGAATTTCTCTCAAGCCTTTTCGATATCGTACACTGACCAAAAATAAGAAGCCAATTGCCAACAAAACAGCTCCAATTCTCGACCATGTAGAATAGTCAAAAAAATTCGGCGGCGACATTGTCCTTCAGGCACGTTTATCCGGGCACGGTGAAGTTGGGAAAGGTGGCCGCTCCTTGACGCAGTACGTTTTCAGATCTCCTCGTCTTGAACAAAGCAGCGCCATGGGATGAGAACAAAAGGAAAATATAGGAATCGACGAAAAGCAATTTGGCCCAAAGATTGAAAAATCAATATCTCACAATGTCCCCCGGGAGATCGGGTTCTATCCGGTGAACCCCCGCAAGCGCTTCAGCATCACAATGCGGAGAGCATTGCGGGGACTTCTGCTCCGATACCCGGGTATGAAATATTGCTCTTCCGCTCTTGCCGCTATCGCCGCTATCAGGAAACACTTTGTATGATCATGGGTGAAAGCCGGGAGCTGGGAGTGGGCATCATTCAGCTTTGTGAGAAACAATGGAAGCGGGTAGGAAAACATGGTATCCTAGGTCCAATCTCATCCCCCACCTCGAAACTCTTGCGCGCCTGGGATATCCGCACGATTCATTTGGATGGTAAGATGCCCAACAAACGCCTCCCCCCCCCCCGGTTGAATGACCTCCGATACCCTTCGCCAAAACCAAGATTCAAAGCTTTCATGGCTGATCCACATCCATCCTGTCTAGAATCAACTTCACCTCATTTCCTTTCCCAGAACCACCATCCATTTCCGTAATCAGCGCCGCGGCTTTTTGCTTCAGCTCTCGGATGACTTTCCTTGAATAATCGAAACTTCCTGTTCCTTCCATATACTTGACGGCATATCTCTTGACCTCATCATCGGTGGTTTTCTGTTTGAGGATGTTGATGAGCTGCAGATTGGAGGGGTTGCTCCGTATGGAATGAATGATCGGGAAGGAGAATTTGCCTTCGGTCAAATCCTCACACAACCCCTTATTCTTTGTGTAGGCACTTGATGACAAATTGAGATAGTCATCACATATCTGAAAGACCAAACCCATCAAGTTAACAAGCGGCACGCAATCAATGCGGCCTTTTTCTGGAGACTCGGCCTGCATCAGCTTGACGGCCAAACGAAACAAGCCCCCGGTTTTGTTCTGAACCATTTCGAGGTAGTCATCCTCGGTCGGGCAGGTCAACGTATCTCGCCAGTAGAGCTCCATTCCCTGGCCGCGATGAAGATTGAGCAATTCCGTTGTGAAGATTTCCATTACTTCGTCTTTGTTTTCCAAATGCTGAAGTTCTTTCAGGGCGAGAAAATAGACGTAGTTGGCGCTGTTGATGGTCTGCGCCGTGCCAAAGATATTGTGTGCAACTGGGACTCCTCTTCGCAGCATACTTCCATCCTGCACATCGTCGATCAGAAGCGAAGATGTATGCAACATGCCAACCACTTTGGTAATCACATCCAGGGATAGTGGCGGGACGTGAAGGAATGCATTGAAGGCTTTGATCAAGGCGGACCTGATATCCTTTCCGGGATGCGCGAACAAATAATCATATGGTCCCATGATGATCTTCTCTTTCTGCGGTGTCCACTCCCCCAAGCGTCTCGACATGAGGTTTTCTGGAGCGGATTTCTTTTTCGAATGCCTGCGCTTCAGACCGTTGGTGTGTTCGGAGGGAGGTGGGCCCACGGTCGGAGGCAAGGAATGGTGCTTAGGAGACATCCAGCTGTCTTCGGGAAGAGGCTTGAGGACGGATTTCGAAGGTTGGTGCTGAATGCCATTGGGAACACCGGCAGAGCTGTAGCGGATGGGGATGGCGTTGGGAGAGGTTGGGTTTTCTGTGGCAGTCGACATCGACAGACAGGTCTCGGGTTTAGGTGTGAACGAGCATGTGAAAGCGTCGGAATAGATTTGGGTGCGGTTGTTGGCCAAATGTATCAGAGTCGGCGTGTCGAGAGATGAATGGCTCGGTGGGCGGTTAAGTTGAATGGGATCTGGAGCTGAAGAAGCAAGATAATAATATACAGGTGTGGAGTGGTTAGAAGCTGAGGTCAGACAAGTAGGTGCGCCCGTAGCCTTTTAGGCATCGATGACACGGTCGCCGCACCTGATGGAGAGAGTGCCATCACATGCCGAGGCCTAGATGACTAGGCTTAACTGAGAAGAAGATGCCTACAAATTGCGACTGGCCTTGCCACTGAGTAAGTAAATCAACGGAACAAAATCCGACCGGTAGTACCTGCAGGTAATCTCCCAACTAGCAGGGCGCCAGTCAGATACCCTGACAGCAAAATACTCGTTGCCCCCGCATGTTTGGATCTAACCTGTTGTGGCGTATATAGCTGCGCCTTATCCATCTTCTCGAGGACGTCTCTCAATTCCCACCGTTTCCACCTCTTCTCTCGTGGCAGCCACAATGGAAACTCTCCTCTCCCACTCCTTCGACTACCTCTCCTCCACATCGCCTCAAAGGATCCGCAAGGGACTACGACAGGTCGAAGGACTTCTGGCTCAGCTATGTCTGCCAAAGGTGACCGCGCTCAATAAGCGACAATCTATGCTGCTTCTCGGGTCCTCTTCGCCGCCATCTGGCAAGAAACTATCCGAACTTCCCGAAGATCCAGCTTTCCGAGAATTCTTCAAGCTTCAACAAAGCTTCCAATGGAACATTGCGATGAGATTGGTCGCGTGTCTGGAGAGATTGTTGGGGAAAGAGAGCAACGGAACAAATGATCTGTTGATCATTCAAACATTGGACCTCATCCAAGGAGTGCTGCTTTTACATCCGCCCTCCCGCGCCCTCTTCTCCCAAGAAATATACATGAACGTACGTGTCACCAACGGCAACCCGTTCTTAAAGCAGCTTCTGACCCCCATACTAGCTTTTCCTTGACCTGCTGGACCCTTCAAACTGTCCCGCCATCCAATCTTCCACCATCATGGCTCTCGTCACCTCGTTACTCGACCAACCTCAAAACACCCGAACGTTCGAAACCATTGACGGACTCCTGGTAGTGACATCTCTCTTCAAATCTCGCAGCACCGCACGCGAGGTAAAATTGAAGCTGGTCGAGTTCTTGTATTTTTACCTCATGCCTGAGTCACCGGCACCCAAGATGTCGATATCCACATCAGCTACCAACACTGCAATTCTGGGCGGACGAGGAAAAGAATTGATTGCTGCTTTTGATCGACGGAGAGAAACCGTGAATGGTCCGGAGGGTGGAAAGAATCCCCCAGGTGACAAAAAAACAACAGAAGAGAAGCAAAACCTCCTCAGCAAACACCTGAACAATGTCCAGGATTTGGTGCAGGATTTGAGAGAAGGGGGTGGTATTTTTGGTGTGGGCGGCCAAGATGAGTGAATACTGCCTCGAGCTCACCCCGTTTCGGGACAATTTTGCAGCCTATAACCGATGCGCCTCTCGCTAAGTGCTAACCTTAGACGAAGGGAATTTAGACTATGTAGCTTTGCCATAAAGTCTCCCGCATTGCCGAGCATTTAAGCATACTCTGAGCCGCTTCACCTGCTTGCTTAAACCTCGCACAATCGTCCGTTCTCGAGCATCTTCCTCAAAGGAATGTTCGTAATACGCTCCTAACGAGACTTATTCGAGTTCCCCATAGCCTACTCTATCCCGTGGAGTTTGAGTCTGCCCTGGCCAAATCGAGGAATCCGCCGAAACAGCAGCAGGCCAGATCTCCCCATACCGCCTGCAAGCTCGCCTTGCCTCTCTCGGCTTGCGACCCTCCATAGAAACCGATAATAGCCTTATAGCTTAGGCTTAGGCTTAGGCCTAACCTCCCAGTTCCCGCCGATGCAGTATGTTACCGTCCGACCTCCAGTGGCTTTCCAAGCACGAAGATCATAGACGTTGCAGAAGTCTTGGCCAAGAAGGTTCAGATCAGAAAAGTGTGAATCTAACGGTGCCAGATGAACTGGGTTAGTATATCCGGCAATTCTAGCTCCCCAAGGACCATCCTTCTGTTTAAGACCGAAAGCTTCCGCTACCTAAAGTTAAGGCATTCTTCCTATGGATGAACACTTACCTGGGTTGAGATGTACGTCAATGGGGCGCTAGTATCCATAATAAAGAAAACCCAACGAGCCTGATCACATGGAAAAATCATGCGAAACTTCTGGCCGTACGCAAAACCATGAAGTGTTGTAGTCATCGTATTAGCCTCCTCTTTCGTCGCCTCCTTGAGGTATGGTATACCCACAAGTTTCGAAATTTCAGAGTGTAGCGTGTCGTTGTTTATATCCGCGATTAAGACATCATAGTCTTTCGAGTCCACGCCACCAATGTCATGAATATCAACAAATTCGCCACGCTCTATGGCCTCTTTTGCTGCCTTCTGGCGGAAGAAACCTATTGGACTTGGACTCGAAGCAGAGAAGCGCCGAGCGAGAGTCGCATAACTGGGAGGTCCCGAGAACGGAGCTAGTTCAGTGTTGAGATAGCGCGTCTGAAGACGACCGCAGAGAGGATTAGGGAGGGGGTTGCGGAAGGGATTGCGAAGGGCCTTGAGGGCTTGTCGGCTTAGAAGCTTGAGCACGGCGAGCCGGGAAGTCCATATTGGAGGCCGAAAGAGTGATTGAGAGTGCTGAAGTGTATGAATGCTGAAGTGCATAAATAGGTAGCAGTTGCCAAGACAATTCACGTGCCGACAGAGGGTCTGGGGGAGTCGCACGTGAATGTAAAAACCATTAGCAATGCATCTTGAATGACGAATGATTCCACAGATTCGACCTGATATTGTGATGGGCAGCTTGATCTCCCGCTTGACTTTGGTTGGTGCAGGATCCGTGAAGAGCAGGTCCTGGACTGCATGATGATTTGAGATTAATTGTATTGCTTATATGTGATGAACTAGACTGGATAGGTAAAAGTAAACCCGAATACGCAAATCCAAAGTCGTGATCAAATTGTTTTCCATAGGGGCGTTGAGCGCAATGCAATGTCCATGACCCGTAGTGCAACTCTTATTCTTGGTCGCGATTGCTGTGACTCATGACGAGTTGGAAAGGAAAAGGCGGTATTGTTAGCCTTACCGTGGCATAAAATATTCCGAAACAACAGAAAGCGACGCAAATTTGCACTCGTCAGAGCGTTGAATTCTCATTGTTCTTTTTAGGTCTTTCCATGCGCATCGAGGAGTTCCAAATTCCGCAAATACCGTCACACATTATCTATTCATTATTCCTCTCTCAAGATGGCCATTCCTCAATCTCCAGACCCATCCATCCGTTATCTCTCCACCACACATGCGTACGATCTTTGGGCCGCCGTCTACGATATTGACGGAAACTTCCTCCAAGCGCTTGACACTATCGAAATGAAAACTCTCTTGCCACGAATGCTTGAGCTTCTTGAAAAGTCGCCATTTCCACCACCCTGGAAGCTGGTCGACCTGGGCTGTGGGACGGGCCGTAATACGGCGGCTTTACTGGAGGTTAAAGGGGCCACCGTCGTGGGTCTCGATGTCAGTTCAGGGATGCTGGAGGTTGCAAGACGACGACTTGGGAAGTTTGGAGTCGAGGGTATATTGCAGCTTGAGATTTTCGATATGCTCCAACAGCCATCTCCACCTGCTTCGGCCGTGGGTGCAGACGCGGTTGTCTCGACATTGGTGATTGAACATATCCCGGCTGATATCTTCTTTCGCCATGTAACTCAAATCCTCAAGCCCGGTGGAATTCTGCTATTGACCAATATGCATTCAGAGATGGGTGGCATCAGTCAAGCAGGATTTATTGATCCCCAAACTGGCGAAAAGATTCGTCCGACCAGTTATGCTCACACGGTTGCGGAAGTGGAGGCGGAAGCGGCGAAGAATGGGCTGGAAGTTGTCGGCAAGATGGACGAGAGAGCAGTGGACGAATCTACGGTACCGATACTCGGCGAACGGTCGCAGAAGTGGGTTGGAATAACCGTTTGGTTTGGAGGCATTCTTCGAAAGAAAACCTTGAGTGAAGAGTAATGGACATTCCACGCACCATCCAGTCGACATGTCCCATTTCAGCTCGAGAAGAACCCACGCATCAGCCGGGCTCTGTGTTGTACCAGGTTTTCGTGCATCTGCAATGCTTCTTTCAAAGTGGGTGTTTTCCATTCTAAATTTTCGTCGAGAACGATCTGAGTGTATGCGAATAAGCTGGCGTCAAAGAGCCCAGGGGTTGTCTGGCCAAAGAAAAATTTGTTCTCTGCCAAAAGAGTCGATAATGATTGAAATGCGTCGGCGGCTTTTCTGTACAATTCTTGGCCATCAATGATAGCGCTTGTCTTCAACAGTTCTTCTCTGGCCGCGTTGCGAAGTTGATATGCAAGACTCATTCGAACGGCATAAGATGTAGACGCGGACGCAACATACATTGGCCATGCTACAGAGCGGAAATTGTCTTCGTCCAAATACAAGTAGTATAACCAGGCACTTCGAATGGTATGGTCAATCAACGCGGTGTACGTCTCTTGTCGTGGGTGAGTATCCTCCTCTTTTCCGCCTTGTAATACTACCCATCGTGCTATTCGATTCGCGGGAATCGGCGCTGCCGGTCGCAGAGAGTCCTGAGGAGCAGGCAAAAGAAATGGGAGAGAACCCGTCGGAGAAGCGTGATTGTTGGATGCCCGAGTGCGAAGCGGAATACCATGGAACTTGAGATACGCCTGCCATTTCAAACAGGATGGATTGAAGGAGGGCGCGTCACGGCTTCGAGGCTCGTCCGACTGAAAAATGTATAGGATAGTCTCGTTCTGCTGTTTAGGAGCTCGTTGAGGAAGACCATTTGCCGGATAGGTGACGAGAGGAAATCGATCGAATACGCGACGGATGGGTTGAGGGAGAGACCACCATGATGAGGGCGAGGATTCCTTGGACCATGTTCTAACAGCAGCCTTTGAACGACGCGTTGTTTCGGTGGTATTGCAGTGGTCGTTCATATCCACCCCCATTGTTGTGCACCACCAAGAAAATGATAATAATATCTGGCCAAAGAAGAAACCGAGGGAAGTAATAGGGTGGGAAAAACAAATGGATTTTGGGTGTGGAGCGTCGTTCACTTGCGCATTGTAAGTTCACGGCGCCCCGGCTTACACTCCGTACAAAGATCTTCTGACATCTCAATGCCTGCTGCAGCTAATCACTCCTTCAACCCACTCATTGCATTCCAACTCAACCATATCCATTCCGGCCACATTCTTTACGAACCAAAGAACACGGTGCTAGGTCTTTCAGCAAGGAATTTTCCACCTTACAAAGTCTCTTGCTCCTAAGGATCGTTCAAGTCTTTTCCACCTCTACCACCTGACCAAAATTCTCGTCATCTTCCACGACACCGAGGCCACACAGTCGGACCACCTTCGGGTCACAGCAAGCCCCAATCTCCTGTCTTACCGCAACATGCATGACAGATCAAACGAAAAGGGCGCCACTCCGCCGAAATCCACCGCGAGAGTGGAGGATGGCAAGATCCGAAAATTGAAAGCGGCAAGCAAAAGCGATTCCCCCGCAATTCAGCATTTCAATGGCAAAACATATGCTTGCGAGTCTTGTAAAAGAGGGCACCGAGTTCACAAGTGCGATCATGGAAAGACGAGACCCATATCAGAAACAAATCAACCGGGTCGACCATCCGGTGGTCAAAAACGAGGATGTCAATGCCCGAGGAACTGCGCCTGCACAACAAAAACCTGCAAATGCGAAAGAGATTGCGCGTGTACCCAGGAGATGTATCTAATCGTCAGGCTTGACAGCCCCCAAGTCATCAATCGAGAAGCCACATCCACCCCGAAACCTGTATGGGAAGATGCCCATGGAAACAAGATGACCCTAAAGAAGGTTTGGGCCGATGCAAATGGCAAAGAAATCGACGACGAGGAATACCAAGATCGAAAACGCCGTATGAAAGAGAGGGAGGAAGGGGTTGCTTCCCCCCCCCACGTCGTCCAATCACCATGTTGCAGTTCGAAGAAACCAAAAGAGGAGCCTGAATCTCCCCCGTCCATATCTTCGGGAGGGTGTCGACATCGACAAAATGTTGCCGCGATACAGCCTCATTCCGACAGTCTCGCTCCAGACCCTCCTCCACACCAGGCTAAAATTGCCAATGACCCTTGGATGTCTGCTTGTTCATGTGGGTCCGGCTGCTCTTGTTTGTATTGTCCCGACCATCCCAACAACGCAACCTCGATCAATCATACCCAGCAACAGGTCAAGCACCTGGCTGAACATGCATATACCGGTGGTGAAGGTTTGATGCCCATGTCTTTCGTCCCAGACTCCAGTTCCACCTCCTGTATGGGAGGACGACCATCTTTCTTTCTTTCGAGAACACCCGGTGTTTCGCAACAACAACTTCAGCGATTTTTCCCTGAAAATTTCGACCCCAATGCCATTTATCTGACATATCCCATTCAACAGCACTCTTGGACGAATCAGCCAGTTAGTGCCCATTGTTCTCATGTTCATTCCCCATCCGGCGTGATGGCGGCGACTCCAGAGACGAGCGATGCATACGTAGATTCCCTCAATGATTTGTCCAGTCAGTCGATACCTTGGGATCTATTGCCAAATGATTCAAATGGTACGTGGAATTTCTCGGATGGCCAATTGGGTGATACCTCATTCAGCTGGATCGACCTGGACGCATCTCGCGGAACGGATTACAGTATTGGTCAAGCGACGGTGGCGTCAATGTCAAATGAGAGCCATTTCCAAGAACTTCAAGTTACAACAGCCCAACCAACACCAAGTATCGAATTGAATCTAGATCCCATGACCAGCCCAACCATCTTGAACGGTTTCCCCGTTCTCGAGAGCAGTAGTTTTCCAACTCCGGCGCCACAACTGGACCCACAAAATGCTTTTTTGAATTTGGAGGTTGAAGGTAGCCATGCTCTGCCCAATCACACAGTCAATGCACAATCGATGCCGATAGATCTTGGGTTCTCACAGCAGAGCGCGCTCAATGGAAATCCCTCGAGCCATGCTGACGGTGAATCCATGCAACCCCCAGGAGTATCTGAAGCCCAAATCTTCCATCAACATGGATGTGGTCACCAGGTCACTACATGGCGAATCACTAGCCTCAACGGGCCTATGACGCCATGGAATATGTATGATTCGTTGACCGATGACCAGGTCGATTCCGATTTACGAGGAGCTGCTATACCAAATTCACCCCCAATTGCGAATCGAGGATGATGAGACCGGATTATGGTACGAGCGAGAGTGCCTATCGTAGTATGGAATGTGCCCGAAACGGGAGATACGGAAATGAGAGTGATGAGAAATGTTTTTTTTTTTTTTAATCCCTGGAACGAAGTTATGTCATCTGAGCAAAGCGAAACCACGGAGCTTTCAAACCGGCTCTTTTCCTCGGCCCACCGATGAAGTTGAGATTGTACCTGAGGGAGACACCTACATAAGACGGAAAATGAGGTTTCATACGAGACTCCATACAACACTTTGAGACACTTGTGCAGCATGACCGTGGTATTTGACGGAAATCACCAGTGCGTTGCTTTACGTGTCATAGGAAGACTTGCATTAGATTCACGGGTTTTTTTTTGTCAAGATACGCCAGCATCTGTATTTTGTGAATATAGCGGATCCGGGATAGGTATGGAATCTCGGAGAGCCCAACCGTCGTTCATGTAGAATCTCTTTCTGTTGATTCCAGCGCTGATGCATTGTTATGATCAAGGGGATCATGATCAATTCGTGACTGGAGTTTCGTATATCTTGGTCAACATCATCAGTCTCGGCTTGCGAGTTTGGAGTTTCATAGCAGATCATGAACAGTACGTGTCTGCACATCGGTGTCATAAATGTCTGCTTTAGATCGTACGCCCTATGACGACTCGTTTTTTGAGAACTCTCTGCATTCCACTTGCACAGGTAACCGATCCCAAATCTTCGATCATTTCCCTTCATGGAATTTATCTCTTACCATTCTTCGCTTTCCTAGGTCTCTGCAGGTAGCACCGGCCTCGCATCTCCATGGCCATAATCAGCGGAATGTCCCAACCCAAGTCCGCTATCCACTCTTGCTTTTACGGAGATGACATTAACAAACTCGACCCCGTCCACGAGCATAATACCATTCTCATCCATCTCGATCGTGCTTTTTCTTACACTCGGCTTGGAGAATGAGAACGTTCGGGTGCGGGAATGGGACTTCCTTTTCGAGTCAGTCCGCGAATGGGAATGAACTTTAGGAGGGGAGGTGGATCGTAAGTTGGATTTTGCGGCCGAGTTGTGTCGAGAGTGAGAGGGGAGCGAACGAGGACGATCTTTGCGCTGCGACTTGGACTTAGAGCCCGACCTCAATATACCCGTGATCGATCTCCTTGTGTTGTTCTGCTGGCTATTGGCCTCCACAGTCGCTCCAGGGCGGATTTCAGATCTCGACGTCGAGACCCGAGAAGCCATAGGTATAGCTGAAATGGAAGTCGATCTATCCGAGAGCGATTTCGAGCGCACGAGCACACCAACTCTGTCGGCCAAATTGGACGTTAAACTTTTACGAGGCTGAGTTTCGCCTTCCTCGGAAACTGAGTCGTGAAACGTGTGGAAGAGCGAATTTGAGGCCCGCGATTCGGAGCACGAGGGATTGAATCGTGTTCGATGGTGCGTAATGTCAACGTGAGAGCCCGAGCTGGTCCTCTGTGATCTTGATCTCCGGTGAGATGTCGATTTTGATTGTGAGCTCTGTAGTTGATTTTGTTGGTGGTGTCGCCAGACTTCGTCGCGAGTTTTGGGAACATCTGGCCCTGGACAGGAACCCAAACATTCGCTGGAGTAGCTTCGCATTTCAGTAGGAACGGGGCTTGAGTGAGAATGGTGTTTGTTCACAAGAATTGATTTGGGGGGTGAATTTGCTCGTGAAATTCCTCGCGAAGTTGCCGATGTGAGGCACGTGTGGTATTGTAAATCGACGAGTTCGGTGTGATCGCGGGAGTTGAGCATTCGGTGGCACCAGGATATCTCCCACCTAGATACGGTGGAAGATCCCGGCGCTGACGGCGTCGAGGCTCCTCTGCCTAAGGAAGAGGCCTGTCCCTTCGATGTCATCCACGGGGAATTTGATTTCGAGCCGCCACCACCATGATATGAATCTGGTTGCACGAAGAGGAATTCTCCCCCATTAACATTCCAATCACCTCCACCCATGGCATCCCCGCTGCCAACACGTCTGACGATTTGCCATGCCGATTTCATAGCGCCGCTCATGAGAGAGTGTTGGATATAGCCGGGTGCTTTCTGGCCCAGTGACAGTGTCCTGTGCATGCCTAGGATATCGTAGAGTCGTGTTGACGGGTCAGCATAGACAGGATACAGACATTGCGTCAGGGCGGTGTAGGAAGAGATCAAGGTGGGCAGACCAGGTCCGATGATGATTACCCTTGGGAGTGAACGAGAGACCGGTTTGGAGAAGTTGGCTGTAGCTGGGGCGGTGGAAATAGGCCGGTGAGAGGGATGGAATGGTGATTCTGGCGAGGATAGTCGACGGATATATTCTTGACAGTTGCCACAGAAGAAGTGACGGATGAAAATTACCAGTACTCTTCTCTGGTTTCGTTGGTCATTGTCGCTGCAGTGGTCGAAGAGTGAGCCGAACAGCAGGGGAGTGCCATCGGAGGAGTAGATCTCGTGCTCGAATGCTTCTTTGAGCGTCTTCTGGTTGGGAAGGGTTTCGATGGCCATGCCGATTGAATTCTCTCGTGGTTTTTCCTTCCGATGCTTTCTCGTGCTCTCGTTTGAAAATTGGCGACTTGGGATGAGCTCTATATATATATATATATCGTCGTCGCAAATCTCCAGGATTTGCACCTGAGCGGGAAGAGATACAGGCTTTTAACACCGACGCTTGCTGGAACAACACAGCAATAAATGAAGACAGATCAAAGATCAAGCCCACCTACCTTTACGCGCGGGAAAGAAGTATGGTAACCTGGTGAGACGGACAAACACCATGGAGTGAAAATGTTTTATCTCTCTGGCGGTTTTGGTTCATGGAACCATTGCTGTCGGAACACCCACGACCCGAAACTTTGCTTGCACCATGGTCATGAGGGCGGTAACTATGCTTGAGAACCCGTCAAAAGGTCAGGGCAAGATGGACGAGGAGTTCTCCTATGAGTTTCGAAGTGTGTCAGAGGCGTCTGAGGCTCCCGAAGTTGTGGCACACCGCAGCTCTGAAAAAGGCGGGCTCGTCTTGGACGTTTCAAGTAAAGACCACCACCTCCTGAAGGTCGCACATTTGGGGGGTAAAGAGCCCATTCATCTCCCCATCAACCAGCTATGATTTCCCGTAGCGAGCAGGATGGGCCACGAATGAGCTCCATAACCCTCTATCGCCCAATTGGGGCCCAGGGGGAGGAGGGTGGTGTTGGCGCACGTTCAAAGGCCCGGATTGGGCCAAAGATGCGATCTGCATGGTTAGCGAGAACCTAAAAAACTTGAACCAGCAGTAAACAGACCACGATGGCACATATATAGAAAGTCTTCGAGTCTATGAGAAAAGAACCCAAGATTCGAGCTGGGTCAAATGAGTGTGTTTGGCTTGAGCGGCGGATAAAAAGAAAGACTTGAATCACCGCCAGAAACAGCAACGACAATATAGCAATCTCAACAGGAACCAATGTCTTCCCCTCTCGTCGATCCATCTACCATCCATCGGTCAGACCATGACTCCATCGTGCATCTCTCCTCTTCCCTCTTATCCCTCATTCCCTCCAGGAGTAAGCAATAGAATGATTGTGGGCAGATTTGTCAATGACAATTCGCCGCTCACATCTCATTTCCCTCAATTTCTTCCTGACTGGTCCATTCCTCCATACTGCTCCTCGCCTCTCGCCTCGTCCCAATATTCTGGCCACTCTAGCAACCTGCGAACGACGGTATAGCTAGCTGCACGGGACCTGTCGCTTCGTCGCTGTCGATGTCGGCGGGAGCCTGTGACATGCCTCCTCGTCGCCATGCAATGACTAAACTAGGCTGATTGGCGGGTCTCGTCAAATATAGTCCCGGTCCTGATGATGATGACACTGATGATGGTAACTGCATCATATATGAGTTGTGCTCCGATGAGATGGCTCATTCTTGATGATTGAACTTCATCGTCGTGGTCGTTATGTTCATATCAATCGTACCCGCCTCCGATTTGACTGACGAATGCAGTGGAAACGCTTCTAGCATCTTCATCCTCGTGCGCGCCCTTCCCAAGCTTGTGGTTGGGTAGATATCCGACTCCGGGAATTCCTCCTTCAACATACCTCTTCAATCGATCTGCTTGGTTGTAACTGGCCTGCTTGTTCGTATCATGGATGGACAATTGATCCAAACTGACTCCTCCCTGCCCAACAACACTTCCAGTGATGTCCGACTCCGTCGCCACCATTGATTCTCCCGCGACGCTACCAGGGACTGGTCTCGGTTTGACTCCGTTTTGTCGACGACCATTTGCATTTTGAAGAGAAGGCCATGCGTCGGGAGTGAAGCCTTGAAACATGGGCGGATATCCAGCTGGAACGCCCACTCCCCCCATGGCCGAAGAGTGAATGGAGGAGACATCGTCCGGAATATAACCCACAATCGATCCTCCATCGCGATAGTCATTGCGTGGACCTGTTCGACCATTCATCATACCACTAGCGAGATGACTGGCGTGATTGTACGCCATTTGATATCGCTGAGGTCCTCGATATGATTGCTTGGGACGGCTGAATTGATGCAGGGAGATTTGCAGGTTGCTGAGAGGTCCCTCAACCAAGCAATTGCGCTCCTTGAAATGCAACAAGAGATAGTGCCATAGAGGGTGTTTGGACAGAACCTTGGGATTGCCGAGAATTGCCAACCCGTATTTGGCTCGAGTCATGGCCACATTAAGACGACGAGGATCGCTTAGGAATCCAATGCCTTGATGATCATTCGACCGGACACACGAGAGGATGATGAAATCCTTTTCTCGTCCTTGGAAGGCATCAACCGATGCCACCTCAATCTCCTTGTACATGTCTTTCTTGAATGTGCCGTTGGCTTGCATGGAACTGACAATGTAGCTGCGCTGGCCCTCGTATGGAGTGATGACACCAATATCTTGTGGGAGAACCCCGGCCTTGAAGAATCTAGTCACGATTTTCTCCACGTTGGCTGCCTCGGTGCGGTTGAGATAGGATGTGCCTGATGCCGAAATTTCTTCATTTCCGAGATTGGACCAAAACATCATCGGCGCGTCGGCCACAGGCCATGGGAAGTCCACCTCGCGTCGAAGACGCTGCTGCATCGTCACACCATTCTGAAGAGACCCCTCGTAGAACATGTTGGATGGGAATTCAGACAAGCAGGGATGCATACGGTACTGGACGTTCAACCGGATCGGAGCACAGCCCAGGATGACCAGACGCTCGAACAGGGATTGGTTGAGACCGGCCTTGGCTGCTTTCTTGTTCATGATGACAGGGCCAAGTTGTTGATGATCGCCCACAAGCACCACCTGTTTGCATCCAAGGACGAGTGGGATCATGCATTCCGGCTCGGCCGATTGAGTCGACTCGTCAATCAGAACCGTGCGGAACTTGAACTTGGCCAACCTAGGATCTCCGGCGCCGACACAAGTGCAGCAGATGACATCGGCGTTGGTCAGGATCTCACGTTCAGCTGCTCGCGTCAACGATTTGTACTTCTTCTCATCCTGGCTGGACAGTTCTCCCAATTCGGACTTGAGCTGATTGAGTTTGGTGAGTTCAACATTGCTGTCATTCATTCGGACTTGCTCGTGCAAAGACAGGAAACCGACCGGCGACTCCACATCTTCTCGAGATTTGGCGGTCACGCGGACAGTTTTCAGTCCGGTCCGATGAATGCGTTCGCACAGCTGGTCCACGGCCACGTTGGATGGAGCGCAGACCAACACTTGGCCGCCGTTGATTTTGGATAGATGATAGATAATGGTCGCGGACGTGACTGTCTTGCCGGTGCCCGGAGGTCCTTGGATCAGGCTCAAAGGTTTCTGAAGGACAGATTTGACGGCATTGATCTGACTGCCGTTGAGTTCAGGCAATCCAGGAACGCTAAACTTTTTGGGCAATTGAGTTTTCATCGGCGCTGCCGCAACTTCATGACCGAGGAGGCGATGGAAAATGTAGCCCGAAACACTCATTTCGTCAATGGCGAAGGTCTTCATTGCCAGCTGCATTCGATCGAATGAAGTTGCTTTCCACACATAATCGGCGGTGAAGTTGTGCGTACACTCGGTCGGGACGGATTTGTGGTCGCCCTTGGACCGTAATTCAATCGTGACCTCGTCGGATTGATTGTTGGGTATTTTGATAACGTAGCCGACGCCCTCCCAAGCCGGACGCAAGTCTCCGGTGTATTTCAGTCGCATTTCGTCTCCAACAGCAAGCTTAACATCGCCCAATTCCAGTTTTGGTAGAACAAAACTGGCGAGATGCTTGTTGTTGAGACCCAGGTCCCATCGGACAATCAAGTTGTCTTGCGACTGACTCTCCTTCAGCTTTCGATCGTAATCCGCCTCGATTTTGACCAAGGGCCCAAAAACATTTTGGTATTGGTAGGCGTCGTCGTATCGAAGGAGAACTGGGGCAGGCTCGTCGTCAATATTGGCCGCCTTTTCAAGATCGGTAATGGTGGCTGCAGAGTTTTCCTTCCAAAGTTCCTCCAGTTTGGCAATCATTTGCGGACTCAAATGTCGGGCGCGAAGTTGTTCTTGGTCAGTCGGTTGTGCAACAAGCCAGGACAAGAAAGATCGATCTTCAATCAAGGGCTGCCATCTTGAGGTGTCCCAATTCATGTCCTTGGACGAAGGCATAGCCGCACAAGGTTGTCGACAAAGGAGAACCACCACGGTATCAGACTTGGCCGGAATGAACCCCAGCAAGAAAACATTCTTGGTTCCACAGTTGTAGCACTCCAGCACCGTATCCCCCAACGAGCTGCTCGGATGCAGTTGGACTTCTTTATGACGAGCCCGGACTAAATGGTTGACAATGTGAGAGGAGGAGGTGTTTCCGCGAGCGCTGCAAAACCATTTGCTGCAGGTGAGGCATCGAACGACGCTGCTTGGGTTGTGGATTCCGCAATATCTGGAAGACATCAGATTAGCACGACGGATTGATATGCTGGCTCTTCAACATACGCGCATGCATGAGGTGGTAATTCTTTCTCCTCCTCGGCCTTTGTGACTTGCTTCTTGCCATCGACCGCGGCGCTGGCCAGACTCTCCAGGTCGTCCTCTTCAATACTTTCAGACTCATCGTCGTCATGCTGTCGTCTTCTTGGGCCCTTGGCCAGGCTGAGGACGCTTTCGTCTGGATCGAGTGCGGAAATATCGTCGCTGGCGTTGATCGCGGCTGCGGAGTTGGAAACCAGGTGGTTTGCCATGTTGCTAAAAGCCTCCATGATGAATCACGGTTATTTCGAGAGATCCGAAATCCCGTTCTTTTTGCTTTGGTTCGGACGTGTCTCGCGGATCAGAGACAGTCGTCCGTGTGAGGAAGGGGGGAGGGTGTAAATGGGTGCGCAGGTTGAGAAGAAAAACCGTTCTTCCTACAATGTCGATACCATTGATTCACGCCAACATGACAGCTCCATGCCCCTCCAAGAATCTCCAGTGCCTAAAGGTTGTCGAAAACACGGCGACCTACATGCGTAGGGTGTAGGACTGTGTTGGTGGTGGCGGTGGTCTGGAGGAGGCGAAGGAGGGCTAGTGCGGCGAATTTCTTTTCTCCGCTACAGAATAAAAAGAAAAGCCTTGCCAGAGTTGCCATCTACGTCCCCCCTCGATTCCTGATGCCACAGCGTCACCATGCTCCGGCGACAGGCAAGAGAACGACGGGACTATATCTATCGTCGTGCTCTTCAACTTCGAGACGCAAGCATTGCTGAAAAAAGGGCCTTGCTAAAGAAGTCCTTAGCAACTGGGAAACCACTCGACCCATCGATCGCAAATGATAAAAGTCTTCGAGAAGATTTCAAATACGATGAATCCCTCGACCCTGAGACCGCTGCTGCCCAAGACTCCATCGATGACGAATATGCCATGCTTTCAGGACTCTCTGACCCCAGGCCGCTTGTCACCACGTCGCGAAGCCCCTCAACACGATTAAGTACTTTTTCCAAAGAAATCCGACTCCTCCTTCCCACGTCAATCAGATTGAATCGAGGCAATTTGATTCTTCCCAATCTCCTTGCCAGCGCAAAGGCCGCCGCTTTGAGTGACATTATCCTCCTTCACGAACATCGAGGGACTCCGACAGCCATGACCATCTCCCATCTTCCACACGGCCCCACGGCTTCCTTCTCCCTTCACAACGTTGTTCTGAGAGCGGACATTCCCGATGCGTCCAGAGGCACCGTCTCCGAATCATATCCACATTTGATCTTTGAAGGATTCACCACCCGACTGGGTAAGAGGGTTGTTCAGATCTTGAGGCACCTCTTTCCTCCAAGGGATGGCCCTCACAAACTTGGCAATCGAGTGGTCACATTCAAGAACGTGGAAGACAGCATTGAGGTACGACATCATGTCTTTGTACAGACTGGGTACCGGGACGTGGAACTGGCTGAAGTTGGGCCCAGGATGACAATGAGGTGTTTTGAAATTAGGGGGGGCACACTGGAAAAAGACTCGGGAGGGGACGTTGAATGGGCATTGACTCAATACACCAGGACAGGCCGGAAGAAAGACTATCTATGAAGAACGCGAATTGTCGAATCCCTGGATTCTCGAGAAGTTCAGACGTTGAAAACAGCAAGCTTCCACACACGACCACTCTGAACTTCCTTTCCAGTTTCTGATGGGAGATGTGATGTTGTCGCGAAGCTTGGCAACGTTGCCGTTCAGCCGATATGTATCATCGGCTCTGCTGAACCTCACTTCCACCCAGCTCTGGATCGCTTTCTCTCGAATCTCGATCAATAATCTTCGACCAACCACCAAATTCAGTGTCTCGCCATCCACCTTCTGGAGTCTTCGCCTTTATGTCGACTGGATCATGACCCACCAGCTCATTGGTATTCATCACAACCGTCACGCTCGGCCTCCTCTCTTTTCCCTCAATCGTCTCAGCTCGTCCGCCAACATTATCAAGTCCATGTTGCGTTGAAATGACTGGACCCAGGAACTCAAAGAACCTGTCATCATCTGCACCATCGTCACCTCCAATCCTCCCCTCTCGGTCTCCATCCAAACCATGAGCTGACTTCCCGAAGCCCTCACGAGCTTCCCATTCGCATCCGACTCGTTGTTTAAAGAATTTTCGGAACATATTCCACGCGAAATCGAATGTGCTCCCCGGTGGGGCAAGGGTGTGTAACAGGCGTATGCGTTGGATCTCGACCGGTTCGAATTCGGACTGAGTGAACTTTGCGAGGATGGAGTTCTGGCCAAAAAGCTGCAATCCCTTCCCCCACGGATCGGGAATGTGAACGCGAAGGTTTGGGTTAGATGATTTGAGGGACTGAGGAAGTGAACTGGCGATGACGGGATAGATGGAATATGGGATATTTTTGGGGGAAATAGTACAAAGGCACCGGGCATGGCGGGAGGATGGGTCTTGATGGGATGAATCTGGCGTGTGCAAGCGACTGGGTGCCTGTGCTAGGAAGCGGAGAACGATATTCCGAATGCTGACTTGAAGGTACAACATCATCCAAGTTCGACAATTTGCATTGCCGATCCGGATATTCATGGGAAATCGAGTATACAGTTTCGGACTGGGAAGAGAAATAGGGTGCATGACGCACTTTCAATCGATGTTTCTCGAGGCGGTTCTTCAGGATGTCCTTTCTGACAAGCGTGAGAAGGTACACCAAGCCATTTGCGTCGATGAGTGGTCGATAGCCGTCTGTGGTGCAAAATAGGGAGAGTCAGCAGAGCTCGGATGCTCAGAGTCGACGAGTGGAAGGAGAGAATGACTAGACACCACTCTCCGACACCCATCTCCTTGAATTCCGCACACGCACGGTCGAAGTCTTTTCCTGTGTCCGATCAGTTTCAACGACACCGCAGCCCCGTTGAAATCCACACCCGTCATTCTCAGGACAGGAGACATACCCGAAATTTCAATCCGTTTGTCCTTGCTGGGTTTCACGTCCTCGCTCTCTTCCCGCCCTTCACTCGTCTGTTCGTTTTCTTCCTGTCACCTCTTCCTCTTCGGTTGTACAGCAAGTATTGTCACTCTCACCGCTGGCTTTTTCACCGGTTTCGCCTTTCATCCTTCTCTTTCTGACGATTTTGGTGACCTTTCTTTGCTCCCATTCATATTTTGTCGTGTCTAATGGTCGGCGAAACTTCGTGAGCAGACTATCCTCGAGCCACTCGAGCCGCACAATGTGAACGGTCTTGAGCCGGTGGGCTTCCCGAACTATGAGAGCTATTCAGGTGCTGTTGGAGTTGGGGACAGCATGGATTTCTGAACATAAAGGGTGCTGTTGAGCATTGACAATGCTGAACCCGCCGACCATGGATTTGGACCAAAAATTTTGTCATAGATCTAAAACAATCAAAAAGCAAACGAAAACCTCGACTGTAACAAACCCATACCCACAAACGACTCGGCTGATTGGCGTGGCAAATGCTACGGTATCTAGCTCTCGCCAGCAGACGAACAAATGGCCGGGATCACGCCTCGAAACGCAAAATAAAACATCGTACGTTAACTTACCCATGGGACAATATCGCCGCCAGGCCTTTTTGCTAGCGACCAAATGGGTGACATCTTTGAAGATCTCCTTCGCGAAGGTACCGCCATTATGCGCTACCCAGCCTTTCGGAAAGTCGTTAGTCGACGCGAGGTGAACATTGCGAAACGTTTTGCCCATGTTGAATGGCCGGTGAGCGGCTTTTGAATAGGAGTGAATGATGGGACTTGCGGAGGTATGAAAGAAATCAAGTGAACTAGAAAAGGTCCTTCGAGTTGAGAAAGGTGACGGAACGAATCAAGAGAAGTATCTCCCAGCAATTTATGGGTGATTGAACGAAGTAGCGGGGACCAGGACAATGGCCTGGCCGAAAAAATTCGACTCAGTAGGTGTCTGGTGTTTGAACAAATAAGAAGGGAAGGATGAGGGCCACCTGATTATTCGGGCCGACGGGTCGGTGGACGGTGAAATCTTGTGAAAGTGGATAGACGGCGGTCTGAATGGCGTCCAAGGGTCAGCTTCGTATTTTCAATTGATGCTATGTGTCGAAGCCATCAGCGAAGGGGATATGAAACCCGTGTATATGTGAGAAACCATTGAGTTATCCCCTAATAGCCTCGACAAACGCCGCAATCTTAAAGGCATCTTGCTTTCCATCCGACTCCACACCGCTGCTAACATCAACCCCGGCAATGTTGTTTCGATAGGGCCCCAGGTCATGCAATATTCCATTGACGTTCTCAGCCGTAAGACCCCCTGCCAATATCACCTTTATGTGGGGATCTTTTGCGAAGAGGGCCTTTACATCATCCATTTTTAACTGTTGGCCTGTTCCTCCTATCCCGGCGTCCAAGAGCGGAAGGGCATGATATCCACGGGAAGAAATTCCTGGGTCGGAAGGAGAGAATTTGCGTAAGACCGGTACGGGGATCGTCCGGGCATATTCAATGGGCTCCAGGCCGTGAAGTTGTACGGCATCAAGACCGAGTTTATATATTTGCTCGATAATGTGGTCCAACGGCGCATCGACAAAAACGCCAATTAGTTGGGCACGGTCTGGTCGCACCAGAATTCGGGAGGAGTGATCAAAAAAATCTGATGCACCGACATCGGAAGGATCAGCAGTCGCAGTCGAAGGTTTCGGTGTCGTTTTGACGACATTTGCTATTTGCAAGGCAATTTCATCTGAGACAAACCGTTTTCGATGGGATGCCAAAATTATGCCGACTGAGTCCGCTCCACTTTCGATGGCTGCTTTGGCACCTTCTGGAGTCCTGGTGCCGCAAATCTTGACTGATAGCGGAGGTTGAGTTTTCTTCTTTGGCTCGACATCGGGGTCTCCGACAAGTTGGGCGATAAAATCAACCGTGTTTGATGCTCTCATCAATGCTTCGCCAACCAAGATCGCTTTTACACCATCCTTTCGGTAGGCCTGGACATCTTGAGGGCCGAATATGCCGCTCAATGCGCAAACAATAGTAGATTCGGGTACCAGATCCATCAATCGACTCGTGGTTCCAAGATCGACTTCAAAATTCGTAAGATTGCGATTGTTCACGCCGATGACTTGAGATCCGAGATCAACGGCAATCTTCATTTCTTCTGCGGTGTTGACTTCCACCAACGGTTCCATTCCCAATGATCGGGAGTAGTGGTAGAGTCGAGTCAACGTTTCCACGTCCAGCATTTTCACAATGAGCAATACGGTATCCGCACCAGCCAGTCGCGCTTCCAAAATCTGATATTCTTCGAAGATGAACTCTTTCCGTAAAACCGCTGGTCGATTCGGCATGCTGTCGAGGCTCTGTCGAACAGCTCTCATATCTTCCAGGCTCCCTTTGAACCATTCGGGTTCCGTGAGAACCGAAATAACGCTAGCTCCAGCCGTGGCATATTTTCGAGCTTGGGCAGGGGCGCATGCCCCAAGTGAAATGATCCCTTTCGACGGAGACGCCCTCTTGATTTCAGCCAACAGCGCCAGAGGATAGGGAGATTGCCGGAGTCGTTTCGGGAAGGAAATTTGTGGAGGCGCAAGGCCAAGGTCGTAGGCAGCTTGGAGGTCTTCAGGGCGCTGGGATGGGACGAGCTTTTGTGCCGCGACAGCTTTTCTCCGGTGTGCATAGATCTTTTCAAGGATGGATTCCTTTGGGGGTGCTGGATTTCCATTTGGGAATCCACTGGACTGCTTGTCGGGAGAAACAAGGTGTGGGTGGTCAGACCACTTCCCTCCGGATATTCTCAGGAAGTTCTTAAACATGACTCTCCCATTCTCAGTCAGGATGCTTTCCGGGTGAAATTGGACTCCTTCGATGACATATTCCTTGTGTCGTACACCCATGATGACTCCTTTGCCACCGTCAGGTCCCTTGGCAATCCAAGAAGAGACCTCCAGCGACGGAGGAAGAGTAGGATGTGTCCCCGCCAGAGAATGGTATCTTGTGACGGGCAGATCTTGAGCCAGTGTTGTGTAACATCCTTTCCCGTCGTGCCTCAATGACGAAGTCTTGCCGTGAAGGATCTCCCCAGTGACGTCGACTTCGCCTCCAAACACAGATATAATACATTGTTGTCCCATGCATACGCCAAGTATGGGGATCTTACCCGCAAAGTGTTTGATGGCATCTTTGCTAATCCCCGCGTCGGTGTCTGGATGACCGGGACCCGGGCTAATAACAAGCTGCGTGGGACTCTTGGCGATCAGATCTTCTAGAGTCACCTTGTCATTTCGGTATACGGTGACGGTAGCACCCTCAAGAACGAGGTATTGGTAGACATTCCAGGTGAAGGAGTCATAATTATCAATGAGCACGAGATTGCTGGCGGAGGGCAGTTTTTCGGCGGGTGTGGGCTGGTAGGGAGAATGATCAATGAGAGCAGAGGGCGCCATGGTGAGGATATGAACGGGGGAGGAAAGGAATGGAATCCTCGTGGTGCTGTTGATGTATGGGACGCATGTAAGGCTAATCAGGGCGGCTGACAAGGGACGATGCATGGCCGGCGTCGCTTCTCCGGACTTGTTTTACGGCGGACTCCAGCAGCCCAGGGCGCAGTCTTGGCGGATCCTGGGCGGTCAAAGCTTTATTCCCAACAACTTTCTCAAGCTCATCGATCCCCATCAGCATTAGCTGTAATGGAGATTTGGACGTGCTGACAGCTAATCAAGCAACAGACTATCTGAAGGGGCTCCGGGTGGTCCCTTGAAACAGTCAACTTTATGTCTAACAACAGTCTGTTCGCCCTTTCTCTCAATCCTGGCGGCAAACAGACGATCCTGCTGCTCCATGGAATCTTCTCAAGCCACTTGGAATACGCAAATGTGGTTCCGTTTCTGAGCGATCATCACCTTCTGGCTGTTGACCTGCCTCGGCATTCGCGATCGGCTCATGTCCGACCCTTCCAGTTGCCCGCTGCTGCCGAGCATGTGGCAGAAGTGATTCGGACTCAAGCTCAAAATTGCCGCGCTCACGTGGTCGGTCTTTCGGGAGGAGGTTTCGTCGCACTAGAATTATCAAAGCGACATCCTGACCTGGTTGAATCCCTGTTTGTCACGGGTGCCTCTCCCTTCACCGGATGGACCAAATGGCTCGCTGAACATCCGGGAATTTTGTACTATTGTATAGCATCCTTCGTGAAGTATTGCCCAGATTGGCTCTACCGGAAGATGTGCTCATGGGGTGGCTTGCTGCCGCACGACGATCTCCGAATGGAGATGAAGAAGAATCTTAACAAGGACTTGCTGGCAGAAGGCTACGGAAGTATGGTGAAATTCACCAAAGCTGATATATGTTTGATTACCGCCAGGACCCTGACAATGGCTGGAGGATTGCAGGACGACGTCGAGGCAACAAGAGAAATGGGAAAGGTTCTACGCGGGAAATGTCCAGAGAGCAAGGCGGCTGTAGTAAAAGGTGCAGTTCATGCTTGGAATTTACAGTTTCCGGAATTATTTGCAACGGCTGTACGGACTTGGATTGGAGGATTTGATTCGCCTGAAGGTTTGGAAGAATTACTCTGATTCATGCATGCTGGACATTGGTTTTAAGTCTGTTGGTCAGCTGTCACTGTCGATTCGATGAATGGTTCCACCACTTCCAAGAAATGATCTGGTTTGGACGAGAAGACGACGTGGCCTGCGTCAAAAGGTTCCAGCCTCGATCCTGGTATGTACCGATGAGCCGCTTGGCCTGCGCTCAGGGGGAAAATGGGATCTCGCGTCCCCCAGACGAGCAAGACAGGCGTCTTCATGTCTTTCGCTCGAGGACGCAGATCATGGCCGTCGTCCAAGAAGCTCCGCCAAAGTGCTGCCGCAGCCTTGGCCCCCTCCACCGTTCCCGCCCGCGCAGCCGCTCGGCGGGTGATTTCTTCATCATGGCTGGTTTGAGGGCTCATATATCGTCGCACCAGATGTGGCATCACAATCCGTGAGACGGTTGCGAAACCAAGCATGCGAGTTACCAGACGGGAGAACAAGTTCCAATCAACAAAGCCGCCTGTATTAACCAGGACGAGGCCACGAACTGACTCCGGACGATTGATGGCTAGTCTGGCTGCGGCAAATCCGCCCACCGAATTGCCAATGAAGATAGCCGGCTCAATGCTCAGCCCACTGACAAAATCTTCCAGTACGTTGGCGAATCCAACGGCATTGAGGTTTTCAAAGGTTGAGACCCCTTTCGAACTGCCATGCCATGGCCAGTCGACGGTGATTGTCTGGTAGCGTTCGGCGAGGCGGGCAGCGATGGTCTCGTAGTCGTGGCCATCGTGGAGAGTAGCGTGAAGCATGATTATAGGTTGTCCTTTTCCTTGGACGGCGTATGAAATCTCTCCTGCTCGCGTTGATATCGAAGGCATTGTTTCAAAGTATGAGTACCCCAAGTTCTGCCTTCTGCGTTAAAGATCGTGTAACGGCAACATGCCCCAGAGCACAACAGTAGCATTTTATCCTCGGGTTCGTAGACAGGACCATGTCTATGACCATTTCTCAAGAAACAAAGTCCTCCATGGCCTGTACTTTTCGTACGAACGAGCCAATCACAAAGCGGTGCTCCGGGCACACTATTACCCCGACGGACCGATTCAAGCTCGAAAATACAGCCCAAATGGGTGACATTGAACTGCTAGTGCTAGTAGTCCGCTGGATGAATTGCGGTGTCGGTCTCGTTCCTAGTTCCAGTGGCCGCAGGAGAGCGTTCGGAGACGAATTGTTCGGATACGGGATTCCGCATATCAAATCACCAAGCACGAGATTCAGCTGATTTGTGAAGTCGAGAGACTCTCCCCGGCACATTAATGCATATTTCTTGACATCGAGATTTTGATATCCGCAACGTTTACGACCTCCCACGTCTCTCACCGGGCTGGTGACATTGGAACTTTGCACACGGGAGCATGATATCGGTGTCTTAAGCGCGAATAACTTCAGCCACTGTTTCCCTAAATAGCAATGACGCATAGGACTCACGTAGAGATGATAAAATATCAGGTTTGATTGGCTTGTTCTGGGCCGAGTTGCTGGCCGTGCTTGAAAGCGTGAAGATCAACACAGATGTAGCCGACGTGCCATTGAGATTCTGCCCGTCGACATGAGTCTCTCGCCGTATAGAAAACGGGTGAATGCCACCCAAAGAATGAACCAGTTGGATCCCGAATTCGAAGCCAACATAGCTTCCTTGAGGAATTTCTTGCTTTGGACTATCCGGATAAGACGAGAGGTACACATCCATCACTTGAAAAGGTCCAAAAGAACATGGAGTGTAGTGATGATAAACAGTCTTCTTTTAACCGTTGGTGCGACCAGATTTGATTGCGTTTGTTCGGTGGTGGAATTCCTGCATTGCCGTCTGTTAGGATGCTGTCCAAGGAAGGAAAGAGAAATATATTTGAGCCATCTTAATTGATCAGGTCGGCTCGAAAGACTCGGAGCAGCATCCGTTCTAGAGTGAAGATGTAACTGTCAAACATTCCCTTTACATAGCATGCAAGAAGTCTTTCGTCGGACCAGTCACTCTTGGACTGTGGACGATTGACTGCGATAGAGCGGGTGTCATGAAGACTGACATGATCTCTCGGGTTGACGGGTAGAGAAGGTGGTCGACTTCAGGAAAGATGAGGGTTGCCGTTGGAAATATTGATCTTGGAGCGATTGATGCGAGATATTTGACGGTATATTGATCGGCGTGGAGCCAATGTGAACTGCTCATCAAAGTAATTTTGAATCGAATCACAATACCGGTTGAAAACGGCGTATCTCGGATCGATTTACATGTGCATAGCTACAACGTCCTCGAGCTCCTTCTCACTCAAAAGAGGAACCCCAAGTAGTTCATTGTCAGCTCTGTCAGTCATGTCACTATCATAACCGTTTTCCGAACACCGCGGCATGAATCAATCCGATCATCGCACCCATGATCTCGTTCTGATTACCCTTCGAAATAGTCGCAAGACAGTTTGCCTTCGTTTCCTCAGTGCTTGCTCGCTGTATCTTCCATCCTGTTGGGTCACGCCGCTTTGCTAGCTCGATAAGTTGATTTTGCGTGACAACGGCTTCGTGGACGAAAACAAAGCGATTCTTGGTTTGTTCCAGGTGAGAAAAGATTCCTACCACTGCTTTGGCGACACCAGCCAAGGTGGTTGTGCTAAATTTCCTGTCGCCACCATCGAAGATCGTTGCCGAGTGGGCCTTAGGATCCAATAGGAAGCCGGTTGCCAAACCCCAATCGAGAAATGGGCCGTTAATAACGACGGAATAGCTGAACCCCGGATTCTTGGCTGCGACCTCCTCCAGTTTCGTTTGAGTAGCAACCTTGTAGCCGAAGACCGGAAGAGCTTTGGTTTGAGCATTGGTGGTGTCAGAACCGAATTCGGCGGGAAGAAAGCGAGACCGTGGAGGCGACACCGACATGTCCCCTGAGGGCTTGCTTGAGTGATTCCACCGATGTGTAGTCAACGGTCGCATATGCAACGTTCCTGTCCGCCGGGATGCCTTCCTTTCGTGGGGAGCTGGAGCGGCTTAGGATGGTGACTGGGTACCCTGCATCGAGAAGGGCGAGGATGACGGGGAGGCCCAGACTTCCTGCACCTGCGACGGCAATGCGTGGTTTTGTGTTCGCAAGCGTGGATGCCATATCTGCGTACAGATTTTGATCGAATTCTGATGAACTGAGTCTGTCTGTGATGTAAGTATTCTGACCGGATGAGGTTCAATACTGGTCGATGTTCCTCTGGCTTTAATACTTTGTCTTATTTCCATGATGGAACAATGAGTAGCCGATTCCGAAGAAATTCCTTGCGAGTACCACTACCTGAACCCACAATCAGGGGGCCCGCAGCCTCGTCGAGAAAGTCTCCGGCGTGTTTCGGGGAAACTTGTTCCCGAATGGCGTCAAGGTCGTTTCCGCGCCCTCTCTGGAAGTCGCCGGCGACGGAAGGTGGTGCCAATGAAAGAGACGGACGACGACCAGATGAATAAGCAAGCGCACATATTTCGCTAAAACCTATGGTGCTGCTCCAGATATCAATCCTGTTAGAACGGTGTTTCATGGGGCTATACGGGCGGCCTCTGACGGTCTTTTTGACTGGAGGAAATAAGCTGCCTACTAAAAGCGCAAGCTCGCTATTCACTATTTCCTTCCGCAGCCTTCAAAGATTGAGATAGTCAGGTGAGACCACACGATTAGAGTGGCATCCTGGAGCATCTGATCACATGACTATTTGAATCCTCGTTTCGGCCGGCGTTGCGAGAACTGGCCCGGGTGACTCGATTATGGTGCCGTCAGATGTCTTCACTATTAATATGGAGTTTGGTCTTGATCATGACGCCGAAAGATCTGACAAGGAGAGAACGTTTGTGACTTGAATTCGAAGTTTTGTTGTTTATCCGATTGTGACCCGAGTTGATGGCTCATATAATCTTACCAGAAGGCCATCGATTTAATTCCCACACCAGGTATGGGGACCAGCGTCGATCCTCCATAGCAGCATCACCCACGACACAGCCTGAAGGAATTGTCACCAGAATTGTGGAGAACAGGTGTTTCTTGGCCAACCGCGGAGCATTCCAACCAGCCCGCGACGCGATTTGAATCCCTTCCATGTGAATAATTTCGTCACAACCATCAACAGACAATAATGCGCTGACAAGGGCTGGCGCTTCTCTCAAATATGGCGCCGGCGTCGCTGAGCCCTTTATATCTTCCTGACTTGAGTAAATGCCTTAGCGGCGAGCTTCTCCTTCCGCACGTCCCCTTTTCGCCGCCCGCAGGACGTAGAATGACATGCTAATTTGTTCACAGTTCCTGGGACGACCTCCTCAACGCTTTACTGTCTCATGAGGATGTGAAATCAGAATTTGCCGTGGAGGTGCTCTCCGGAGAACGGCCCAAGAAAATATTGTCTCAGCTTTTGCCCTCATTCCCGCCGCAGTCCTTTTCATCAAAGACCACATTTGAATCTACTACCTCCACCATCCCTTCATCTTGCGATACTCTCTACAATCTCGACGAGCTCAAAACGGACGCTTTGTGGCTGAGCAAACATGCCGATCTTGATGAGCTGGAATCTTTGCGATTGACAATTCTGGAATGGCAATACCGTCCAGAGTCGAGGCTGAGAGAAGGATACTCCGAGGCAGAAGTTGCCAGTCTGAAGGATGCTCTCGGATCAGATTATGTCGACAAACAGTTACAAGCCCGGGAAGACTCTCTTGCGCGAGATGACACCAGTTTTGATACCCAGAATTCGCGCCGTTTCAGATTAATTTGTCGACATCTGCAGCAGCAAGTCGTCGTGCTACGAATCAAAAAGGAGCTTTTGGATCTCAGCCTTTTGCCCGCATCTGTACATACCTTGCCGTCAACTCTGCGAAAATTAGCGTCGAGCCTAATATCAACGGATGAACAATCCTTGCGCGGTGATATTGAGATCGCCGTCCACGGCATTCGACGACAATTGAGGAATCTGGAGTCTGGTCAAAACTGGGAGACCGATGAAACGCACACCCCCTTCCTGAAAGACGCGACGGACACATGTTGCTTGGAAAGCATTGGGGTAATTTTGGAACTCCTAATGCTGAGTGTGAGGAAGTCAAGGGCCACAACATCTTCAGAGAGTCTCCTGCTTTGGCTGCAGTTGATGTCATCTGTTGGGTTTTTCAGTCCATTCCACTCCGAAATTGATGCGCAACTGGTTGCTATCCAGAAAATGCAATCGATGGGATCTTTGGTCACATCCGCTTTGTTGGATCTGGCTTCTACGGTTGCCACTTTGAACGAAGTCGCTTCCTCTGGCCAATCGGTACGACCGAACCACCAAGAAGGGTACTTCTTCGACGTCGATTCGATTCATGATATTCATGAACTCCTTTTCAATCAAGCTATTCTCGCCAACCCCCACGCTGGACCGACTATTCTATCATGGGCCATCATTATCCATCAAATCCGATTGCTGGCGATGGCCATCAAAGAGAATAGGGAGAGTCATCATGTTCAAAAGACGATCGACGGAGTCGCAACATTTGACGCCGCTACTGGTCGCCGAAGCTCTGCGAGCAGTAGCACATCATTTCAACAAAGTGTCTTTGAGGATCTGTTGGAGAAGATTACAACAAGCAGCCTCAACGAAGATCCATCCAGCGTTCTCCTCGACATGGTGATCGGTCGATGCGGGGTATTTGATTATATCGCTTTTCTCGGCGCATCAACTTCTGGTCTCCCGACCATCCTCGCGGCTTGCCAGCTGCAAACACTCCAAGAACTCATCGCCGTATCTCAGTCCTTTCTAGGCTACACTCCAGATTTGGTGTCTGCACAGTTAGCCTTGCTGTCGACAGTGCCCGGTGGCTCCCCACAAGAAAGACCGTACGACCCAGTGATTGAGTTTGTTAAGGATAAATATCTTCTGGAAGGATTTTATGATGTGTCGGCTGCACGATTTCCCTACGAGTGTCTCCCATTTCTTCAATTCTGTAGGGCACTCGCCAAGGCCAACATTTTCGACAACCAAGGGATACAATATGTCGAGTTTCGCCTCCGGAATCTCACCACATTTACTCAAGCGGCAGTCAGGGGCGTCGAGTACAGGACCATTCGCGAAGACGAGAGTGCCAGCTTTGTAGCCCTCAATAAACCAGTCAACATGCTCGATCTCACGCAAGACAAGCTTCTACCACACGTGACCGAGCAGTCACCGGCCTTCTCCATCATTCCCGCCGATGCCACAGGTGAAGTCATATCGGACCCAGATTCCTCAACCAAAGTGATCAGGTGGCAACTTGAATACTCGTGTCTCGCATACATGGGCCGGTTGTTGGAACTACATTATATGGGACTCCTTCGCACTTCCCTCTCGCAGTTTGAAGATCCAGAAGCCGTGATATCGGAGATTATCGGCATTTTCGCAACTTTACTGTCGACAATTATTGGGAGCACTGCAGGAGGCCGAAGCGAGGACCAAATACGTCAGCATTGCGCCAGCATCTTGGACGAAGCCAACAGCCAACTGAGTCCGGATGCGGATATTGTCTCGTACATCTTCGAAATTCTTGAGCAGGAGCTCCAAGCTTTTCGTCGGCGATCTGTTTCGTCTTTTGATTGCCGAATTCTGATCTCTTGCTTAGACTTTGTCGTTGTTCTCACCAAAATCCGCCCATCCTTGGTTTGGTCCAACATCAGTCGAACAAGTCTCTTCAGCCGCCAATCCTCCGCCACATTAGTTCTGGGAATCGTGTCTGCTGTGGAAATACCTCGAGGAAATTTCGACTTCCTAGAGAGATTCGCTCAACTATATGATGCTCTAATACAGTTGGCTACCACCGGTCCGGACGATGCGTTGTCAGGGACCAACGTGACCTCGGCCAGAAGAAAAGCCACGGCACCAACTGTTCTGCGAATCCAAGGACCGCTATTACTGACCACAACTGAAATTCTGTTTAATGCCTACCAAGCCATTCCGGAGTGGTCATTTCAATCTCCTGCACAGCAGAGTCGCATCACCAACCTCATAACAGAATCTTTCTCCGATGTCCTTCGCTATGCCTTCGACATTGGAGATGCTCTGGACTCCTTCACCCCACCAACCACAGTTTTCTCTGAGCCTGCCAAGTTTCTCGTTTCATCATTCCGAGCCCCAACTCTTGATGATGTCGCAGTGAATCCCATCCTTCGCATTCTGTTCTCATCCGGTCAGCGGGACATGTTCGGCTTGAGCGCGGAAGACGAAGCTGACCGCCACGTAAGATCCACTCTGTCTTTGGCAACTTTGCTTGTTCGGTATGGTCAACGGCGAGGTCTTCCGTTATCATCGGCGGAGGTGCACATCTTCAATGCGATGCCTTTACTGGTGCGAATCCTGCAAACCAGACCTTCGATTCGCGCTCATTGTTTGGGGCTGATTCGATCCATCGTAACATATGTTGATCAACATCAGCCTTCTTCATTGCTGGGCCACTTGGGTTCTGCTTCTTGCCTCGATCTCCTTCACCTGGCCAAACACATAGACCAAGACTCTCATTCGAGCGAAGTACGCGTTGAGCTCTGGAAGTTCATGGCTTTGTTGGTAAAAACTTCGCAACAATGGCTGGCCGTGGTGATGTTAACCGGGTCAGCACCAGATGCCGCCAAGAAGGCGAAATCTCCCGAGTCACCGACCAAATGTCTTCGCGGAAAAGATTTTTTAAAATCTGCTCTGGGTGAATTGAGTAACATCTCCAATCTCTTACCCCAGGTCGCCGCCTCCATGCTCGAGTTTGCCTTGGAGGCACAGCAAAATTGGTCATGGCTGACAAACGACCTCAACACTTCACGGGACTTCCTCACGAAGCTCGTTTCCTTTGTGACCCTCATCGAGCCAAGTCGTCCACATGACATTGACCTTGCCTACCAGAATTTGATTGCCTCTCTTGTGACGGATCTATCCGCCGTTCACCTCCACCACGCTAAAATCACCAGAGATATTGGTGCTGTTAAAATCTTTATCCCTCTTGTCCACTGGCTTACCTCCAATGCGGTAGAGGTTTCAAGCTATAATACTTCTTTGCACAGCAACTTGCGCAGAAATTTCGCTGCCAAATACAATGGGCTTTCTGTCTCGGCCGTTCAGCGCACTGGCCTGACCGAACGACAATACGGTTTCAACTTTTTCTACGATCTGGACTACGCAGACAAGTTGTTCTGCAAGGACTCATTCTGGAATGGAGGTTCAGGAACGCCCAGCAATCAGTCCTTTTCGGCAGAGTTCCGCAGGGCAAACGTAAATCTGTCGGTGGTGGACTCGGAACTGATACTTCTATTGAGCCTTCAGCGTTTGTGTTTTGAACACTGCAAGTTCTTTGTCCAAGACCGGGAGATTCAGAAGGCTATGGCACACATTGTTCAAAACTGCCTGCAAGCCAATTCTCGTAGCTATCCGGCGGAGGCGATTTTCGACTCGCTTTTCCAGACCCGTGCAGATCTGTCAATAGCGTTACTTCGCGAGCTCATTGTAGCCGGTGCGAAAGGTTCCGATTTCATCATCTTGTTGGAGTCCGCATGGGATGCGGTCAGGTTCAGGAACGGATCATATGAACAAGCCATCGTCAACGGTGACCTCACTTATTGGCGCTCGATGCTCTACGTTCTACTCATGGCCACACAATTTCATGTCAACAAGAAACGCAAACCGACAACGATACCAGGAACAAGCACCGCGGTGGTCACGCTTGACCCTGCAAACACGACTTTCCTCGAGATAACAACACGTATAGTCGCCGAGGGGTTCAAATCCGCTGTTTCTGCCCTTCAGGACCAAAAACAAAGCAAATTGAAAAACAACACCGACGATGAAAACAATTTTATTGGCCCACGGGACATCTCTCTCTTGGTGACAATGATGCAGACAATCCTCAGACTGCCAAACATTGATCAGTTCTCGGTCGAATTGGCTGAGCGAATCTCTTCTTCCGGTATCATCTCAGCGTGTGTTCTGCTTTACTCTTGGGCACACTTGCTTACTGGGCCTGAATCTGACAATCAACCTCGTTACGCTGACTTTTGCGTTCAGCTCCTGAGTTCCGTGTCTTCACTTCCGCTCGTGGCAGAGGAACTCGCCATCGAAGGTGTACTGAATCGCATCCTTGCCTCTAAAACTACGGAGTATCTCCAGCGTGTCCCTGGCGGAGCATCACATGTTGACCCGAGACCGAATTGCGGCTTTCTCTACAGGATCTGGGCTACAGGTCTGCTGCCCTTGTGTTTGAATCTCCTACACGCTGTTGGTGGCCCGATCGCTGCGGAAATCTCCTCTTTTCTGAATCAATTCCCAAATCAGCTCGTTCGTGCAAGCACGAGCTTTATGCTAAACCTGCAGACTAAAGCCGAGGAGGGTACGGATGTCCTGACTCTGACAGTGGCGGGTGAAGCTGGAACATTAGCACTGATCTCCTATATCTTGTCATCCTACCGTGATGCCGGGGCTTCTGCAGCGGTGGATTCAACTTCAATACTGCCGTTGAAGGGTTATGATGAGCATAGGAAAGCGATTGCGGAAGATGTGAGGGATGTTCTCGCCTTGAAAGAGGACGTGAGGAGAAAGATGACTGTACCGACGGACGAGAGAGAATTGACCTGGCAAACTTCAAAGGATGGGGACAAGTTAGATGCCAAGATTGTTCAGGAGTTGCAAATGGCGTTGGCATCCCTGGGTAGAGATGATGATGAAGACGAAAAGTAGAAAAACTGGGACGGGCCACTGTACCTTAGAGGACACTAGTTGCTGTGAACCTTACCATTCACGATTCTAACGATAATTTAGAAGAGCTGGCTATATGCCACACCGCCTTTTGTACACACGTCTGGAAGGCTTTGTTACTATGGAAAGTGAAGTCGACATCCTTATTAGTCCAGACCCATTGCCGACGCTTTTTGTCTCGATACGAAGATCTCCCAAAGGGAAGTGGAAAACATGGCATTTATCTCCTCATGTACATCAGTCCTGGGCTATGAGGAGCTTTCGGATTCTGTAGAGCTGAGCATGTGCCAGGATATCAATAACAAAGGGCTTGGGTCCTCGCGGCCCCTAGGATTGAACAATTGGAACGTCGAGCTAGTCCACCGAGTGGAGGCAACCCCCGGAACAACCGAAGGGATATAACTCCGGGTAGGATTTGGGATGGACTCATTGATTGTCGGATGATAAGACCCTCGAAAGATTACGCGCTTCCCAAGATTGCAGTATCTTGCGTGAAGTTGCCGAGCCGTGAAGCGGTTGATAGAAAGAATTATCAAGGGTCAAACCTACCAGAGTTCCAGAGGGCCCAACGTGGATGTCTCAGGCTTGTGGGCGGCCATGGTGACAGCGCGGAAGCTGCAAGTTGCCTTTTGAAACATTCGTAACGCATCGTCTCGCTCAACATGCACAGGTCGAGTCACCAAGAGGAAGCAAACCTGATTCCATAATGCCCGACCCTAGGACAGCGTCTGGCATTGGGAACGGCGCTTCCGGAACAACTTCTGGAATCCCAAGACTTAAAATTGACTCTGTCGTGAAAACCGGAGAGGCGCCTCCGTTGCAATTGGCAATAAATCCACAATTGACCTCAAATCTGTAAATCCATAATCGGAATGATTGGGTCAGCTTCTTCGTCGCCTTTAACACGGTGTTTTCTTTGAACATTGTGATAAAGCAGTCCAGATCAGCAAGTGCGGTCATCGGCGCTTCCTGGTGTCGCGCCTGAGTATTTCTGAGCTTCACGTCATTGCAATCCCTCATGTACCTGATAAGTTTGTATTTAAGACGATCGCCAGAAGTCAAGAAGCCTTCTATCATATTCCGATCTGCGGCAGACTGAGCGCCCTGTAAAGTGCTCCTCAATTTCTCCATAGACTCATTGAGTCGAAGTACGAGAAAATAAAAATCCCGCACAAGGCCTGTTGATGGCGCGTCTCGGCCGTGGTGGCAGAGAGTCGAGTCGTAGACCCATTTCCTTAATGATTCGACATCGGACACAGACCGGGACAAAGTAACCATTGGGAAAGGAAGATTCCAATCCTTGATAGAGCCGCCAGATGCAACATCACCTTGTCTGATGTCCTCATCCGTCGTCAGCGGCGATGTAATAGGGAATTTTGACTTCCAATTCGCGATTTCAGGAGGCAAATCGCAACTTGGTTTGCCCCTCGGCGTTTGTGGAGGTTGATCGGTATCAAGGTTAGATTCAGAACCACCGTTGGCACTCGGCATATGGGAGGTCGTGTCAAGATCGTTGGGCTTATGCTTACGGAGAAGTGCAACGCCATCGTCACCACAAGCCAGCGGAGTCGATGGTCTTTCGCTAGAGAATGATGAGGAACTTTTCTTATATGACCTGTCGATTGTTTCGCATGTTTTGATACCTCGGCAGGAGTGATCATCTTTTCGTTTTCTCTTGGATATAATGATCAAATGAATTGTGTCATCTTGCTGAATGCCGTATTCGGACAAGGTCTTCTCATCTCTCAATGGTTTGCCGGTGAAGGTTAACTGTTGATTTTCTGCAGGAGCTCTCTCGCGGCGGGCGATTTTTGACTTGACATGTCTCACCGTATCAGACCCAACAACGCTGAGCGTTAGCTTCAAGTGTGTGGAACTCTGCACGATTACACGAAAGCTTCTGTCAGCATCCACAGATGGGGTCTCTTCTTCCACTCTTGTTTCCGTGGCTTGGTGCAGACTGTCAATCAACTCATGTTTCTCCAAGTTTGGTTGCGTTTTAACCACCACTTGAACGGAAAAGTATTCTTCGATGTCATCGCATTCAAGATCGGCTGGCCCAGCAGCTGCCGATGGCGGTGCCTTAGGGTTTTCTTGCAGCGTCTGCGTGGATCCATAGTTGCATGCAATGAATGGCTTTGCAAGAGAGGTATCTGTGGAGGAAATAGAGCTACGGCTATCTTTGTCGATCCATGGCCGCGATTGTCGTATTGCATGGACAGGTATGGCTGGCTCCTGTGAAATCTGGACGAGGCGATAACATTTCGGGCAGTGGCGACCCCCATATATTATCTCTTCATTCCTCGTAACCGCCTTACAAGATGGAATGGGACAGAAGCCCTCTGGTGCTTCGATGTTATCAAAGACCATAGTCATGAATAACTCGTCACCCGGTTCAATAGCATTGTCCCAAAATTGTGGCTCGAGTCTTGTTCCTCGGCGTACATGTGTAACGAACCAGTGACCCATTTCCACACGACGCAGTCCTCGCCGATTCACAAAGATGGCGGCAACCAATCTTCTGGCACCTTCCCACTGTCTAAAGACATGGTAGGGAAATAGGGTGACATTCTTGAAAGCATCTCGAAACTGGACCATTGGACAGTCTATTCTCATGGGCAAGGAATGCTCAATTCGAGCGAGCTGCCCTCGAACTTCCCAAAACTCCTGAAGAAGGGATGCCATGGTCTGCAGCACGTCTCTTGTCATGTTTGTAGTCAGCTGTACAGAGCCCGAGATAAGCTCAGCAATCTGCTGTATTCTCGAAACACGTTCCATAAAGAATACCATCATCTTGGCCATGAAGTCAATGATAGAAGTGGTATCGGCTTTGATGACAGCGACTTGCCGTTGCACAGCTGATATGTCGCCAGACAATGATATCATTTGGGGATTGGTGGTCGCTTGATGTTGAATTTCACGAAGCAACCCATTTTGAGCTAGCAAACTGTCTGAAATTGCTCTTTCTTGGCCGACAACTTGGTCAATTTTCGAATATCCAGTTAGATTGGTATTCTCCAAGCGTTGCAAAATGGCGATTTGAGTCTCAGTAGCGGCCTGGGCAAGGTCGGCTCGGTCTAGCTCAGCTTTGGCAAGTGTTTCAGTTGTCTGTGTCGCGAGAAGGAGTAAGATGGTAGAGACTTTGGGGATCAACCTCTTACGCAGATTCTCGACTTCGTCTTTCCAAGCAAAGGACCATTGCAAGCCACGGCTAAGTCTCCTAAAGGGATGCTTGGTAGCGTGCGACGTCCCGAGACCTTTCTTGAACTTTTCAATCTTCCCCAAGAATTCTTCCAACGATCTTTGGCAAACTGATGCCAAGGCACGAACGGCGTCCAACGTCCTCAACTCATATGTCCCCGGCCGAACAGTGTAAATATTTTTCAATGCACGGTCGAGAGCGTCGAGCTCGAGAATGAGGTCTTGATATACAGAGGCCGACTCGGGACAACTTTTCAGCTCCAGACCCGTCTTATAGACGAGCTTTGAAATGACGAGGATGTCGCCTGGGGTTCGAGTTAGTCGATTTTGAGTTTGCATGGTGAAATTTACGTACCCACTCCGCCAACGGGCGTGACCATTGTTAGGTATCAACTCATCGCAGCGATCCCAAGACTTCTGGATACGTGTGAGAAGACGAGAGGTTGCAGACAAGGAAAAGAAACATGTTGCACGCTGGTAGATAACAAGGAATAATATAATAGTACAAGTAGATGAAAGTGAGGCTGAGTGAGGCTGAGGCTGAAGGCTGGCCACCACGCCGGGCGCAAATCAACACCAACTGCTGGCACCACGTATCCACAATTCCTCGTAAAACTCCTCAGCATTGAGCCCATTCTCTGTGTTTGCTTGATGCGTTTGCTCGACTGCTCCCTGTCCACGTCGTCTGTCCAACCTTGCAGCTTCAATAGTTGGCCGCGATGAGATTCCCGTTGATCCCCCTGGCCTCGTCAGGCGACAGGAAAACCGACGAACCCCACGACATCATCCACTTCGCCGGGTCTTTTCCCAGCCGACGGTCTCTTCAACATCTTGTCCACGTACTCCATTGGCAACTTTTCCATGGCCATCCTGAGGGCATCCATCGTCGTCGGCCCTACACGAACTCCATTCACTGCTATCTTCATGTTTGCCCCATATGTCAGAGCACGGCTTCGAGTCATACTATCTAGGCCAGCCTTCGATACACCATAGACGATCATGGGATCGGCATTTGCTCGTTCTGATGCCGCTGAAGAGATATTGATGACGCGACCCACCCTCCGCAATGTCTGATAGCGTAACCAGTGCGAACTACAGTGGACTCCCGACGTTCCCAGTCACAAAATCATCAAAAGAGCTCTTCCGGATGTGTGGTCAGGTGTTTCATATCGGCAATAGCGATGTTAGAAAGATGACGTCGATTTTCCGCGTGTCGAGCTGCTCAAGTATGCCAGACACGACATCCTTCCCAAACATAATTCTGCGTGGATGGCCGCAGTCTTGATCCAAGCATCGGTCTCTCGAACGGCGGAGAGCAAAGCACCAACTTCGCAGCTTCGTACTTACCGGCATAGGTAATGGCCATTTGGGTACACCACTTTGCGAGCAAATCAATTGCAATGCCAGCCCCAATGCTGCGTGGGGCCCCCTGTGACAATAGATCTCTTTCCGAAAGTTGGAGCTGGAATTGTAGGTTGTCATCCGTCACGATCAAGTCAACAGTTGAAGGCATCTTCTAGAAAATGATTCCCCCCGGCTGTTCTCTGTTCTGTCGCCACTACTGATGATCGGTCTAGTTCTTCCTGGCAGGCTTTTCAACAATTCCCGATCTTGTCCAGCCGCCCGACCGAAATGATATGTTACTGTAAGTAATTCGAGATTTCACGCTTAGCCTCTCACGGAAATCCTTCGGACTTGGGCTATTCCCGTCGTAATAACGGATCAACCACAATTACTACCGGTGTACCATCGCCTTTGCCCGTCGTTTGCTGACACGAGAACCGTTCGGTTGCACTTGTAACATCTTGTAATTGACGGAGAATTATTGACGGAACAATGCAAAATAGGTCCACATCTCCATTTTGGCGAAGACTTCAGAATCAGCTGCTTGAGCCTTTGCTGATTTCCAGATTCTGTTGAAGAGATGAGACGACGGGAAGAACCACAGAATGATTCATTTCTCTCCCCGGTTGCGTGGACTGCATACTTATTTCGCAGCAATGACCGGATTTCCCACAACACATATGTGATCGTCCTTATCTCCTTTTTGAAACGTTTATGCAGACGGACCTTCAGCAAGGCTCATAACATGTCCACTAATCCTCTACATCACCTGCAGTCCGCGCGTGAAATAGATGGCCGTTGGCTCAATGTGGACCTCCAGACAGACTATCTCTCGCAGGCTTTTTTTTCTGAGTTTCCCGGCAATACACATCTCACGACAAAACCTAAAGCGCAAAGCCCACCGCTCTTCTACCCTCCTGGCCATTCAAAATTGCACTTTCTCCCGGAAATCCTTTCAATGTCTTTTCATAACACCCTCCCCGGAAATCTTCTGGAGAGACACCGTCCAAAAAGTCCTTAAGCTGTCCCTTCATGTATTGGACATTGATGTCGGTGGTTGGTGTGGCAGCGACATAAACGACGCTCGAAATTCCCTTGCCTTTGTGCTCGGCCTCGACCGCATGACACATCTATACGGTATTTAGTCTCTGCTGGATTTAATTTCATGTGGATGGCGACTTACGTCACAATGCCACCAAACGGTATCACCGGGATACATGGGAGGAATATTCACCAAGCAATCCTTCAATTTCAAGTGAGGAAAAGGCTCTGGGCTCATCTCCTGTGGCGTATGTCTCCAAACCCCCGGGAACCAGGGATCATCCAAGTCGAGGGACCACTTCTCCGCGTCGAGAATGTCGTCCCTGCTCTGAGGCGGTTGGAAGAACGGACGGAGCAGCACATACGCAATGAGCGACTTCACATCAGGATAAAGGAGCAGGCTGCCCTCTTGAGCGCCTGCAGGAGTAAGTGCCGTCCATCCCTGAAAGGCACGGAGGACGTGAGACTGCGCATCGCCCGGATAGAAAGCGGGATCTGCACGTTTTCGGTGTGTGAGGTCATACGGATCATATTCCTCGGGTTTGCCTGCCCAGATCTTATCGTACACCTTGCGGTATTCAAGATCACCCCAGCGACATAGGCTACCCGCGTCAATGTGAGGACCCAACCCGGTGAATGGGATGCCAGGGGGGCGGATTCTCAATGCATCCGCGTAGGCCAAGGGGTCCGCGAACTCTTTATCCGGGTCCTCGTCGTCATGCCAGTATAGGTTCAGCGCACGATGCAGAGCCATGGATCGGGGATGAGTCCGAGCTTCTAACTGCGCTCGAGTCCAGTAAAGTTGCAGGATGTACGGGGTTTCGGCTGGCCAGCCTGTTGCTCTTAGAATGATGAATAGGACAAAGGGAAAATGTCACTTGCCCGTAATAGCATCCTTGTTTTCCTCGACATAATTCTGTAGATCTTGAAACCAGGCATTTGCAGTCTCTTCAGGGATGGTGCCACGAACGACAAAACATCCCACTTCTTTCAATTGTTCTTTCTCTTGGTCACTCAATTTGAAGAACTCGTCGTAAGTAACTTCTCGAATCATGCTCGTCCGTTTCTCTGTGATCTCCTGGGTCACAGCATTGAGCTTGTTACAGACAGCGATCCAGCTTCGACGCAGGGCATCTTGCCCGTATTCGGCTGCGATTTCCTTTTTGATCTTGACGTTGTCTGGGTGCAATTCTCCATTTTCGTGTGTCATCTCTGGCCAGGCAGGCCAATCTTCGACGGGATTATGCATGATGCGTCGGTGAAGTGGTCCTACACAACGTGGGCATGAATAAAGAGATGGCCGCAGAGAGAGTGGAAAGTCTCTGCCATGCAAGAGTCCCGAGCTGAGTCTCCTTCCGACAACTCAACAGCCTTTATATCCGGCGGTATATTGCGAGACGCGTTTCATCCTGTGGGGTGAAGCTGGACACCTCAACAACGAATACTTAGTCAAGGTTTGTCGTATATCTAGGGAATCGTGCCAAAAGGGGTTAACCGCCACAGGGCCTAGACTTTTGTGAATCAGGCTCTTAGCTTCGTTTCGGTGATTCGGCCAACCCTCTCGGGTTCTTGATAAGCAATTTTACCTTTCTAGACAAACGGACAATTCCCGTTTCTTGGAGAACGATAACTCCCAAGATGGTTAACCGCCATGGCCAAAGATAAAAAAGTGGAGACAGGTCCTTCGTGCTACATCTCATCTCACACGAGGAAACTGTTTACCGTGTTCGAAATGGAGTTCAAACTTAGATACTCGGCCAGTCGCGCGCCAATCCCGCGGCCGGCTTTTGCCAGCAGGTGATATCGAAGGTTGGCTAGAACAGTCCCAGTCTTCAGCCGGCCCCAGGTTCAAACGATGATGCGTGATGTTCGTCCTGTCCTTATCAGTGAGTCGCTCTCGGAGTATAGCGGTGGAGATTCCATTCCCAAGAATATAATCTTTCAGGGGTGCTGTATATCATTCCTTCCAGCAGGAAGAAAGATACATAAGCCGACGTAAGACTTCACATGGAAGAATGTCCTCTTTTGAGTCGGACACTAAGCATCTAGCAAAACCCTTCCATCTCAGGCATCTTCGAACCATTCTCAATTTTACCGTTATCCTTCCACCATGCTGACGCAAATTACCACAGGGAGGATGCCTCGGGACTCTAAGGTCACCTTGATTCTCTTGCTGTGGTGCTCTAGCATTCTCTCAACAGTATGTAAATCCCAAGTCGAAAGCCAAAGAAGGTATGCTAACGGCAGATATTATTCTAGACGCTCGGATACGATGCGTCAGTGATGTGAGTGTCATTTTCCATGCTTCCATCCACGATGAATTCCGTCTCGAAGTGCTGACTCCAAAGCTAGGAACGGGCTCAACATCCTACCCTCGTACACTGACTACTTCCGTCTGAACACATCCACTCTTGCGCTTCAATCGGCCATTTCATGGGCCGGCTGCGCAGTTGCCGGTCTGTTCTATGGAAAACTAACAGACTGGTTGGGCAGGAAATGGGCTATGTGGATCAGCGCAGCCATCACACTCGTCGGTGTGATACTACAGGCTGCAGCGCAGAATATTGCCATGTTCGTGGTCGCGCGCTTTGTGGTCGGGTTGGGCAATGGCGCAACGTACCTGTGTGGCCCCATCTATCTGGCAGAGACTCTTCCGCTGAAGTGGAGAGCTATTGGCTTAGGCATCTTCATGGACTTCTTCTATGTCGGTAAGGGAAACAGTCCTAGTGTCCACTCCATCCGAAAATCTCATGTGTATTCTAGGAGGCCTTCTGGCTGCTGGGATCACATACGGAACGGCCAAGATGGAATCCACATGGGCATGGCGGCTGCCCTCTGCACTACAGAGCTTTTTTACAATTCTGTCTGTCATCGCGTTGCCATTCATTCCGGAGACCCCTCGATGGCTGGTCTATCGTGGTCGCCATGCCGAGGCCCTGGACGCCATTGCAGTAACCCACGCTCACGGCAACCGAGAGGACCCTATGGTTTTGGTGATATATAAGGAGATCATCGATACCCTGGCACAAGAGGCTGAGAGTGGAAGGCGGACCAGCTATCGGGAACTCGTTAAGTCCAAGTCGAGTCTGAGAAGATTGATGCTCTGTGCATCGGTTGCCGTCATTACAATGGTCTCCGGTTCGTTAATCCCCCACGTCCTGTGGCTGTCGCCCCTGACAGTGGATGATAGGCAACAACATCATCTCTTTCTACCTTGGAACAATGTTAAGCAATGCTGGAATTACCGACAGCACTACACAACTGGAGATTGTGAGTTTTGGGCCTTTCCCAAAAATATTCCGAAAAGTAGGTTTCTGACATTGAGGAGAACATCATCTTGAACGCTTGGTGTTTGGTGGTGGCATTGATCGGGACCTCCCTTTTGGATGGTGTTGGACGCAAGCCGGTGGCCATCTACTCGACAGTGGCGATGACCGTGTTCATCTTCATGGTCGGAGGTCTGACCAAAGGTAAGTTCGAAAGTGCAGAGAATCCCGGCATGCCGCTGACCGCCTCGTCTTTTGTAGCATATGGAAGCAGCGACAATCACTCGGGTATCTATGGCACTGTAGCCGCAATCTTTTTGTTCCAAGGAGCCTACAGTTTTGCCTGGACACCGCTTGCCATGCTTTATCCGCCTGAAATTCTGAACTTTTGTTGTAGATCTGTGGGTATGGGGATCTATACCTTCCTTACGAATGGATTTGGGTGCGTATTCTCTCCGGCCTGCCGGGAAATTTGCCGTCGCTGACTGTATTAGATTGATGGTGACAATGGCTTTCCCTTACGCCCTGGAGGCAATTACTTGGAAGACGTACATGATCAACGGGGCCTGGGACGTCCTTCAGGTGATTTTTGTGGTGTTGTTTTGGGTCGAAACCAAAGGAAAGACTTTGGAAGAAATGGATGAGATTTTTGAGGGTGCAAGCAGGTCCACCACTTTACACGTCCAAGATGTCTTGGACGGCATGGAGCCTGGTCTTGCTCTGGACGGAGTGGAGGTTATAACAGTGGGAGTCTCGGATGCAAAGACATCGACCACCAAGCAGGATTCATCCGTGGCCTGATTCTGTGAACAGCAACCTCCACGACTTGACGTGTTCCGTAGTCGACCACGATTCTCCATGCGATAATTGTCCGAAATATCCCACTTGCATATTTTATAAAGATTGGTCAAGGTCTCAGAAGAGGACCTCGCGCAAAAGGTCATCCCTGAAAAGTACATCCAGACCTAAACTTTCACCATCTGCGGCGAACGGAGGGCCCCATACCTTGTCTAACAGGTTTAAGACAGCCCGAACACATCCGATGCCACAGATAGAATGAAGATAGCGTAAAGGTCGTCGGCACGATTCTCTTTCCTGAGGTGTAGTCGCGGCTATACCCAGAACGAAAATAGGCCAAATCAACGTCGTGGTGTCCTTCAGCTTCAGGTTAGGGATACCATTGAGCATGTCGACCCCTTGCCGCGTGTATCTACGGATAAGAGCTTCCTCCGACTTCAGAGTGGTATCCAGGATCTTGTGCACAAAGATCAAGCAAGCAACACGGTATAGATCGGCCATAAGAATCATCTCGGAAGGGGGACAAAGTCTTCTGGAACGATTTCCGTCAGAGATTGATGGCATTGACTGCCATGACTGCAGCCGTGCCAGTATTGTTTCTGCCTCGATCAATTGCCATCCGCTCAAAGGTGTGTTCAGACGCAGATAGGAAAGTCGGAAAATATAGTCGAACATAACATGTGCTACGCCCAATGGAGACGATTCTTTCCAAATCATCGGTATATTGTCGCCACAGTCTGTCCCACCCATTAAGCGAAGAAGATTATGGACTTCCAGATATGGTTGTTCTCCTTGAAAACAGGATGGGTCGAATGTGCTGGAGATTGCGAGCTGGAAGATGAATTCTTGAACAGCCAAGCGGAGAAAGAGTGTTTCGGGTATACGTTGGTGAGTGACTCTGTGATACAAGTGGCGTGCTCCTGCGAGATGTACGGTATTGGGACAATTTTGGTCTTTTCGGAGGGTCTGTGGGCATCTTGATCAGTCTTTCCACATTCTCAAAAATTTTTAGCAGGCATAAATCACTTACCTCGAATATATGTAAAGCATTGATTGAAGCCAGAACCCACTCGTCGTTTGCAGCGGCTCGATCGTCCATTTTCTCAATAGCACCAGATACTAGGCGAGTGGCATTTACGTAGTGGCTCAGACTCACTCGCACATAAGATGGGTCGCTCCCAGATAATATCGCTGCTCCGCAAGCGGCATAAGCGTGCATCAGCGCTGGATTTTGGATGGCATGTGTGATTCCCAAAGATAAAGGCGAGATGCGTGGGTCGACGTACGACATCGAGTGAACATGGTTGAAGGTGGACAAAAGGAGTTCAAGCTGCCGAGATTGCGCATCGGATCTTTGTGATTGTAATGCATTGGACCCATGTAGGTAGTCGCGTAAACTGACTTGTGGTGATGGAGGGATCGGAGCTGTGATTGCAACGTTCTTTTTATCGAGCGATCGTCGAGAGAATCTCGCGTCCCAGAGACATTCAATAGAAGGATGTCTCCGGCATCTCCCACAAATGGGTTTTGCTTCGTCACACTTCTTCTTGCTCTGGCGACCTGGACTCGGTTAGAGAATGAATGAAAAGCTTTTCCAACAAAATGGAAGCAGCTATACATGCATAGCAGCCTGTGCTGGAGCGGTGATGTCGAATAGTGGCTTTCGTCGAACTCAACCCATTCTCCGTGACTCTGAAGTTGGCAAACATATCTCCAGACGTTTGTCGATGGATCGGCTTTTGTACTTAATAAAACTTGTCGACTTGATAAAGTGCGCTTCGGGATAGCGGCACATGTTCTTTTCTTCTCAGCTCTCGGGGAAGAGAAACTGTACGACAAGTATGATGTTCCGCTGATAAGAAAAAGAACTTCCGGAGAAGCGCGACGCCGCCCGGTTGTGAGAACTCTCGGGATAGGGGGACGATCCACCAATGAACTCTAGATAGGTGATATTGAAGGACATTTCGGGGAGTCAGAAGGGCAATAGTGAAAATAGTGCGATAATGTCATGCTTGAATGCACGTCTAGATATTTACTCTACTGAATAAATTACAGCCTTGCGCCTTGTCTCCTCAGCCTCTCCCTTGTGGCGTCCCTCAACTGTCTCCTGAGGATTTTGCCGGACGGATTCTTTGGGATTGAGTCCACAAACTCCACACCGCCAGCTAACCGCTTGTAGCGCACGACCTTGCCCTCGATGAACTTCTTAACTTCTTCTTCTGTGAGTTTCTCACCTTCCGGGTTGGCCTGCCGAATCACGAACGCACGAGGCTTCTCGTCTCCGTCTTGGGTAGGCATGCCAATAACAGCGGCGTCTGAAATTCCAAAGTGCTCAAGCAACAGGGCCTCCAGTTCGGCGGGTGCTACTTGGTTTCCCTTGACCTTGATGAGTTCTTTCTTCCGATCCACGATGAAAAACATGCCGTCGGAGTCGACGTAGGCAATATCGCCGGTCTTCAACCAACCATCTGGCGTGAGGGTTTCGGCAGTGGCCTTGGGGTTGCGCCAATAGCCTTTCATGACGTTTGGACCACGGCACCAAAGTTCACCGACAGAACTTGACCCACGGGTAGTGATTTCAGAAGCACCGTCTTCAGTCATAATCTTAGCTTCGCAGTTAGGGTTGGGTTCGCCGACAGAATGGGATGTGGAAATGCGGTTGACATCCCAGCCGAGGAGGGAACAGGTACATCTAGAATCAGGATCAGTTTTGGACAAGGCCAAAAGTGGATATAAAAAGAAACGAAAGAATTTCTTACTCAGTCATCCCCCATCCCTGTTTGAAATTCAAACTATGTCCTAATCGCCGTTCCACCCGGGCCGAGACATCTCTACCCAAGGGCGCCGCACCGGAGCCAATATTTACCACCGAGCTGAGATCGTATTTCTCCACCGCCGGATGTTTGGCGAGCATTACTGCAATCGGTGGTACCAATGTGAGATCTGTTATCCGAAATTTTTGGATGTATTCGAGGAGTTGGACGAAGTCAAACTTGGGCATGACATAAACGGGGATTTGTCTGTTGAATGCACCGGCCACATAGAAGGTTTGACCGTAGGCGTGATACAGTGGTAAAAAGCAAAGCCACGACGCGTGAGCATTTCGGGCCTCGTATTCTGGGTGGAGCTCTGACATTTTGGCCACTTGGATAGTATTAGAGATGTAATTGCGGTGCGTGATTTCAACCCCCTTCGGAACACCCGTCGTGCCGCTGCTGTAGTTTAGGGCCAAGGTGGTGTGGCATTCTCCTGGACCCGAGAGGTCGTCCCATTGAAAATCCTTTGCATCTGCCGCCGGGGCAATCAATTCACTCCAGTATTTACAACCCTTCAAACCCTGAGTTTCTCCGTCATATATTTTGGCGTTGTACACGAAGACTCTCTCGAGAGGATCAAGTCCGGCCAATCGGGCGGCTTCGACACCTGTATCGATTGAGCCATCCGCGCATAGAAGATACGTAGCTCCACTGTCTTTTAGTTGGTGGGCCAATTCCCTTGCGACGAAGGTCGGATTCGCGCCGCTGAAGATTCCACCGGCGCAGAGGATGCCCATGAAGACGACGGGGACAAAGAGGTCATTGCCACTAAACAACAAGATGCGGTCTCCTTTTTTGAAATGCCGGGACCGTCGAAGGCCAAGGGCGAATCGCTGTGCCCATAATCGAAATTGCTCGCGCGTTAGGTAGTGAGTGTCTGGCCGAGCCGCTTCTGAGAAAGCACGCTTGGTGCCGAGGGGGTAGGAGGGCGACTTGAAGAGGAACGTCGATAATGAACATTCCGGGATGGGAACAGTCCAGCGAGATATATATGGCATGGTGGATTGGAGGAGAGGGTGGGAAGGAAAGAATATTTACCGTGGTCTCCTCAAGTCGTGGGATCACAAATCAAACTTACCTTGCCCACGGACTAGGTCGCGGAGTGATTTTAATATCCCGGAAAACATGGCAACACATGTGTGTGGCAATGGATAAGTAACAAGCGGCGGCGAACCTAACTCATGGAGTGACCGAGGTCAACCAGAAGCCGGGGCCTCAGGATCCAAGGACGCAAGAACTTGGCAGCGAGAGACTAAACGGGAGGGTAGCAAATAGGCGAAGTGCCGAAAGGGAGTCCGCGTAAGGGATAAACGAGGAGATCGAGTCAGCGACGGAGCAAGGAAATGAGGAGATAGTGGGGATTGGGAAAAGAAGGGGGCTGGCTAGATGCCGAGGTTTGATATGAACCTCAAAGGGGAAGGTTGGGCGGGAGTCCACTTGACCAAAAGTACAAGGATTCGTCAAGTGCCACCGTGATTTGAGTATTGGTACATTTCCATCGGTAGCCAAGCCAAATGCAAATACACCCCTGAATGGAAGAAAAGCCCTCGTCCAGACCCGTCCGCAGTATTCCATTTTACTCTCCTTCACCCGCTAATACTCATTAGGAGCCGACTCATACTTCTCATACAACTGACCAGGCTCACGGCCTAATCTGCCCGCACTGCTCCTCAACTTCCCTCCACGGGCATCCACAAGAGGAGAAATCCATTGGTCATCAACGGTCCCACCGACCATCTTATCACCCTTTCTGAGGTAAGTGGTCGCGCCCATCAGCGTGGGTTGGAAATTGAGATAGATACCCTCCCAGTGTTTGCGATCGACCTCGAACATTTCATGGTGGATGCCGAGATGATCACTTTGCTTGCTGTTCTTGTTCCACCAGTCCCAGGCTTCTCGGTGGAGGGGTCCGTACGCGAATCTGTGGATGTCGTCGATCGACCGCCAATAGCTGATGAAGAGAAATTCCGTGGCGCCTTTTTTGTCCTGGCTGGTCCACGAGGAACCACCGTAGAAGCCACTGTCAGGAGCATCTTTCTCGCACTGCTTGATCATATTGCCGAGATAACCACTTATCTCTTTGAGGTTGGGGGCGAAGAAGCCTAGGGGATGGTTCCCTTTGGCACCCAAAAAGAACACCACCACCTTCTCATCGGAGGCCTCTTGATGGAAGTTGCCATCCTCATCCGGGATTTGAGGGGACACCCGGTGCAAGAAAGCTTCGTCAAGATAGTGGTTCTTCTTCCATCCCCAAGTGATGGCCATGGTGTCTAGCAGACGGGCGCTTAGGATGAGGATCGATGGCAGCATTGCGTAGAAGCGAGGGATGATGAAAACGACAATGGATTGCAGTAGAGCGCCGAGGAGGAGCCACGTGGATATTGAAAAGTTCATTCGAAGAAGCTATTCCACGTCAGTATTGTTCCTTGGACCCCTTTGAGGCCGTTTGTTGAGAGGGGGGACTGACGTAGAGTTGCCGCTTGGTTGGGTCTGGCCATCGAGATTGCGACATGGGTCGCTCGCTGGATGGAGGAAGCATGCTTTTGAATGCCATTGCAATGATGAGATTAAAAGCGTGATGGGATGGTATATTCTTTCCAAATCGTAGAAGAAGATCGGTCTGGCTGATTGCTCCAACGCAATGAGAATGTGTTGATTAAAATGATGTCGAGGGACAGAAGTCTGATCAAGTTATATGTGCCTTACTCAGCGAATAAGGCAAGCCGCGCATGGGTAGGGCTTGGGGTTCAGGAATGCCGCCAACGTGCGATAGAATGGAGCTTCAGTCTGAGGCAATGCGGCCGTAATCAGCATTGAACAATGGGAGAAATGACTCGAGAGTCTAGACCAACGGCATAGTGAGAGGATTTGCCAGAAACTTCGGCAGTCAACAGCTCACCAATGATTGAATGTTTGAGACGACATCATTTCACGGAGCAATGGACTTAGATATGGCCTGGGAACAGGCCGTCTTGGATTGAGGAATCCAGCAGTGCTCTTTCTTTTCATCGGCGGAAACATGGGTGCTGAAATAGAGATGGATCTCGAGGGTGTTAAGGCCGTATTGTCAGGAGGGACGCCGCCAGCCAATCACCGCCCAAACATTGTCCGCTTATGTAATTAAAACCGCCGCCACCTTGCTCCGGGGGGTTATTTAGCCGAACTTTACCAACGCCACCTAGGCCCCATGGTGCCCACCCACACGGACGAAATTACCCTTGATATCACAGTCGGCATCAGGATTTCTCCCTATCGTCCTCTAGTTAATTATAGTTGTTTCGATTTCGTCTCAATTCAGAACAGAGGAAGCATTCTTTGGCTACCCAGTCCCAGTTTGACTCGTATTACATTTCTATTTCGTCTACAAGCGGTCCGGTTCTCCATCACATGTGGCCGGAACACACATCCGAACGGGCGTCTGGTCCGCGGCTCAAAATGACGACAACGCCTTTGGGGTCCTGCATTAGTTCAATCTTTCCGCGGGTCAGAACATAAAAGGTCCATCTCTATCCGCAACGAGGGTTGGGTATCTTGTCTATGTGTTCTTCTAACCATGTCAAAAATTTTTGAGGTGAACAGAACATCACTCCAGTGCCCGGTCTCAGCTAAACAACACATTCCATTGTACTGTGTTCGTTGTTGATGTTCATCCAAGAATATTAAGACGCAGCCGGTCTCGGGGATTTGGTTGGTGGCATGCCCAGTCCATTTCGGTTGCGGAAGAACAGAACTCCCGCATCTTCCCCCGTAGTGCCCGCCATCGGTTCAACCCATTGGCACATCCTCATCGACTTCCACAGGCTCTTCAGGAATCCGATTGGGCCATCTTTGGTATCGCTGCGATAGTGACGGCCCATGACCTTCTTGATGGCTTCGCTCGCTTCGTCGGCGTGGTAAAAGGGAATCGTGCTGACATAGTGGTGAAGGACGTGGGTTTCGATAATGCCATGGAACAGCTGACGGCCAATGAATCCGAATTCACGATCGATCGTTGCGGCCGCTCCTCGAGTATAAGTCCACGTGGTGGGGGTGTAATGTGGCAGTGAAGGGTCGGTGTGTTGCAAAAATGTAATGGCCACTGATTTGCCACCTGTCAGTCCAATCCGAGAGTATCTCATCAGACTTTCGCAGCAAACTTACCCAGCCAGTGATTCACCCACAGATACGGGGCAAAATACCAGACAAACAGATTCGTCCAGCCATACTTCTTTCCGACCCAGTAAAGAATGCTTCCTGTGATGATGAGGCCGAGATCACTCAACAAAATCAATTTGGCATCCTTGGCTTCATACAGAGGGCTGGCCGGATCGAAATGGTTCACTCCGCCACCGAATCCGTTGTGCTTGCCAACTCCACGGCCCTCCCGCTGACCCTCGTGTTTGTCGTGGCCGGTGACATTGGTGATGAGGTACATCGGCCATCCTCCCAGCTGCTGAGTGATCAAGTGGTAGGCAGTTGCAATTGGGGTCTCCTCGGTGAGCTCGTCCAGCTGATGGAGCAAGTGGCCTCTCCTGCTGGCATATTCTTCCTTTGTGGCCGGGACAAATACCATGTCGCGGTCCATGTGACCAGTCGCCTTGTGATGCTTACCGTGGGAGATTTTCCAGGAAAAATAAGGGACCAAGAGAGCAGAATGGCACACCCAGCCCACGGTGTCGTTCAGGACCTTGCTGGTCGAGAAAGACTGATGTCCGCACTCATGTGACAACACCCACAAGCCGGTGCCGAACAGGCCTTGCACAAAGGCATACACAAACCAGAGACCAGCTCTGAGCAGGGTATAGGGAACATTCTCCGGCGTCAGAAAGCGGTTGAAGAGGTAGAAGGTTGTGGCTAGAGATACAATGTCTCGAGCAACATAGTACAGCCCGGTAGCAGCCGATCGTTCGAAGCAGTGCTTGGGGATTGCTTTGTGGATGTCACTGATGGTATAGTCTGGGATCTCAAAGGCATTCCCATAGGTATCAAGCAGCTGGGTCTTTGTCGAGACCTCTTTCTGGACCGCACCCACTTCGGAGCCGAGAGAGGAGAGCGAGGTAGAGGAAGGAGACGATCTCGGACTATCGACAGGCGAGATGTTGGCGGAGGAGGTAGGAGTGGAATCAGCCGTGGCCATTCGACGAAGGGCAACCTCAGAAGGCAGCGCAGTGGAAGTGGAAGCCATGAATGGATGGTTGCGGTGGATGGAAGAGCAAAAATGTTGCGACTGAGCTGTGTGAAGGTCAGGTCAAAACAAACGAAGCAAAGACCAGAAACAAGAGGGATTGTCGAGAGAGCTTGCTGCAGACGTTCGGTGTCCGATAGATCGAATCTACCAGCTGCTCTCTTGGCCGTGAGCAATGTAACCAGACAAGACGACCGAGAGAATGACTGTGGGAGGGGATCTCCTGACAGATATAAATAAAGTTGAGGGCTGAGCAGAGAGCTACTGAGTCGACTAGAAGAAATGAGGCCTTTAGGTATAAGGAGGGAACGTAGCGGCCGTCTAGGTGAGCGAGCAGTCAGTAACAAGAAAGTACGGTCTGGTAAGTGGGCACACAAAAAAAAAAAAAAAAAAAGAAAATGGCAGGCCACCTGGGAGTGGTGCCAGTGAATGAATCGCAAGCTTCTCAACAAAGTTATTGAACTCTGACCATTTTGAGAATTGACCGGGGACCCTGGGAAGCTCATTGCTAACGAGGCCGCAGTACTAAAGTCAGGGCCCCAACCATTGAGCTTGCGCGGAACCCCTGGGCGGTGAGCAAGAGATCTCACTACCCATCTGCAGGTTCAAATGACAATGGGGTTTTTTGGACATACCAGATGGACAGACAGACACTACATTTCATTTACCCGTTTCCTAATATCTGGTATTTGTTTTATGATCGTGGGGTCTCGTCTGCACTGCAGGATCCATTTTCCCACCTACTACGCAGGTACGTTCCTGGTAGCGCCGCTGGTGACTTCTTCTCTTCTTGACCGACAGTATTCCATCCGCCAATTTCCCTTCCCTTTCCCCGAATTCCCTGTTCTGGTCTCGGCCTAACCTGGCCCCATTTTCACACCATCGAGCGTTCTGCCGGTATTTTTTCAGCAGAGTCGAAGGGCCGGGGGCTTACCTGTCAATCGAGATACCCGCCGAGCCATTTGGGGGTCGTGTGTCCACTAAGACATCCTCAATTGACCGCTCAAAGGTATGATCTCGAGCACATGCTATCATCCTCGACCGCGGATTGCTGGCAGGATCAGAGGCCTTGATCACCAATCGATTCAGGTCGGAGTGACATGTGCAGCTGTGCCTTCAGGCTGGAAGCTGGCTCGCAAGCTGTTCGAAAACGGTGGTTCGGAGGGAGTTTCAGGTGAAGCACAGCCTAAAATGGGCACCGGTTGGACCTCGGTCGAAATTTTTTGGGGGGAGAAGGGGGTGGGGTGGGAAACAAGTCTTCAGTTCTGGGTACGACGCGAGCTGGATGCTTGATTGAGCTCTGGCTGTTGCAGGAGAGATTCGGAGCTCCACGAAAAGTAAACCTTTTTTTTGTTGGGGAATTGAGACGGTCAAAGCCCTGCTAGCATCCCGCCGAGAGTGGGCTCCTGTGAAGCCCCCTGCCGCAAGCTGAAGCAAGATGTCGTCATCCCACCAGTAAGCGCCAAGCTTTACGTCGCCATGCCATAATTAGACTAAGCTGTCGGCTCGTGCCGTGGACCCTGAAAGGGAAGCTACGGAATGGGCCTTTCTGGAAAAGAACCAGTCTGCTGTGCCTGCAGATCCAGATCTAGGTTCCTGGCTCCAGACCCAGGGCCGCATTGGAGCTCGGTGAGCCGTGGAAAATTGGTCACAGGTCCATCTTTCTGGACGGTATTTTGAATCCCGTGGTCTTCCCGACAAGGATTAAATACCATGGAAACACCTCAGTCTCTTCCGTCACGCATTTCGCTGCTCACAAGCCTCCCCATACCTTCATCTGGAATCGCCCCAAATACTTCCACTGTCGTGCTGCGTAGATTGGGTGTGACAGGAATACTTCGACCGAGTTTCGCATTGTATACATCGCCTGGCACTTCTGTCCATCCATCAGCTCCTCCGCTGCTGCTCTTGGTCTGTTTGCGGCACTTGACCGTGATTGTGGGAAGTAGAACGGGTCCCAGGCGTTGAGGAAACAGGACAAGCGGAATCTGAACCGGCTCCCTGCTCAATTGAACACTGCCTTTGCGTCTCCCTCCGATCAACCATGAGTCTGACGGAGCCACAACTTCGAACCATCCCTCCACCTCGGTCTCCCTCGAATTGGCCAGTCTTAAAATGAGTTCGGCCATCATTGGCTGGCCAATGCGTGCGGTGCATCGTGCTGGGCGGCTCAAGCCCTCCACCTCTAATGAGGCGGACACGAGAACCGGAGGCGGGTTAACATCGACATGGAGTCTGAGCTGCCGTCGCGTAGTTTTCGCAAATGTAAATTTGATCGGTTCCACTCGACGATGCCATGACTGAAGCCAACCCTCAATTCCCGCTCTGGTCTTTCTGTCGAACGCCCACAGCACAGAGTCCCAGTCCGCATCTTCCATTTTCCATATTTCAATCTCTTGGGACAGTCCGGCAACTTCCAGATCTTGCTCGGTCCACGTGGTTCGAACGCGGTTCAGTAAATGCGAGACCAACAACCTCGCCGCATAGGCATATGGGGTCTTTAGTACCTCCGACGTAAAATCTTCTTCGAGCACGGTCAAGATGATGTCATCCAGCGAGAGAAAATCAACCGTCAGAGTCAGCCGTTGAGTCGAGCTGACCATGCTATCATGCTTTGGAACAAGGCGAACAGTCCAACTGGCTGGGTGTTTGGGAAACACCACTGCTCCTTGATCAAGGCCTCCACCCAGAACCACATCATACGCTTCATTGTCCTCGAGCTTGCAGCTGATTAGGTGGAGAGGGACCAAGGTAGATGGACTGATTGTAAACCGAGAGTACATGCACGAACTTCTAAACACATCTTGAACATTCACAGTAACTGGCAAGATGATATTTACAACCGCCGTGTCGTACAAAGTAAAGGTTCCCCGGTCGGTCTCGTAGTTGGCATCTATTCGTATCGTGACAGAGGGTTCAGACTGGATCTCCATTGTATAGGGAATTTCAATCTCCTTCGTGCATTCAGATTCCATGTTTTCCAGAAGAATCATCAGGACGTCTCCCTCCCGCACTGTACGCAGTGAAGTTGAGGACGGTTGATTGTCACCCAACAGCTTCGAGTCATGAATGTTGAGTCTCAATCCTGCGGTCGCGGTCTTCAACCGCAGTTTGCATTGTTTGATAGTATTAAGACCGGGCCTTATCTGGACCCAAAACCGACGCATCTCCGCGAGATGAAAGACAGGTGAAGGGATAATTCTGACTTCCAGGCACCGATAGCACGGGTAGACCAGGAGCGGAACAATTTGAGATCCAATACCGAAGAATTCATCCGAGGGTGCTGACTCGTCGCTGTGACTTGAAGCGAAATGATGTACCAGTCTCATATTGCCGATGTGGACCTCAACTTCGTCGGGAGTATACCAACCATGAGTAGTCGTGGCAGTTTCCAACAGAACCTTTGTGCCATCTGCCTCAATCGGGACTTTCTTGAAAAGTTTTAAGTGGATGTGCTGTGGTTCATTGCCATCTCTGGAGGCGAGTCGCAACCTGATATCGTCAAGAGGTGGGGTCGATATACCCGACAAAGGGCGAAGATCAACGGACAACATGAAACCGTCTTTGCCCTGGTGATGGGAGATCGTTCTTGAAACACTGCTAATGTGGAACAAGTTTGTCAAAGGCAATGTGATCGCCGAAACATTTGCTACAACCTCGAAAAGCTGGTCCGCATAATGCTGTTTTGTGCTTGAAGAAATTCCAAACGAAGAGCCAAATGGTCCTCGCGAAATCCACTGCAGACAAGAGATGAGACATCGAGCACGATCGTTTGGTTTGTCCAGATGCCTCAAGCAATCGGCATACATTCGTAGGAGATGCCCGTCTGCGGGACGATACGACGGTCGCGGCAACTGACCGAGGATGCTCTGAAGATACCGAGCGGCAACGGTGTGATGACCTTGCGCATACTCCATTTGCACGAGATCTATCAAGATTTGTTGCCTCGTGGTTGTGCTCTTTGTGTGAGTAATAATTCTGAATGCAAAAGTTGACAGCAAAGCGTACAGAGTCAAGAAAGTGGACTTGGATGCTGCTGCCGCCATCAGGGTACTTGACTCCAGGCCCGCTATCAATTCCTTGTGACTAGAGGTGGGATTATCGTCCCCTTTATCCGAATTTGAGTGCACCTCCAGGTCACCGTTTGCTGCCTTCATGTAGTTCTCCTTGGCTGAGTTCAAGGTGATTCGCTTCATCTCCGTCACCCACGGTCGAACGATCTCCAGGGTTTCCATGGTATTTCTCGCCATGATTACAAGCTTCGAGACCCACAACGCAAGTCTCTCAAAGCCAGGGCGACGGGAAATTACTTGTTGCGAATGTGCTCCGTTGGGCATGACTGAGTTTCTATTATTGCGTTCTTGAGATCGTTCGCGAGAGGACAAACGCGGATCAGGGGTGAGTGACCACCTCTGCACATTGGAATGGGTCTCAGCGGCTTGATCTGTTGCCTTTGCGTCGACTAGCTCAAGCGCATCGATAGTGAGCGTTCCAGTGCCGTACTCCAAATTCATGCCAAGTAGCGGGACGACCCATCCCAGTATTTGCATCACGGCACGCCATTCCCAGGTGGAGACAATATTGCCAGTCACTGTGCGTTGCGTGAGAAGCTCCTCGGAAGTGAGGCCTTCTTGCCCTCCCCATGCACTGTAAAGTTCAAGACGGAGGCTACGGGCGGCCAGATTGATGAACTGGACCGCTCGTTCGGTGAGATCTGCAATCACATTCAGGTTGGCGCCTGTTTTTGTCAATTCACTTGCATTCAGGTCTGCTCGCCCTTGTCTGGTGAGAATCTCCATTTCTCGGGTGAAGAGATATATTCGGAGATCTAGAGCCGAAACATCGTTTGAAAGGATGAGATTCCGATAATTTTTCCGCTCAGCATCAAAGGGGAAGGAATGGCGATCAGCTGTAAGGATATGTTCCAGTTCACAATTCGAGTCGAGGTTCTGGGGAGAAACAGGCCGAGTTTCGGGATCAAGGGCCGCTCGCAGAAGCGACTTTGATTCTTTCGAGAAGCTGAGAAGCGCCCCACTGTCATCATTGTCATGCTTCTGAGCCTGGTCCTTGACCAAGCCATCGAGACCTAGAGAGAGCTCGTCATAGACAGCCAGAGCATCTTCAAGCAGGCCCACACTCTCAAACCCTTTCGCTAGGCCCTCTTTCAGAACAAAAAAGGTACAAAAATTCCAACCGGGCAAGTTCCTTTGGCTATCCCTTTCTCGAATATCGGCTTCGTACTGAGATACGCGGGCATCAAACGAACGGAGGATACATGCCTTCAAACACTCGACCAGATCTTGCCATTGTTCCTCCAGTTCGGCTGGCGTAAGTGGGGTAGATTTGTCGTTGGGTTCCAAAAGCCGAACTTGGGCCACACGATTGATGGGTGACTTGGAGCTGCTGTTGAAATCGGCTTTTAATTTGTCCAAAATCGTAGATGAACTTTTGCCTGACCATTTCGATTTGCTGTTAACGCTGTCGGTGCTATCTGCGGTTTCCAGCGATATGCTCTTGAATGACCTTGGTTGACTGGCCGCGGGGGTATTCGGTAGCACCACATGGACAATCAACCATTCGAAAGCGTCATGATCCTCTTGGGTCTTGCTCGTAGACTTCCCGTCATTACCAGGTGTCTGTGCCTTGACCCATTGGCGGACATCTTTCCTGGCCTTCTCTTTGTATGTCTCCTTGTCATCGCACCGCAGCAGGTATAGTTTGACATAAGGCGTCTCGCGCAGACCGGGAATCTGGTGCCTGCGGACATTGGATTGCGGTCCCACTGATTTGTCTTCTCGGGTGAGGGAGATGTTTAAATTGGAGATGGATCGAAGAGGGCGTTTCGGGGATTTCCAATGGAGGTTCTTCAGAGGGCTTCTAGCCGATAGACGGGGCTCGAGGTTGTCGAATAGATGGTGAGGATCGGCACATTGAACAATTACTTTGGAATTGGAGGGTGAATCTGCGCCGTCCATGATACAGGGAGAGGTCGCGCAGAATGGAACAGCCTGGGAGAGCTCATTGTGCCAGACCGTGTGTCGGAGTTCTTCTCTGGGTCGACAACCGCATAGTCAGCGGAGAAATCTGGCATCTGAGAGGGAAAGATAATCTGGTGTGTATTGCAACTTATTACCGTCAAGGCCGATACAAGAAAATACGGCGAAGTATTGCGTGCGGCAGATGACGGAAGCTGCAGCACTATGAGAAATGCTCCGCTATAGCCAAGCTCGGTTCCGGCGAGCTTAATTCGACGCCGGAAGTCGGTCAACCGGGTTCGGTTTCAGCTCCAAGTTCCAGGCGACACCTCAGCAGCTCCTTTTCCACTCGTCGGCAAATCTAATCAGACTGATCAGGATTCATAATGCCTTCTTGACATGTGGGAACAGAATTCCGATCAGCATCAGAGTGAGTCGCAATGAGTCACTATTTACTCATTGTTGCCTAGCCTCATGGCATAAAGGACCCCAGTCTTAGTTTGCTTCGTGGCCTCTACCCCCCCCCTTTTCCTCCAAGCCGCTCTCTTCATTGTGGGTGAAGGTTCAGTCTGTTTTTGTTTCATATCCTCCCGCTATCATAACCGTCACAGTGAGCAGGTCCCGTCACTCTCTACATTCATTTTCGTTTCGTCATCGATATTCAGGTACCATTCTTCACTAGTTTATCATCCTGTGACCATCAAATACGACATGGCGTTGTCCGCTGCCCTTCCCGAGACACTTCGTTCTGTCACCTCAACCAAGATCCAGGAGCTCAGAAAACAAAGAGACCAGTTTGAAGCCTTCAAAAACCAGGCTCTCAACGACGCTGAGCCAGCAACTGACGATCTCGAAAAGACAGCCCTCCTCCTCAATGCGGGCTACCGTCATGCTGGAGTCCAAGTGATGGATGACGATTTTTCTGGCGTCGAGAGCTCTTTGTCCTCGAAATCAACAGCTGTTTCTCCGCCAGGCCCGAAAAGATCCAGCATTTACTCCCGATTTAGTTCGAAGGATGCAAACCGACTTGCTCAAAGACCTCGAGCTTGAAAGCGTCCAACGCGAACGTGCTCAATTCTTCTCTGAGCTAGTTACTGAGTGGCTCTCCAGCTCCGAAAGTTCACGTGCAGACCAACCGGCACAGGACGTAATGGAGGATTCTTCGTTTGAGAGTGTTGGTCGAAAGGAGATGCATGAACAACGAGCTCAGTGGGAGTCTTTGGTCTTTTCCAAAGCCCCATATAAATGAGTCAAAGATCAGAGACTATCTCAATCAATTATTCAAGAATGACGAAGCAGTCTCAAATGCATTCAAGGAGATCGAGACTAGTACCAAAACGTACGGAGATTTGCTCCAACGTACCAGCGACTTCTTTAGCCCTTCTCTTATCGAATCCACCGTTCAAGGAGTTCTTCAGACCGATTTGCTGTCTGGAGAAAGAACTGCCACTTTGAAATCCTTCCAAAACAACAAGGTGGTCCTTCAAGAAGTCGCCGATGTCCTCAACATGAGATTCTCCTCCCTTGAAACGTGGAAATGGACCACGATCCACGGTGCCATCCCCGTCGAACAACGTCGACAGTTGAATGGCAAATATCGAGTCTTTATGGATGAAGATGTTCTCGACGCGCTGTTGCTACACTCAATTGGTATGAAATGGACTATCCATTTCAAGTCTTGTTTGACCAACTTCTTTCAGTCTTTGGCCTGGAAGACCGCAACCAGAAACATCCCGAAGATTGACCAGGACCGGCGTTTGTATTTCCTAAACGAGACTGATGTAGCATTCAATACCGTGGATCAAAGACGCTGGTCTCAGTACAAAGAAGACTATTTTCTCACGCAGCTCCCAATGGTAGAGTCTGAAGGCACTCGGGGTTATGGAGATGAGGATGACGAGCTTCCAAAGCAATCAAGGAAAAGCCCTCTCGAAATCAAACAAAGCCTGCTTCATCTTCTCATCACTGAGGCTCTCATTGCCAAGCATCTGCGTCCCGGTATCTCTCACCACGGTCATTCGGTCCGATTTCCAGTGGTTTGGTCCCTCTCTTCCTCATGACACCATTTTCGTGGTTCTTGAATTCTTTGGAATGGGCAGACCTTGGATCGACTTCTTTCGGAAGTTTCTCCAAGCCCCAATGCGTTTCGTCCAGGACGGTCCGGGAGGCCAATTTCAAGTTCGTCAACGAGGTGTCCCAATGTCTCATGCACTCAGTGACGTATTTGGAGAGATCATTCTCTTCGTCATGGACTTCGCGGTCAACCAAACTACACAGAGCTACCTTTACCGCCTTCACGATGATTTTGGTTCTGGGGTGGCTGGGAGACAATGACCAACTTCGCTTCAGTCATGGGTGTGGAGTTTAATCCAGAAAAGACAGGCTCAGTCATATTTGACCAAGGTCCCATCTCTCGACAGACTGCTGAGTCGAGCGACGACACGGACATGGAGCCGGAGGATGAGAGAACTGTCTCTAGAAGGACTCGCCTGCCTAAAGGCGATGTTCGATGGGGATTTCTGCGCCTAGACGCCGCCGCACCACGGTTCGTAATCAATCAGGAAATGGTTAATGAGCACATCAAAGTTGCAGTTATCACATTGTACCTCGATCTTCGCATACATTCAAGCGTACAATGCATATTTGGCTCGATTCTTCAGCAATAACTTCGGCAGGCCTTCATATGCATTCGGGAGAGAACACATCGACAACGTGATTGACACATTCGTACGGATCCTGAACGCAGTTTTCCCTAACGGGTCGGTCACTGACTATCTGGCAAAACTGGCCGGTGAGAGATTCGGAGTTAAAAATATACCAGATGGAGTATGGTACTGGCCGATTCGGATGGGTGGCTTAGAATTGCGCAATCCACTGGTGCCGCTATATTGCATGCGAGAAACGATTTGCAAGTCCTCAGAGCAGATTTTAGCCACGCACCTCCAAGCTGACGAAAGGGCGTACATTGCCGCAAAAGCAGAATTCGAACGCCATGGCAGTCCGTACAAACGAAGATCAACTATGGCTCCAAGTTCATGTCGAAAGAGGAGTATCTGAGATTCAGAGAATTTCGATCCCGCCACCTTGGGGATGCTTATGAGCAGCTGCTCAGCGTTCCCAAGGAATTCAATGTGAAGGAAACGAGAAGTTGGCCGGCCCCGCTCGAAGTGTGAAAGATTCTTGCGGAATAGTCAGTCCGTTCCGTTCAATGAAGCCATACTGGAAATGGATCCTTGCAGTGTATGGGGGTCAAATTATGGACAAGTATGGGAGTGTGCAGATTGTGGACGCGGTCCAGGTGCCTCTCGGCGTGGTCGGTATAATGAAGATAGGCCAAATCAGATAGACATCAGTGATGCCCAAGACCAGATACCAGAAGCTTTGGACGTTTCCACAGCACTAGATAATCGAAGACACTTCGCATCTGTGTAAACAGCTCTATGCCTTGGGCTCTTAACTTGATCGTGCTCAACATACTGAATTGCTCATATTTAACTTGGCATCCAGCATGCGGCGTGGGGGTGAGAACTGTAAGATATTCAATAATATTTCCAGACACCCGAATCACTTAGCCACACCCGGACAGACAAACTCACACAATTCCTAGATCTGCCAGTGTGGCCCCGACAACCTCATGTATATGCGTGGTGAAAGAAGACTCCAGTCGGTATTTGAACTTGAAAACTAGCTCTTCCATCCGCTATGGACAACTCGTCAACCAGATTAACGCCTGCATCCTCCTGTACGATGCTGACCTCTATCTTCAACGGCCTTTCGACTCTTACGCCTCTTTCACATTCTTCGTCTTCACATAAGACTCAAGCTGAGCCTCCGAGACTTTCTCTTACATCCGAGCCTGTTCACAGCCTCCTCTACAACCTTTCTCCGGCCGACGCCGAACACGCTCGCTCTCTATTCCTTACTCTACATGTTTTGTTCCCACATGAACTACTCCCGGCGTTGGACCTGCTGGATAGACGCCTAGTAACACGCCTTACTACCCAAAATCTACCGCCGAGGTCTCCGGGTCGGAGAGGAGCCGCGAGGGACGAGGACGCCGACGTGGACACTGCCGAAAAATGCGAGATGCTGAACAAGGAACTTAAGGTTGAGTCCCGTTCAGACATGTGCGAGGTGTACTACATCCACAGTCATCCCAGCAAAGTGACAACGTTGGCGAGGTACCATGCCCGTAATGCAAATCCTGGCGCGACGTTCTACGAAGTTCATCTCGATAGCTGGAATTGCAGCTGCCCCGCTTTCAGCGTCTCTGCTTTCCAGGCGCTGAATATGCATTATAATGACGAAGGTGAGATCGCAAGCAAGGCCTCCCAGGTTGATCATATGCACGAGCCTACGACTTTAGAGAAAGAATCATGGTCATTCGGGGGCGTAGCGACTAATGTACACTCCTCGACGCCGTCTTGCAAACACATCCTTGCCGCAGTATTGGTAAAAGCGGCACCCAAGCTCTTCAACCACGGTGTTAGAGAAACTGTGGTCAGTAGAGACGAGCTAGCAGGTTGGGGGGGTGGTTGGGGAGCGCTTGGAACTGGATAACCTTCTGGGTGTCGGATTCATTTGGGGGAAGTTATCGACGGAGGAGGCCCCGTCTTGTTCTTTCAAGACCCAAAAGGGAGGAGAAAAAAGAATCCAGCTTGGCCAACAACCAAAAAGCCTGATCTAGTGAACGAGATTTCAAGATATGTAAAAAGGACGGCAAGCGGTCGGATTCACTGTGCACCGCAGAGATAAGTCTTTGGTTCGGCCGCGGCGTGCGATTCGAAACAAGATGAAAACCAGACTCGGCTGACTTGTATGAGTCGGTGTCCATCTTCCATGCTGGGTCTTATGGCATGATATGCTTTGCCGTGCTGTACATGGGCGCAAACCTTTTGAACGCCTTGCTCAACTCCGAGGTTTCAACACTATCATGTCACCTAGCTTTTCTTCTTCCCCTTTCCTTTTCCATTTCCTGCCTCCTCGGCTTCCTTCTTGTCACCGTTCACTGTTCCGTTCGCGCCAGCCTTCCTTTCGTCCTTATCTTTCTCCTTTTCGCCTTCTTTCTTCTCCGCCTCATCCTTTTTGGCATCCTTTTCCTCCTGTTGTTGTCGATTTTGATTCTTGTTATCAATGAGATCATGGAATGCGGTGATTGCTCTGACAAGGGAACTGAGGTATATCGTCATAAGTTGATCATTGGTCTTTATGCTCATGGCGCGCGCTAACTCGCTGTTTTCGATTTGGTTCTTGCCGTTGGGTCGGGAGGCTGGAGGGGTAGTTAGGTTCGGTAGCAAGTTGAAGATGTCTTGCAGATTTCCGAGGATGGCATGATTGATGGGTAATTCGCCGTCGAGGACCTTTTGCAAGTATGCGCCGATATCTCGCAATCGCAAGTGAAGGCCTTGTAGCGACTGTAATTGTTGTGTGATCCTGGACGAAAGTGTGCCGACCGCAACATCACGAATATCTCGGAGAAGATGCTCCACCCCGATTTCTTCTGCTTCTTCGGCTTCAATAATCGAAGGAGTATGCACAAAGGTCTTCGTTGTAGTGGTGCCGTCATCCTTGATCTCCTCGATTGCAAAGTATGCATCGGTCGGAACTCCCACCTCTTTTGGTTGGACATCGATGATGACGAGGAGAGGGTTCGGGGTGTATTTTTTGAACAGTTCGTTGATCTCCAAATCTGATGCTCGTAGCTTGGGGCCCGAATGGTACCAGCCGATGAGTTTCTCACGGGCATTGACCTTCTTGAACATTTCTCGCATGGATTCGACGTAGTTGTGATCGAGAAACCACACGGATGGATCTTTTTCATCTTCCTCAAACGGTACTATTATACGTTAGGGGTGATCTATCAACATCGATCGGGCGCGACAAACCCGCGAAGCTGTTCGATACTCGAACGTTTTTACCATCATTTTGACCCAAAAGAACGCCAACTACTCGCTTCCGAGTGCCCTTGGCCGATCGACCGTAATGATCGGCAGCTGAGAGAAGAACCAAAGGGGCGACTGACACTTGCCTGCTCACGAGAGAGAGTGTCTCCGCTGTTGTGGCAGGCATGATGGCGCAAACTGGGGGAGGGAGTACGAGTTGGTCGAGATGAGCGAGACTGGAGGAAACAGGCCAACGAGCAGAGAACAATTCGAAGGTATATTTGGAGTGAAAATTTCAGCCCACCGATGCGCCGATCGGTGAAAGTATCAAGTGTCAAACGAAAGATTTGGTAAGGTATGGTGGTACAAATTCTGTCGATTATTTTGAGCATAGGACGCGCCTCTTCGCAGCCTAGGAAACAATTGTCCGATAATCGCATGTTTGAGCACATGCTTATCCGTACAACACGGAGCCATCGATGCTCACATGGTTCCCTACCCACTCTCGAGAAGTTCCATTCAGTTTCCATTGTTACCGCCAGTTATTCGTACGGATGGGCAATCTATCCAACAAGCCATCTTTCCCTTTGAGGCTCTGTCCCTTGTTGACCAAATCATATGTCGCCTTCTCCAGCTCATCGTTGAGCCCAGACACTACCGCATCGCCTGGTTGCAGGACTTGACTTCTAGGTCGAGCCGTTGCGGGACACAGCAGAATCAGTTGAAACCCTGTTGCGTATAGAAAATGGGGCGACCAGGTCAGAAAAATTTGAGGTCACTCACATACCGAGGGGACACTCGTCACTCCATGTCAAACTACCTCCCAACCGCTTTCCAGGGAGATTTTCCAGATCGACTGTATCCCCAAGGGCATAGTTTGAAGGCATATTCTTGGGGTGTTCGAGACTGACTAAAGTCCTCACAGAATATGCGCTGACCATCGCTTTCAACGTCTTGGGACTTTGGGTCAATCTTCCACGGCTGGTTGGCTGACTGGATTGGTCGGAAAACAGCATAAGGCGCTTCATCCCTGTTCTCTTTGATCGGAGCAGGATGGACTGCGCTGTACTTGACCGAAGCGTCACCACCACATTGCCGTGGACTGATGTCCGAGATGACGGTCATGGGATTTGGACTTGAATATGTTGCGTAAATACCTCAGAAAAGTATTCAGATCCAGCTAACACAATACAGCGATGCATGGGTCTTAGTTGTCACTTCCTATGCAGAGAATCTTACGACGCAGTGGCGCCTGCCTCTGATATTGGCTGCTGTAAACCCCTTTATAGCTGCTTGTCCTCCTACCATTCGTTTCAGGTTGGCGCATATACCTTTGAGGCTGAAATCTCCGTAAACTAAATTGTAAAACCGGGTCACCTAGATATCTTTGTTGGGCGGGCAGACACGAAGCAGCACTTCAGCTCAAGCGGAATTCATTCAAATTCGAGTTCAGGTGGAGCACGACAAGGAGTAAAAAGTAGGGTATATTTGAATGTTCATCGTACCTAGTTGACGTCGTCCATCCTTTCTTGCTCTCTTTAAAATGTAAGCTCCCCAGCTTGTATAATTGGTGGAACTGGCACAGCTGACTGAGGCAAGTTTGCGTCCCAAGCAACTGGTGTATAGTTTTCAGAACATCTCTATCGGTATTGAACTAAATTTCTGGCTAGGTCAATGGGATTGCCGACTATCTGGCTCGAATCTTGGGGACACTGGGTCTCAAAGGTGTCGTGCCTTTGTTGATATACAGTGAGTACTGCGCCTGAATTGTCGATCGCAACCACCGGGTGAAAGCGGGCTGACTTGACGGCTGATAGGCATCCATACGATTGTCGGTACTGCGGCCGCTTCGTTGCTTGTTTTACTATGGACAAATTTGGAAGATGAAGGTTATCCTCTAAGCTTCCTGGCCCCGGACGTTCTGCAACAGGTTGCTGACTAGTGTTTGAAGTTTTCAAATGATTGACTTCCCGTCCCTTGCCATCAATCTTCTTGTCGAAGCATTTCTCCAACGACAGTATTTGAGAATGAACAACCAGGCAGGCAATGGCGCAGCGGTGGGCTGCATCTTCCTCGTCATTGTGCGGTTTCGGTTTATTGACGCACCATCAATTGTATGGTGTTCGGTGGCCTTGCCAACCACACGTCGCGCTTAAAGGAATTGGCTTTGCCTGGTCCACTGGCTTTTAGAAACATGTCAATCTGTTTCTGCCTTCTTGCAGACATGATTGGCCCAAACTAACCGAGAAGTTACGCAGAACATGGAGAATGTACCTCATCTTCATGAATTTCTGTGGCATGTGCGAGATCACTGTGTACTTCTATAAGAGGAATGGGAGCATTGTTTGGCGAAGAAATCATATTCCATGTGACCTCCGACGGCCGCAGTCTTGTCGAAAAAACCAATGCAGCGCTCGCGAGGAGGTCCCAATGGTAGAGTTCTAAAGGACATACATGATCAAGCATAGACCGGGATGAATGGAAGCTAGCAGGTCCCGAGTAGGCAATAAACCCGCGATCCTGACGCAAGACTCGTTAGGCGGCGGAGTCGTCTACTTGTGTAAAAGAAAAGAGAAAGGAAGAAAGGTAAGGAACGTGAATTTGAGAATTCCAGTAAAAGCGACTGAGGAAACAAGTGTCGCAATGCTAGATTATGTTCTTGTCGTATTCCGACCCATCTTGTCCCACCAAATAAAATTCACACCATCAAGGTGTAGGGATTCGGTTTTATCCAAATCGAGTCTGTGTTGGTTGCATTTGCTGTGGCAATGGTACCTAGTAAGGCAGGATATACGGCGATTGAATCTCGGGCACAACAGGGAGACCTCTCACCCAATTTTTGCCGACAGCGCAGAAAAGTCCAGAGCAGAAGGGGCAGGCGCAGGCGTGTTCGATCAGGGCCGAGGGTGTTCCCGGGCCTGGTGGGAGTAGTCAGCCACGGGGCGTGGATGATGGAAACGCGGGCTTGGGCTCGAACTCAAAAAAGCTGAGAAAAACGTGTCTTCTTGGCGGTTCCGAATTGACGCCGGTAAGTTCGGTGGAGCGGAGGAATCTGAGAGCAGCTGCAGAGCTGTTCCCAGGTAGTTTCCACCGCGTCGGGCCCTATTTCTTCCTCGCCTCTCTCTTCGTTTCCTCACTTCTCTCCTACTCCCTATACCAGACTTCTCCGGAGGTGTTGTTCTTTCGTCGACCTTGGTCAGGTCCCCTTCCCTTACGCCATCTTCCAACATGGCTCCAATCACCGACGAAAAGGTCGCCGACCTGAAGGATCAATTTCATAAACTCGAAGCCCGGATTCATGAGCTGGAGCGGCGGATCGAAGGCAGAGGGAGCAAACCTTCGGTCGCAGAGTCTATGCGCATGATCCTCATCGGCCCTCCTGGCGCAGGTGCGTTTACAACCAACTCCGATTCTACGCGTTTACTGATGATCTTCCGCAGGCAAAGGCACACAAGCTCCTCGGATTAAAGACAAGTACTGTATCTGCCATTTGGTATGCGGTAACCTGGCTTTCCCCTCTGTCACCTGCGATTAATTCCGTGATAGGCCACCGGTGACATGCTTCGAGCTCAGGTCGCTAAGAAGACACCTCTTGGAAGAGAAGCTAAAAAGATCATGGATCAAGGCGGCCTGGTCAGTGATGATATCATGATCAACATGATCAAGAATGAGTTGGATACCAACCGGGAATGCGCCAATGGGTTTGGCTTACCACCTTTCCGCCCCGTCGTCGCTGCTGACACATTCTAGCTTCATTCTCGATGGTTTCCCACGAACCGTCGCACAGGCTGAGGGTCTTGATTCCATGCTTGCCGCCGAATCCAAGCCTCTCAAACATGCTATTGAACTTCAAATCGACGACGGTCTCCTCGTTTCTCGTATCACTGGTCGATTGATCCATCCTGCCTCGGGACGAACTTATCACAAGGTTTTCAATCCACCCAAGGAGCCCATGAAGGATGACGTGACCGGTGAGCCTTTGATTCAAAGAACCGACGACAATGCCGAAACTCTGAAGAAGAGACTCGGTACCTATCATCAGCAGACGAGCCCAGTGGTAGCATACTACAAAACCAAGGGAATTTGGTCCGGAATTGATGCCAGTCAAGAGCCTGATCTGGTGTGGAAGAGCATTCTCGGCGTTTTCGGGGATACCAAAGCTACCTCTTCTTCGGGCAGTATCTTGAGCAAGATTGGATTGCGATAGCCGGAACACGATGCGATGATTCAAGAGTGGTAGAAAAGTGGTTATTGGTTGCATACCCCTCATAATGCTCTTGAATGGCGGCCGGAATGAGACTATCACATGCTTTCAACTCTTGATGTTTGCCAACGTGTACAAGATACGGATTTGGTTGCCAAAAGCTGGGTCTTGGTGAGTGAAATGCGCAAAATGTCTCTAACTTGAGTACAAAGCTTGCGCCTATCGCGAGACGAATTTCAGAGCCTAATTCAAAATATCGAAAACGTCTCTCCATCCGCTTCTGGCCGTCAACAGTTACCTACATTTCTTCTCCAAACATTTTGATCAATTTTCAGCATGCGACTTCTCCTCGACTTTGGCCGACGTGACATCAAGGGCATGAGAAATGGGTTGAGATCTTCGCTGAATGGGCTAAATTGATATCAGGCTGAAAGGAAGGCGAATCGGAATGATGGCCGCGTTCGCTCGACATTACGCGTTCGGCCCACAGCAAAAAAAAGTGGGAAAGGTAACTGATAGATTTCCCCGCGACAGTCCCTCCAATGTGATATTATTTATTCACATACGCCCCCTCGTGGCGTGGATTACCTGCCGGATCGTATTCTCGAGTGCATTCTATTCCTCGATCCGATCACCATGTCCTCGGCAAAGGTCATCCACTGGGGCATACTAGGTAGGTCCGAAACACACAACACCCTCCATTGGGAAGAATTCATCAGCTAACGCTTCTACAGCCACCGGTGGCATAGCACGAACCTTTACCAAAGACCTCCTCATTGATCCCACTACTCGCAAAGTCACGGACATCAAACATGTTGTGGTGGCTACCGCATCCTCGTCCTCTCTCTCCTCCGCCGAGAGATTCATCTCCGACGTCGTCGCGCCCTCCCAATCTGCCAAATGCACACCCTACGGTTCATACGAAGACCTTGTCAAGGATTCCAACGTGGACATTGTTTATATCGCCACCCCTCATTCCCACCACTACCAAAACGCAATGCTATGCCTCAGCAATAATAAACCGGTGCTTTGCGAAAAAGCCCTGACGGTGAATGCGGCACAAGCTAAAATAATATATGAGAAAGCGAAAGAGAAGAATCTGTTCTTCATGGAGGCGGTCTGGACAAGATACTTCCCTCTGAGTAGTGTTGTCAGGAAACACATTATGGATAATGATATTGGCGAGGTCACAAGGGTATTCTCGGACTTGAGCATTGGTGTGACGCCAGAGACAGCCTTTGACCTGGGAAACCGCATGGTGAATCTAGATCTTGCCGGTGGATGTCTTCTTGACCTGGGCATCTACAGTCTCACGTGGATTTTTCAAAGTCTTTACCATACTCTCCCTGCGGCATTGAGAGAAGAAGGACGGCCCAAGGTGCTCGGCACCGGCATGACGCCCGAACCACGAACTGGCGCAGATGAATCCACATTGATACTCCTGGAGTTCCCCAAGTCGACCCCTGGTGGAAAGACCAAAGCCCACGCCATCGCCACCACCGCCATGCGCGTGAGTGACGACCCGGGAAGGGGCCAAGGTGACGTGGAAGTGCCAGCGGTGAGGATTCAGGGCGACCAAGGGGAGATCCAGGTATACGGACCGATCTATAGGCCGATGAGGTACCGGCTCGTTCCAAAGGATAGGAACCGAGAAGTTATTGACCGAAGATTTGAGTTTGAAGGCGGTGCGCATGGGATGATGGTAGGTGATATTTCTCTCAGCCCACCTTTGGAACGGTCAAAGAAACTGAGCCCGGGGTGGTGTCACAGTATGAAGCCGACGCCGCAGCTCGTGCATTACTCTCAAACGCATTAGAGTCCGAAAACATGCCATGGGCTGAAAGTACGCTTATTATGGAGATTATGGATGAGGTGCGACGGCAAGGTGGTTTGGTATATCCTGAAGCAATTGAAAGTACAGAGTATCCCGTGAAACTGGGTGCCAGGACATGATATCAACTGCAAAGAGTTGGGATCGCAAGGTATTGTATCTTGGGTGCAACAGGGAGTTATTCAGATCCGACGAAATCACTTGGGGTCTTTCATGGACTCAGAGTGTCTCTTCGTCTATGTCCCGGATGTACGGCCATTTTCATACGACATCTCTCTGCAGAACCGTAAGTCGGGCAGCTGCTGTCTTCCCTCGGCACCAAAGTCGTCAAACCCCGTCGAAGAAACCGCACCGACCGCGATCAACAATCTACGTTATCCACAAAAGCCTCCCTCGCGTAAAGAATTCCCATTGACCGCCCCATTGCTTGTTCCATCATAATTTCCCAAAGGACTCACTCCTGGCTTTCATCTTTCTTCTAGCCACCACTTCCACTGCCTCTTCTGTCCTCCATATTCAGACCCTGCTCCCTAATAACCTTTCTGTCTTGGGCGCCACGCTCTCGGTGCTCCTTTGCACGATTCACCCTCAACGTCCCGTCCCAACGGCCTTCCTTCCCATCTAGCTTCTCAATCACGATGTCCACGTCCTCGGCCCGCTCCAGGTCAACGAAGCAGTAGTGGTGGTTGCCCGGCTCGCCAGCCTTGCTGGGGCGTGGGGAAATGAGCTTGGACACGGCCATTGGAGCGATGCCAAACTCGGACAGATATGTCGAGAAAAGCGATTGGATTTCTTCGTCGACGGCGGATTGCGGCTCCATTCGCGGCAGATTGCCAATGTACAGACGCCGACCTTCGCTCTGGGGAGTTAGCCAATGCGAGGGCGCATCAGTGCGGCTCCAGCGGTCGAATGTGGGCTTGTATTCCGAGTCTGACAAGGGATGTCAACATGGCTTTGATGGGAGGCCCAGCGATAAGGGTCTGAAGGAATCATGCGAACTCACTTCTTTCTTGCCTCGTTTCTCGTCCCCAGCCCCGCTCAACGTTCCTAACTCTGGCTTCTCTCCCACCGCTCCCATTCTGTCCCGGTCCTTGACCCTGGCCCTGCTCACGCTTTGCAACGCCTGGGCTCACCCTCACCGCTCTCCCCAGTACTTCCACACCGTTCAGCTCGGTCATAGCCCTCTCTGCCTCCTCCGCCGTCTCCACATTGACAAAGCAGTAACTCGGATTCCTTCCCGTGAAAGGGTCGGTGGAGATACTCACGCCCACCACTTTGAATCCATGCCCCGTGAATAGCGATTCAATGTCCGCTTTCTGTGCAGTGTACGGGAGATTCCCGACGTAGAGTCTGGTGCCTGGAGCATCATCTGACGCTGAATGTGGAATTGACTGAGAATTCGAGTGCTGATGGCCGTTGGATCTGCTATACCGAGACCGAGACTGGGGTTGCTCGAGACGCGGCGAGTCGTCTTTGATACGCCAGTTGGTCGAGATCTGAGAGCGGAAATTCTGATATTGTCTTGGAGCAGGTGGTGACGAGGTGTCTCCCATGCTTCAATTGCTGCTGCCTTGGCTTGCTGTGCTAGGAACCGTTGACTGAAGAGATCGCAGCAAAGAGTCTGGCTTGACCAGGGTGAGACTTCCACACTTGTCTGGCAAAGTGAAGAGTCAAATGAAGCCAGGATCGGGCTTGTTTGTTGTCACGAGGTCCGGGTTTTTTAATTTCATTAGGCAGGGCTGTAGATTTTGGGTAGATTTGCCAAATTTTCGTTGATGCCAAGACAGTGATTAGATGATTTTTGTAACAATTTCGTTTTTCCTGTTTGGGAGATCAATCTTCCCGTCTTGGGTATGTATGCCCCGTCGACAAATATTTGCCGTTCGTGCGTTCTACGATGAGAGAGAATACTGAACACGGCACTAATGCAAGAGCTAGAATACAGAATCAATGATCTAGATTGTGCCAGTATAGCTTTCACTAGAACGAGCGCACGGATCCAGGAAAGCTGGTACAGTTTCGGCGTTCTCATTAAATGTCCAATTTGTGCAGCCTCTGTGCCACACCATGGCGGTGAGCTTCTGCTGGATCACGTTATTATTGTAATCTTCTGCGCTTCTCCTAACAGTAACCGTCTGTCAGAATTGGTTCGAAGAAAGCTTGCGCAATGGATGATGCCCGCGCCTCCAACGTATAGATGATCGAATTGTGTGCCGGGCTTGCAAACATGATGGCACAGTTTGGAAATCCGGACACCGTAGGTCCTAAGTATGCCTGACGGCCGTGTGTATCTTTCTAATGCTTTGTAAGACTCTTCATTGGCGTGAGATGCATCTGTGTGTTAAATCCAGTTGCGTCGGCTATCGCGTCCACTTCAACGTGCTTCCAATCGACCAACTGAACCCCGGTTTCGTCGATGAAGACGATGTTGTCGGAGCAAAATGGCAACGTTGTTGCGGTGTTAGGCATCTAAGTACCCTGGCACGCAATATCTCCGATCTGGAATTCTTGATATACTCCAAGTAGAACTCGCCGACATGATAGTGTATCCCAACCCGGGTCCATCACATCCAACCAGGGATCACTCGAAGAATCTACTTGGCAAATGGTGAAAAGAGTGGATTTGTCTAGACAGGTCAATTAGCAGTCGACAAATGAGACAAAGGTTCAAACTTACCCTCCCAAAAAGCCGTTGTTCGCTTCGAGCGAAGTGCATGAGCTGTTTGACTTTAGGTGCAATCGTTGAGATAATTTGACAACCACTGCAATCGTTTTCAGTGACGGTGACACGTTTGCCATTGATGTCGTTGTTCCACTCCCAATTTCACGTTTTCCATGATCGACCTTGGAAACTGATCTCTTCCTTCGATGCGAGGATGTTTAGGCGTTGTAAAAATTCCACATGTCGAGATCAAGACGGTAAATCTCCTCTTGTACTGATGGACATTGTGAACCTGCTTAAACTCGACTTCCCATGTGTCCGTGGGTTGGTTCCAAGCTGCACCAGCGACTTTTGTCGATAGAGTGAGGAGTCCACGTGAATCAAATCGATCCACGACTCCATTCAAGTCTTCAAGTCCGAGGTCAGTCGGCAGACTCGTAAAGTGGAGTCAGCAAGAACTTACATTCAAGAATTTTGTTCGGGTCACGTAATGGCCAGGACCAGTTCGGATTCAACGCAAAATGAATACGAGTAGAAATGCAACGGGACATCACAGCCTTGTGTGTTTGTCAGAACCGTCTTTCTGGCGAATGTGCCTACTCACCGCATCTAGGATACGTGTTACTGAACCATGTCTCGCCGGTGCCGGAGTTCCGGTCAATGATCACAAAACCCGTGGCTATCCCTCCGGGCCCGGCTCCGATGTGTTGGACAGTTGAACAAGTAGTCAATGCCGCCTTTTTGGGATATCGGGGTAGGAATAGGAGAAGAAAATGGGTCAACCAAGCATGTATAAATACCGGCAACCGGCAGGACCGGTCGCTAGATAGATAGAGCATTCGATTCATATTCTCTATACATACTCAGTTTGACACGATGACACAGGATGTCGGAGCATATACAAGTAAAGCGGCCACCCCTAGCAGATAGTTTTAGTTAGCTCATACATTCTCTTCCCGCCGCTACAACAAGGCGAAGTCTATGCACGGTTTTGTCCGAGTTGCCGCATTTTCCGGTCTTTTGGAAAACCAAGTATCATGCAGTGAGTAACCCCGGGAAAGAGGGGTGATAGCTTTGGGCCCTGCGATCAAACACGTGGTTTTCATCCATACGTCGGTCAGAACTCGAAAATGCAGTGCGGATAAAAAGTGATGAAGGGATAGAATCTGCTAACAGGCCAGATACAGAACCTGAATCTGTTCTCCGGGGTCTTTCAATCTGTAATCAGATCAAAAGCGTTAAATTGCGCCCAAAATCCTAGTCTACCAAACATGGGGAACACTGGCTTTAGCGAAATGTTGCTCGAAAATACAGAAGGCGGCATTCCTCTCGAAAGTCCCGGCTTCCCCCAGACCGTAAAAGCTGTACGTTACCACGGAAATAAAGACATCAGAGTAGACGATATACCAATCCAAGGTCCTCTGAAGAATGGCGAAGTTCGAATTTCACCAGCTTGGTGTGGTATTTGCGGCACAGATGTCCATGAGTATCTCCATGGACCGATTTTCCCACCCACCAAAGAACATCCCCATCCTCTCACCGGAGATCATCTCCCTATCACTCTCGGCCACGAATTCTCGGGGACAGTGACAGAAGTGCACCCTTCTGTCAATGGACTGCAAATAGGAGACTCTGTGGCAGTCGAAGGGTTGCTTACCGACGAGAGCTGTTACGCATGCTCCATCAAAAGACGGAATACCTGTGAAAATTCAGCCTTCATCGGCTTATCAACTAATCCGGGCGGCCTCTGCGAGAGCATAGTGATTCCGGCATCTACTTGCCACAGGCTTCCTCATGGCATGTCGTTGGAATTCGGAGCCTTGATCGAGCCACTTTCCGTCGCGTGGCATGCAGTCTCGAATTCTGGCATCAACTCACAGCACAGCGTCATTGTCTTCGGTGCCGGGCCTATTGGTCTCGCAACAGTTCTGTGCTTGAAAGCCAAGGGCGTCACCAAGATTCTTGCCTCGGAGCCGTCTAAATTGCGACATGCACAAGCTAAGAAGCTGGGGGCGCAATGCGCTTTCGACCCTATGGAAGACGATGTTGTTGCCAAATCCAAGGAAATGTGCGATGGGTAAGTGTTCTTTCCAGGGACACAAATGATCTAGCCGCTGACATGTCTCCGCCCGTCGCAGAATTGGTCCAGATTTTGCATTCGATGCTTCGGGCGTGCAAGCTACCTTGACGACCGGCCTCAAATCTATACGGAAGTATGGCACATATTACAACATTGCACTTTGGGGCAAACAGGTAAATTGACCATTACATTGGAGCGAACCAGATGATAACAACCAATAAGCCAACAATTGACATGAACGAGTTGCTCTTCAACGGAAAGAGCATCAAATCAGACCTGTCATACTCGCATGGCGATTACAATTCGGTCATCAGCGCCATTGCCGAGGAAAAGATATCTCCAGAAGAGCTCAAAATTTTCGTGACATCCCGCATCGACATGGAAGATTTGGAGGAGAAAGGGATTAAGGAGCTCATCAACTTCAAAGACAAACATATCAAGATCCTGGTGTGTGTGGATAAGAGGCAGTCACAGCACGGTGAGACATGATATAAATGAAAAGGGGGCAACTAGCTTTCGGCGTGAAGTTATCTCTAACTGCTCTAGTCATCCAGAAATTTATCTCGTCTTTTTGCTGCAATCAATGGCATTGTCAACAAGCCGACCCCCAGACCATATTATTAGACCACTCTCTCCTCTTATCTATTCTCTCGGCTCTGTCGTCTTTCCCGAGGAATAAACTCCTTCTCTGCATTGACCGCTGGACGTCAAACGGTGATAGTGGGCACTACATCTAGTCAATGACTCTGTGCAGCCTGCCGCTTTTCTCATCCTTCCCCAGCGCAAGGTTGACAACAGCTTGGAAACCCACTGTGATACTTTTGCTTGATACCACTCAGATTCCAAAGCCAATCAGCCTTGTATTATCCGGAAGGCTAGGCTAGCTCCAGTCCCACTGTGCTGGTTGTCCCCGCGCTAATATCGTTCTCCAGCCCGCCAGGATTCAGCGATCGAACTGCTTTGCCCTGTCCGTGTCATGGCAGTCAATGTCACTTTAAGCTCCACGTTTGCCGAGACTGGTCATGCATACTCTAGGCTCCGGGTGGTCAAACTGGGGAGGACTCGGAGAGCCCTTAGGATTTAGGCAGGGTGACACTTGCTCAGGATGTCTTGGAGGGAGAGTGTGCAGGCCCGAAACTGTCAAATTCTGCGCGCTTGCCATCAAACAGCAGACATGTCTGCGTCTACAACCCCGTATACTCACAAAGTAAAAATCGACATTGCGGAAGGTCCGGCGGCACCAGCCAAGCGTAGCTGCAACGCAAAGCGGTCGGGTCTTGCATGGACTGGAAACAAGCGGGCAAAACGCAATGCGACATTACTCGACCGCTTTTGATTCTGATCGTCGCACAAATTGCAGAGATAAAGGAGAATCCTGTGAAGTTCGGTATGGAGAAGACGAAAGACGCAAACGTGGCCTTCAAGCCAATTCGGAGATTGAAAGCAGACTTTTGCTAGTGGAGGAGCTGCTGATGCAAAAGTGATCCAACCAAAATTGAAGAAGCAAATCTCCGGGCTTGATTCAAATTTCTGATCATGTGGCAGCCAACGGCGAACAAGATCGTTCTCAAAATATCTCCTGGGAAGACGAACTCAAACATGTCATCAATGCTACCGCCTGACCTAGACATTGCCGTCTGGCAACGTGCTGCGCTTCTAATTGCGTCTTTCGGAGCCCCAGTTATGGCAAATTAATCAATTTGTGTCACGAACAAGCATGGAAAGTGACCAGTCTCCCGGAGATGCTTTTTATCTTTCCGAATCTGGCAACTCAGCCTGACGACTTGAATGCTATTATGGATAAAGCCATCTCTCGCGAAGGTGGTCTAGAAAGACAGAACGCAGACCGTATCAAATAATTCGGCCCAACAAGCATGCACCACCTCTCAACTTCTTCTCAGGGAAAAAGCATGATCACATCAGCCGGATTGGGAAGTTCACGGCCATTCTTCTCTTCAATGATGCGGAAACAAGCAGATAATACCGCATTCCCTGGGTCAGATAGCTGGTCAGCCTCTTAGTCGATTGTTGCGGGAGTGAGGACTCACACCTTGCAGAGTCTTCGGTGATAACCACCTGAGAAGGATCGATGTTGCGGTCCAATACTTACTTGTATATTGTATACATGGTATCTATACAAGCAGGGTACAGCTTACAGTGGATAGTGCTAGTCAAACGAGGTCAGCCACAGGTCGGGGCATAGATAATGGTGGAAAAAGATACAGTAACAAAGACGGATAGGTCTCGTCACTTACGTTATTCGATCGCCAGGATCCCAAGATCCATATCAAAATTGTCGAATGCCTTTAGCACCCAACGCATATACGTGTGATGATACTGTCGTGTCTCTCCGGCGTAGAATCCTCTGCCATGAGAGTGGACCAGGTAACATTGATACCATTCGATGTCGCCGTCCAAACGTTGGGGAAGCATGGTGAGTGTAGGGAAAACGATGAAATCTATTTTTTTCGTCTTTTCTCCCTGGCACTTTTTGTATCATTTCTCGAACTATTCTGAAGTTCATCATCATTCTCTGAGGGAGATAAAAGCCTGGTTCGAGCATCTATACTCCAGCGCGGCCTGGCTAGCAGGAGATGCTAGTTATGTGCCGGCGAAGGTGCAAAGACTGCAGTTGCCATAGCGAGCCATATCGAGGCCGGTCTATTCTCTGACTTGGCTATGTTTGGCGCTTCGAGGACTGAACAGCATTATTATCCGAGCCCAAGTTGCAAGCAATACTCGATGTGGGAAGGGCTATGCGGTTTCAATAACAGCAGATAGTGTCCCAAGGGGTTCTGGAGGGATCACGTTTGGGTGTAGATGAGACATGGCTGGAATAATTCTCTATGCGTAAAGCCTGATAGCAGCGCCCAGTCTTTGGTTTTTCGACTCCTGCCTTGTGTTGACATATTCTCACTACTACAGGACGAGCTTTTTACTCTCACTTACTCAACAATGATATGGGCCATAACAGCAACCCACCAGGACCCACCAAGATCCACCTATTACGTGAGCGACCAGGCTATGATTCCTATGAGTTGAAGGCCAATCTTCTGCGGCCGTAAAGTCAAGAGATTGGTCGAAAACTCCCGCTCGGAAGCCTTTCGTGAGAGAGCGCCGAACTGTGCATGTGTCCTCGCAGACCACTGTATACCCGAATGTAAACCTCTTACGATAGAAGATTTCCCCATTTTCGCTACCGAAAATCCTATACCCGAACAGAACAGTGTCTTCCCTCACTAGACTAGTCGCTGTCGGAACGAATGCCTTGCTGGGGATAGTCTGTGCAGGAAGCCCGAAGGCTTGGGGAATGAAGTGGAAAGGCTGATGGCATACGGAATACCCGGCTTGGAAAGCCTGAAGACTTGAGGAATGAAGGGGGAGGGCTGATGGCAGATAGGATAGGCGTAAATGTAGTGATGTACGCAGAAAATATAATGTGAAGCTTGGGTCGTCATGCTGGCGCAGTCTACGCCAGACAGGAACCATTCACGACCTGAGAGTAGAGTCGCTAGTATGGCTTCCATTCTGGACGAGTTATCATCTGTGCTTGATAATGTGCCGCCTAGGTACTCAGATGTCGCAGCCGAGTATAGAATTCCCCTTTCCAAGCACAGCACCGAGCTGCAGACACACGTGAAACGCGACGACATCGAGTTCACGACGGCCGACGGTGTCGCTAAAGCCGTGCAGATCTTCCCCATCCTCTTTGGCGACTCGGTTATTTTGCCCGACGACTTGACCGAGTCGACGATTTCATACCAGGACATGCAGCGGAGGAGCTGGGCGGTCAACTGCTGGCTACCCGCCGCGTGTTTCGTCACGTTGAAGAACGCTGTGGAGGTGGCGCTGGCGTTGCTGGTGATCCAGTTTTTCAGCGCGACGTTCGCCATTCGCGGCATCGGACATAACGCTAACCCCGGGTTCTCGAGTATTGATGGTGGCATTTTGCGGGACATCAGAGCTTTGAATTCCATTGACTTGGCGGCGGATAAGGCAACCGTTTCTGTGGGACCGGGTGCGACGTGGAGCGCGGTGTATGAAGAATTGAAGACACGCAATCTCACTGTGCCCGAGAAATAACGACTTTCTCCTTTGACGGCCAGGACGATCTTTGGTCGGAGGAACAGACACAATATGGCGGTAAGAAGGGACAGGGTTCGAATAGGAATAAGGGAGCTGGAGGACGTGATCAGGATGACAATGAGCTTGTTCTCCTGGATCAACTTGCATGTCCCCAGAAGAATGATAGTCGAAAACCTGCCGTGAAGGCCTTAAGCTCAAATGGGTACCTGTCCGATCAGGCATCCATATGTCGGCGGCTGCTCAAGCTGTGCTCCTGGAGCGCCAGCATTCATGATAGTTGAAAAATGTCATCTGCGCCGTAGTTCATAAAGTGTGGTTTCTGCTCCACTCCGACCCCGGCCTGTTGCATCGGCCATCGCAACCAGGTGACAAAGTCTTCCCCAAGAAAGTCTCTTATCCGGACGAGAAGGTGATCACACCAGCCCCGCATGTACCAACGCTTGCCCATGGTTCTGAATAACAGGGCGTAGTGTGCTAGTAATAGCAGTGCCAGAGGTTCTTTGCGGCGTAAGCAGGCCACAAAACTATCCTCCATCCGATACAGCCAACCGAGAATGAACTGATTTTCGGGTGGACCGCCGTGGGAGCCATCGGCCTTGCCATAGGTGGCTTTATAAATTAACGATAACGTATCAAAGGCGCGGAGGTAGACATCGACATCCGGTCCACCATATGAAGCTATATAGCTGCGCAACTCATAGAGCGGCTTTTCCCACTCAATCCTTGAGAAGCACTCGCGAGCAAACGTGGGGCCTGGATCTGGACTGGGCCCATTGGATTCGTCAAGAGGCGCCATCAGTCCGGAGAAGAGTATAGCAGGATCGGCCGTCGTGCGAATCAATCGCACTCCATGAATCAGCGGCAACCAGCGCACAGGATTTTCGTCGCGGATGTTGCAGAGGAGTAGATCGTCCGGACTCGTCGAGCCAGCGGCGAAAGCGCAATAGCACACGAGAACGGCAGATACGTAGAGCGCCCCACAATTGTTATCATCTAGGTTCGGCAGCACCTTGGTCATCTCGGCCAGCCCTGCTGCCATATGGCGCTCGGCTAGGGCCTCATAGTCCTGCTGTCTGCCTTCTCCCGCTCGGAGGTACGCCAGGTGGTATCCGGCCACCGCCAAGGTAAGATCCAGGACGAAATGATGGGACAACCCAAGCCGGGGGACATTGTGTGCCCAGAATTTGACAATAGGGTGGTCGTCCTTGTCAGAGCCGGCAAGCGACTGGGCCGTGCATGAAGTGAAATGGAGTAAGAGTTCAACATCTGCCACATTCACGGCACACTGTGCTTGATCTGAGTCGGAAGCAACGGGCGTCAGCGCCGTCGAGGACGGAGTGTCCAGTCCCTCCGTGGTCGTCCTCTTCCACGGCGTGGAAGGAAGCGTGGTTCAACTCCGTCGACGCTGTTGTGGGCTCCGGGAGTAGTCGAGGAGTCAGAGGCCCCCAAGGGAAGTTGCGACGGTGCAAAATCGCAAGGCACACAGAAGTCGATGCAGTTAGCACAGACGGGTTTCCCTTCATCGCACTGAACATGTTAGCAAACAATCCCGGTCCAAATCCTTGAAAGTCTCCAGCTTAGCTAGATGGCAGTCGGGAGGGAACACCGACCTTGACTTTTCGCCTCTTGCAGTTGAGGCAGCCATTCCTCGATTTATGATGTGGTTTTTTAGATAACTTCCCGGACCTTCTCTCCTCTGGCATATCTTGTTTGAATCAATCTGGAGACATTGACCTCCTCACGACGGTCTGGTAAAGATATGAGGTCTGCCACAATTACAGTCGTACCATTCTACATTGTGAATCAGGTCATAGTAAAATTTTTACGGGGGTGGGCTGAACCGGGCCCACGGGCGGCTTGGCAGCTGCCACACAACCCAACCAACTTCGAAGCAAGTCGTGGAAAGGAAATCCACAATTGATCGGATTTCATCAGAGGGGAGAAAAGAATGGGACTCGATATTGAGGCGGTGTTGGGCAGCATTGATCAGGTCAGGGCCTAGTATAGTGACGCGTCCAAACAAACACGGTCCTCCAATGCACGATGTGTTATAGAGATAATTATCTACCTCGACGGACTAGCTCGTCGTGCTTAGAGGACTCAGGTAATGCCACCCAAAATGATGATAGCCTTGCAAGATGATGAGACAGATGGTGAAGTGGAATGAAGCGCCCGCAGCGGGTTCCTGCCTTATATCGTGAGAGGCTTTGTGTTTGTTGAGGAGCAGAACGGAGTGACGACCGGATTGGGTCAATTTTCGCATTCATGAATGCGAAAAATATCCACCACCCTCCCTGCCTATTATTACCGGCCCACGACAACTCCGTATACTTAAGGATATTAGACCCTTACAATGACAGTAACTTCGTCTCTCCCACGGTTCCTGTTCTGAGATCCAGAAGCTCTCGGTTTCTTTTCATTTTCTTCTTTCCCTCCCCCATTTCTTTGGCAATCCCCTCTAGCGTGTGTGGTCCCAATCACTTTAGCCCCCATGAGCGACGATGGTCCTTTTGGACCTGTTGTCAACGGCACCCGGATCGTCTTCTACGAGTATCGACCAAACAAAGCCGCAGGCTTCTCTTTTATTGTTCTGTTCGGGCTTGCTACTCTAGGATACCTGGCGTACTTCTTCCCGCTTCGGGCGTGGTTCTTTATCCCGTTCATCCTGGACGCCATTGGTAGGCTCTCCTGCCTTGGATATCTCTCATTTTCTTCAATCTAGTCTAACTACGGTCAAAGGGGAGGCATTCGGCTACTATGGTCGTGCCTGGGCATCTGACAATCCAGATTCCGCTAGTCCCTTCATCATGCAGAACCTCCTTATCCTCTCTTCGCCGCCATTCCTCGCCGCGACCATCTACATGACTCTCGGACGCATCATCACTGCCCTCGAGGCACAACGACATGCCCTGATTAGCACGCGTTGGTTGACGAAGATCTACGTCCTTATCGACATCGGCTGCATCGTGACCTAAGTCATGGGATCTACGCTGCCTGCCTCCGGCAACGAGAGTAGCATCGAGCTGAGTAAAAAGATTCTGCTAGGTGGCTTAATCACTCAGGTCATCGCGCTTGGCTTTTTCATTCTGACTTGTTGGTATGCGCACCGTCGGATCAAGCGTGAACCTGCCGAGGTGCTCAGGAAAGATTCAACCATCAACTGGCGGAACCACTTCAGAGCGGTCGAACTCGTGACGCTGGTCCTAATTGTGCGGAGTGTGGTTCGCACAATCGAGTACCTACAGGGTGTAGACGGGTTTATTGCATCACATGAGGTGTTCCTCTATGCCACCGACGCCTTCCTAATGTTCTTCGTCATGATCGTCTTCTTGATCATCCATCCTGGAAGGCTCATTCGAGATGCATGCCATCTGAAGCAAGACAACTGGAACCCAGAAAGCCAACTCATGTTAAAAACACGCTGATCAGCTCGGTTCAGCCTGTCCATCCTTGGTCGGGGTTTTGAGCTACTCCAGCGGTATCCAGAGCTCGTTGACTTGGTCATGACTAGAGGGGCTTTTATGATTTAAGCGGTTGGAACTCGGAATGTCATTTGTTAGAATGGATACGGCCAACACAAAAAGGGGGGGCTTAGTCTCGAGTGCCTTTTGCTTCTATCTCATTTGTGATAATTTATTTGAATGGCTAAGGACAACCCTCCCCAGATTGAGACCCAAAAGTCCTCGTTAGTTTCACACACTCTCCGCTCCAGCTTCTTTTCTTTTCTTTTCTTTTCTGTTGTATTTTGTCTCGGAGAGTTTCGAAAGAAGACATTACCAGCATACTTTCATGAATCTCTTTGCGCCTATATTGTTGAGGCTTCCCCCAGGCGTAGTCAACTTCGTTATTTATGGTAAGCCTACCAGATTGGGTAATAGCATCGTTCACGCGCATCGGCTAGCTCTGTACGACATCCCAATCCACACTTGCATCCGATCCCGCTCGTCAAGAAAACCATCTTCACTCGGACCATGTGGGAACGATTCATCACAACTGCCGGGACGAGATATTTGTAACTATTGAGCAACATTGTACCAGATCTTTTCCCACACTAAAGCCCTTTGTTTCTTAGTGTCAACGTCCTATATTGTCTACGTGGGCAAGAAGATTCGAGCCGCTCGATGAGCACTTCTAACCGACTCTTCGAAGGAGCGTCAAACGTGTCGGGAGTTTTGGGGAGCGCCATGGCGTTCAACTAGCGAAAACTAATGCAATACCCCACAAGCCCAAACTCACAAATCGTGTCAAGGCCGTCAGTGGGGCTTTCGGTGTAGAATACTGCGATGGGCTTCGCTAGCTAGGCACTCGGGGTCTACTTACCCGAGATAATACGTATCTGGGAGCACGGTGGGTCTTTCACGTATAGGTGTAAACAGCACCACTTTGTCAATTGGGCTGGCAACAGCACGCCGCGACGCTCAAAGACGTCGCCAATGTTCGTCTCTGGGATGCCGAAGCGGGCCTGTATCGTGATAACGAGACCACCACCCTGCACCGACAGGACAATGCGTGGGCGATCAAGTCCAACATCACCACCAATAGCACACAAGTCGCATCGATATCGACGAACATGGTGTGGCGCTGGACGCCATTTGGTGCGCCTGCTCCCGAAACGGCCAATACGATGTCGCCCTTATTTTCGAGCTTTGAGCTGCAGGCGCATTATATCGCGGGCCAGCCGGCGCGTGCGATGGAACTCATGCGCCGCATGAGTGCCAATTTCATGCTCGACGACCCGTGCATAGCCAATAGCACGTTCATCGAAGGTTACGCGAGCGACAGGATGCTGCACTACGCACCATACGATGACGATGCGCGCATCAGCCATGCACACGGCTGGGCCACGGGCCCGACCAGCGCGCTGACCTTCCACGTGGCAGGGTTGAGCATAGTGAGCACTCAGGGAAAGACATGGGTGTTAAAACCGAGCCCCGGAGATCTGGAATGGGTAGGGGCTGGATTCACGACTGGCCCGGGAACTTTCGCTGCGAAGTACGAACTGAACGGTGATGGCTGGCCGTACTGGTTCCAGACACCAGAGGGGACAAGCGGATCGTTGAGCGTGGAGACCCCGAACGCATGGGGGTGCTAAGAATAATGGGAGGACGATCATAGTACCGAAAGACTGATTTTGCATTTGCACCCCTTTTCTTCTCCTATTCCTACCCCTAAATCCTGCATAGTGGTGATAACCCCTTTTCCTAATAAAGGGGCATTTGTTACTCTCCAACCGTCCAGTGGGACCTTGTTCGACGAGTGCCGGTCATGTCGAATTGCCAGTATATATACACGTTTGGTTGACCCCTTTTTCTATTCCTATTCCTACACTTATATCTTGAATAGGAATGGATAATTAACACTTTTTCCAATAGCGGGGTATTGGATACTGTTCAATATCTCCTGTGCATGTGGTGGAACGCATGGCTAGGGATGTGCCGCTGTTAGCTTCCTTAGCGTGCCCAGTTAGGGTGAATCAGAGGATGACCGAGGGAGAGCTGGGGAAGGCTAAGGGGAGGGTAAGTTAGAGTGGCGACGCTTACCCACTAGAACGGGAAAGGGAATTCTCAATTCCAAGAATCTGAGCAAACGCCAGATCAATCCTGTCTTGCCGGATCCAACAAGGGCTTGTTTCCAATCACGGAATCGACTTCCGCCATTATCTCTGAGGTCAGCTTTGGGATCACCTTCAGGCTTTCAACGTTTTCAAGGATTTGCTGAGGACTGGATGCCCCCATGATCACGGAAGAGACGTGCTTAAATGTCAGGCACCAAGCAAGGGCGAGCTGGGATTGCTTTACTCCCAGCTTGTCGGCAATCGGCTGGTTGGAACCGCAACTTAGCTCATCAATTCGCCTTCTCCAGGTAGACCATACCTTCAGCCTGGCGATCTTGCTCATTGTCACCTTCCAGTCATCATTGCCATACCCATCGCGCACCATGTTTGCAAATTTGTCATTGCTTTCAGAGAATCTTGATCCCAGCGGAGGTCGTTCCACCGCGTTGTTGTACTTTCCGCTCAGCAGGCCCATCTTCATAGGGGAGAACGTGGTCAAGCCAATTCCACATCGGTCGTACAACCGCTGGAACTCGCACTCGACTTTCCTCCTATCGAGAATATTGTACAATGGCTGCTCCGCAATAGGAGCGATCATTCCTAGACGCGCTGCAATTCCACAAGCCTCGGTGATCTCGACGGCAGACCATTCCGAGGTTCCCCAATACAGAGCCCAGCCGCGATCAATAACATAGTTGAAAGCTCTGACCGTTTCTTCCATCGGAGTGAGCCGATCCGGGCGATGAGCGTATATGATGTCGACGTACTCAAGGTCGAGACGCTTCAACGAGGCCTGGAGGCCTTCGATGATATGCTTGCGTGAAAGGCCGTGGTTATTAATAAGGTTTTCACCGTTCGCAGCTCCCCAATTCAGCTGTCCAGCGGATTTAGAGTGACACGTCTCGGCGATCTCAGACGGATAGTCGTACCTTCGTGCTCACTACAATATCGGCTCGCTTCCAGCCCCATTTTTTAATCGCTTTTCCCATCACGATCTCCGACTCGCCTTCTGCATAACTGTGTTCAGTGTCAACACGTCGCACCCCTGTAGTCATGGAGGTTCGCAAAGAGACAAGAATCCAAACCGACCTTTCTGCAGTGTCGAAAAAGTTGATCCCACACTCATAGGCCTGTTTCATACATGCGAAAGTGGCGTCTAAAAGTTGCAGTTAGCCCGTCAACTCACAACTTTACCATAACATGATCAACAAAGCAGACCGGAGCCAGAGGAGAGCACTCACGTGAGCCAGCCGCCTAAACCGATCACCGACACGTGCAACCCGGAGTTTCCAACTCTACGATAGAGCATATCCGGGTATATCGTAGGCCACGCCATGGTCTCTTTCTGTGATATGCTGCCTCTTTGAGATCTCGTTCTTCATTAATCTTTTATTCCTCGTATAGAAATTCGCGACACGCCAAGTCCGAAGACGATAAGTCTACACAAAAGAACCAATCGGCCAATCCAATCGGAGGTTATTTCGGAGGCTTGTTCGGAGGCGGTCGCCACCACCAAACCCACATCGATCCCTGACACAAAAATGATAGCGTCGGTTCCACCCAGAAAGAGCGATACAGAAAAGACGCATGATCCTCTTGACACTGCTTTCTCGGAAAGTCAGTATGGCTCCCTCATTCATAGAGCAGCCCATTGGGGGATGGAGCGCCGCTCCCGTCGCACGTCGTGCGTGGTGGAAAGAGGCTTCCGTTTACCAGATCTATCCTTCGTCGTTCAAAGATTCGAATCATGATGGTATTGGCGACATACCGGGGATCTTGTCCAAGTTGGACTACATCAAGGAGCTGGGGGTTGATGCCATCTGGCTGTGTCCGGTATATAAGTCGCCAAAAGTCGACATGGGCTACGACATAGCCGACTATCATGAAATTGACTCCGACTATGGCAATTTGGCGGACCTGGATCGGCTTATCGCCGCTGCCCATGAAAGAGGCTTAAATGTCGTCATGGATCTTGTGGTCAACCATACAAGCGACCAACATGAGTGGTTCCAGAAGTCGCGTAGCTCTAAAGACAACGAGTATCGACAATGGTACATTTGGCGGAAACCGCGATATGACTCTCAAGGAAACCGATACCCACCCAATAACTGGTGGTCATATTTTCATGGTATCGTGCACTTGTGACCTTTGGGAGAATGCTCTAATTATCTGACGGGTTCTCAGGAAGTGCGTGGGAGTATGACGAGGTGACGGATGAATACTACCTGCATATCTTCTGCGCGGAACAACCCGACTTGAACTGGGAACATCCTCCGCTCCGTCGGGCCATTCATGACATTATGCGGTTCTGGCTCGAGAGAGGGGGTCGATGGTTTCCGAATGGACGTGATCAATTATATCTCCAAAGCTGCAGGCTTGCCAGATGCTCCGGTTACCGATCGGACGACGACCTGGCAGCAAGCTACCATTCATTACGCTGCCGGTCCTCGGTTGCACGAATACTTGAAAGAGATCGGCGCTATTCTGGAGGAATACGGTGCATTTAGCGTAGATGGTACTTTTATATTTACCTTGTGTTTTCAGGATTCCTCTCGTGAAGAAGGCTGGATCTTTTGAGGCCGTTCTCGCCTTTGAAATTTTTATAGGATCTTCCTTGAGCTTCTCAAATTCTGCTCTCATGATCCTTCTGAAATGTATAATTCTATGAAAATACACAAGAGTCGCTTCCGAGGGTGTTTCTAGACCGGAAACCGGAGAGAAATATGATGTCGAACAAGAGTGGTTGAATAGTAGCGAGTGCCCCTTTATTGCGAAAGGAGATGTCACCCCTATGTAGGATTTAGGGGTAGAAATAGGAGAAGAAAAGGGGTCCACTCAATGTGTATATATATCTGCAACCTAGCTGGACTAGTTGTGAGTTAGACAGAGCACTCAATACATCTCAAGTTGCTCCCCACTTTGACACATGATAGTTTGATATATCTAGAAAGGGGGCAGGAAGGAGGCTTGGAGTTTGGGCTAAGAAGAGCCTCCAATCGTTCCGTTTGGTAGGAGGTTCGATATTACCAGACTTGAGGATATGCAGGGAGCAAATCAAAAAGAACTAGGCATCTTCTAGTTGGGCTAGCAAGTGCAAGCAATCAGAATTGAGTAGTGACTACTGTGACTTGTACCCCTTTCATGTGCTCCCGATTTCTGCGACACCTGATGGATGAGAACTGAATTTGTGATATGTGGCGACGTCAAGGCTTGTAAAGACCTGTAAAATAACGAGTGGAATTGTATTCGTCGCTAACTAAGTGAGGGCGTGCCGAAGGCCGCTTTTATTCTCCAGTTACTAGCGCCTTGGCATATTTCACACCCCTTCGGAAGCGTTGTGCGCTTCGTACACGCTTCGACCCTTTCGAAATAGGACAACTCACAATTCATCAATTTTGAGCACGTGATATTACGCCACGTGACATATCGTACTAGTTACTGCACGCGTAACTTACTATTTGTCCTTGGAATTGCCAAGCCTTGGAATTTTATGGCCCAAAAAGGCCCATCAATTTTCGCCCCCACCTAACTTTGTTCACACTCACTCAGCGTACCATCAACCCTCTTACGAACAGACAATTCTCAATGCAATGGAATCCACAATCAAGTTTTCCCCCATGATCCCATGGGTCGAACCCTTCGATGTCCAAAAGCGCCTCGAACAACTCCGTGGCTTCCTGGACCCCAACAACCCTCACTATCAACCCGATGTAACAACAGTACTAATAGAGGGTATGGGGAGAGGGATCATAAATCGTTGCGAGCGTACAAGGTAGGGTGTGGAATGGCAATGTACTGAAACCTGTCTGTCTATCTAAGGGTTCGAAGGTCCTTCTGTTGAACAAGTGGTGACCTATCATTCATAGCAGACGCACCCATTCGATCAAGCTGGGGAGGCTGCGCCGTACACACGGTCGAAAGAACGAGACCACTACCCCCGGTCCCACTGGGCCACATGGTCCACGGATTGGATCCGATGGCGTTGGTATATCATCGGATCCGATTCAAGGACCATCTAGATATCGAGGCCGCTCTATACACTGTCCATAGCCCTACTCGGCCACGGACTGGATCCGATAGCGGCTGTCAAAATGCTCACGTGACAATGCCAAGCTATTGACTCGCATGATTGGCCAACACGATGGTCTTGGCGTCACCGCACAACGCCAAGCCACTACAGGTATTCCAAAATCAGAAAAATAAAGGTTTATATTTTATTCCGCAAGAAACTGCTTCAAAATTGACACCAAATCGTGGTTGACCTATCAAGGACGAAATTTAGTGGTAGCACTAGGTTTTAGTCGAACCGATAGAATTGAGGGGCCTCACTAGTGTTCGATCACAGGTGAGGTAAGAGGGTTGTCCGGCCTAGCTCCATTGAGTCTAGGTGCCCTAGATGGGTAACGTAATGCTCCAGCCAGTGATTGTTGATGATGTCGTCTTGTTGATACATTGGGAGGTCACTGATTCGAACTCTCCTTCAGTTGAACTTGTGTGGCTCCAACTTTCACTGGCTGCGGCGCCTCATCTATGAGTTCGTCAGAGATGGACCATAGGAGGGGGCTTTTTTTTTTATATATTCCACGACAAAATTTTGCCAGTTCTCCTTAAAGAGGGAGGTGAAACAAGACGTTTTAATTAGCCTATGACAATCACCTAAGTGCTTTTAGCTACCAAAATTTTCCATAGGTCATTTAGTTAATTATATTGCGGTGATACTGGCTGCACACAAATCGGTCCCGGTTTTGACATTGACCCTTTTGCAAAGGTCGCTCCATAGGGGCGTTTTGGACCTTAGCGCATCAACAGAGGGCCAGGGTGTCAAGACAATTAAGTAGTTACTTCAGTATTGATACGTGATGTTTTAAGCACTGTTCGGCCTCTACCTGTTGAACAAAGGGCTATTGTGTATAGGCTCCACAGCTGAAACACTGGTGAGAGGTTTCCATAGACGACGACGTTACTGATGGTTGCTCTACGTAACGAAGTAGTATTCGCATATCTATAAAAGAAGCCTCAGTACCTCGACAAGTAGAGAAGAAACAGAGCATTCAATACATCTCGAGTTGCATCCAGTTTGACAGAATAGTAGGCGACTTTGGGCTACCAAAAGTGCCAGGTGCAGACGGCTGTGCAGGCCTTTGGCAAAGACGTCGGCTGACTGACCGGCGAATAACAGGGAGGGCAACCCTGGTTCCGGCTCACTCACTTGACCATTCTGTTGACGTGACACGTGTCGTGAGCCTACGTGACATATCCGAAATGACGCAGAGTGCGAACACGTCGTCTGTGAGTGTTGTACCCAACTGCATTGTTTTGTGATGCTCTAGAAGAGAACCAGGCTAATTAGGGATGTAGCTTGCACCCGACACACGGTGCAGGAGCTTGCACGCTCTGGTAGATGTCGGGTCTTGACTTCCCCGACACATTCAAGTAACCGACGCCGCCCTTGTCCAGACGGAAAATGGCAAGGTCGACCAAGGCCATGGTACCGGGCATAAGCACGTGCATGTCGACAATGGTTGCTCCACCCGGGGGGAACACTCAAAGTCGAGACAAATTGCCCTGGCGGGCTCACAACATCGCCGTCACGATACGCCCGCCTGAAGTGGGGGGTATTATTCTGTACACCAACTTTTGTTATTCTGTACACCGGAAAACCTGCTTATTCTGTACACCATGCCTCAACTCTCCTTATTCTGTACACCACCACCTCTCTCTCGCCTTATTCTGTACACTTAACGCTCTCATCCTGTTATTCTGTACACCGCGCTAACAGAGCTTGTTGCCGTTGGCCCGGCGATGGCGAGAAAACACTAGTAAGTGGCGTAGCTGTGGAGGGGTGACGCGTTAAACTCTCCCCGTTATAGGTGGTTGCGAAGCAATAAACACATTTGATTCCCTTTTCCTTGGTAGATAAGTACCGTGCATTTTGAGCTTCTCTGTATACTTTGTAAATTATTGTGGCCTACACAGCCGGATTTGTGTAGAGATCCCCTGCACGGTCGATACCTCGTGCTGACTAAGGTAACAAACCAGCGCCCATAGGCTTGGGAGGACCGCTCATAAGCCGGAGGGGGAAACCGCCCATGAACCGGGGGGAAACCGCCCATAAGCCGGGGGGCAACTGCCCCGCTTATGGGCGGTTCCCACCCAAGCCTATGGGCGCTGGTTTGTTACCTTAGTCAGCACGAGGTATCGACCGTGCAGGGGATCTCTACACAAATCCGGCTGTGTAGGCCACAATAATTTACAAAGTATACAGAGAAGCTCAAAATGCACGGTACTTATCTACCAAGGAAAAGGGAATCAAATGTGTTTATTGCTTCGCAACCACCTATAACGGGGAGAGTTTAACGCGTCACCCCTCCACAGCTACGCCACTTACTAGTGTTTTCTCGCCATCGCCGGGCCAACGGCAACAAGCTCTGTTAGCGCGGTGTACAGAATAACAGGATGAGAGCGTTAAGTGTACAGAATAAGGCGAGAGAGAGGTGGTGGTGTACAGAATAAGGAGAGTTGAGGCATGGTGTACAGAATAAGCAGGTTTTCCGGTGTACAGAATAACAAAAGTTGGTGTACAGAATAATACCCCCCAAGATGCGCACCGTATCGTTGACGTTCGCTTTTAGTGGCTTCTCTCGGGTCATGGCCGACTCACTCCCGTTGAAGACGACGATGTCAGGCTCTTCGCACAGGGAGTTGGGATAGGAAAATTCAACCTGAGACGACTTTTTGCCGTGATCGTCCACCTCGGGCGGCTCGTGGTACCACTCACTCTGCATCACATAGTACTCTTTATCCACGGGTGGAAGATCTCGATCTGCTGGCTGAACATACATCAGTCCGTACATTCCATTGGCGATGTGGACAGGCACCGGCGCCGCCGCGCAATGGTACACGAAGAGTCACTGCCGACCCGGCCCCAGGCCCCAGAAAAGCGTGGCAGTCGATGTTATGTGCATGCCGCTTTCGTCCTTGTTGGTCAATGTCACTTCCACAACGTCGCCTACGCGTGCACGGATAAAAGGTCCCGGAACCTGATCGTTGAACGTCCATTGTTCATACTTGTACGCTCCTGTCAATTGGGCTTTCCGGGTGGTCGTTGTCAAATCCACCTTCAGAATCACGGGATAATCGCGGGTGATTGAGGGAGGGACTTTAGGTGCACTGGTGAGCACAGCTTCTTCCACCGGAAGTTGGGCAAGATCCAAAGATTTCTGTTCCAGCTTCTCATAGACGTCCGTCACGTGAGCCTTATTCTCGTGTGCGACAGGCCTAGTGGGTGTTGATGGAGCCGCATGTGGGACGAGTCGCTTATCATGGCCGTGAACGTGGGTGTGATCGCGTCCATGGGTTTTGGTATGTGCATGGTGAGGAGCTTCTGCTAGGGCAATATTGTGAGAGGTGAACCACCAGATGACGGCGGCTCCGGAGACGGCCACCACCGACCCAAGTGAGTATCGCTTGAAGCCCGCTGAGTGGGCGTGAGTTGTTCGTTTCGCTCCAGCCACGTTCGACTTGGGAATACTACTCCAGCACCTCCTGACCGATCGTCCTAGATTAGCCATCGTGGAAACCGCGCCTGAACAGAGTGTATTGAACGATGTGGAGGATGAGAAGGGCGTACCTATAAAGGTTCATAATCAATGGCAGGTCGAGTCCCTCGTTCAATACCTGGCGTGGTATGATGGTTGCATAATGGTTGAAGGACAGTGGAATTAGCGTGTACTCTATATTATATCCCCGAGGACGCTCCCTAAAAATACTCAGTGGGCGAATACGGTATAAGCATTTTCATATGCCATTGATCACGTATAACTCTGATTAGTACACACCATATTTCTTGAGTCTTGGCGCTTTTCTTTGGTCAGGCAGTGTGCGGACTCTTTCTTGATGAACACCTTGGAGTTGCTGGAATTCTCTTCAGCGGCGAGCGAACTAGGTTGGCGTTGTAGTTTAAGAGAAGGGGGTTAACCTTCTCTGGGAAGAGGCTGTGGTCGTGGGCGGAGATTTACGTAACGACATGTCACCGGTAATGGTCACATAAGGCCTTTCTTTTGGGCTTGGGCCACGGATTGGCCTCCTTTTTGTACTTTGGGGAAGGACATCAATGCGAATTCCTAAAAGGGAGGAGCCAAAAGCCGATCAAGCACCTAGCATGATCCCCATGGGTTACTACCGATTATAAGTCCCGGCTTCTGACGAAAGGACGAGTAGAAGAGTTGCAGAATAAATGGGGCTGTCGCGGGTCCTAATTCTGACCGGGAGGAGACTTGCTGTCCCCCCTCATCTATCCATCCAATATAACTAGGCCTTGATAGCTCTGCACAAGGCGGGCCTGATCGCTCCAACAGCCAGCTTTCAGATGGCGGACCGGAAAAACGAATACGCGCTTGATTTCTGCCGGGTCTCTTGAGGTGAGCCACGTTGTCATGATACTTAGTTCTGACGTGTCTGTGGCTTCTGAGAACATCTGCTGAAGTGGTGGGGGAGCAGGTTCTCTCTCGATTCTCGGAAGGTTCGTGACTCATCTGATATTTGTTAACGACATCGAGAGCCATTCTAGCTGATCTTGTGCCCAGCTCCCCCTGACGATCTACCGACAAGTGTCGTTATATTGTGATCTATGTCTAGCAAAGGCGACATTAGACCCGCCTGCTGTCGATGTCAACGGTGCGAGGGATTACTCGTATCATCAACTCAGCACGTCGCGGCCTCATGTTGATGTCCCGCAGCGGCGTCACGACCACGACCAAGAGATCTTTAGTTCTGACTCCCGACAGGGTAATCCAGTTCATGCTTCGCAGCTGCCACAGCCCTATTCCGAGGCTCAATCTACTCAAGAAGCAGAGTCTTCATTGAATGACAATCCTCCGTTCACTGGCCTGAACGTTGAAGATCTGTAGAATTGGATGTTAGTTACGGACACATCTGAAGCCAACGGCGACATTGACTGGACACAATTTGCAAATCATACTCACCAATTGTGACTCGGGTATAGACAGCATCCGACGAAGATACTTTTCATCGATGCGCACGCTACATTGAGTGCAAAACTGCGTGAAAACTCTCGTTGCAGCCTGTGGAGCATGAACTTGCTCTATATCAGGGTGAGACCACATTAAAGCCTAGTCTATCCTGGCTACAAGACTTATTTTGAAAATATTCTAATCCCTCATTCTTGTCGATCGTTTGCCTTCACCTGCCTTGTGGCTAAGCGTGCACCAAGGGCTATTGAACCTGTCTTCGCTTGCATACGTTTACTAATACCAGTCCTTTTGCTCGCCAGCCCTATGGATTCTATTGGGGACTGTCTTGTTTCAAGGCTTCTCTGACCTATTGAGCAATAGAGTCGTCGGACTGTCAGCTTTCCAGGTCGGTACCTGGTGCTGAGAAACAACAGGGCAAGCGCTGCCCAGTACTCTTCAAAGTCGTCGAAAGTGTTGTAGAGCGCCGCAATGGCACGTCCAGTTGCTGTGAACGGTTCGTGCCGTAGACATCGGCTTCCTATGAAGATTGAAATGCATTAGTCGAAAACTAGGGCCAAGGAAGGTGTTTCATTTTAACTCAGCAATTGAGGAGGTGTCAAACCGGGGGTGCAATTTGAGATGCATTGAATGCTCTGTCCCTTTGGCAACTGGTCCTGCCAGATTACCAGTGTATATACATGCTTGGGTTGACCCCTTTTCTACTCCTATTCTTCCCCTATATCCTACATAGTGGGATAGTGTTGAACAATTGATGGCCTATCGTTCACGACTAACCGGGTTATTATGCAACATTCGCTCACCAAACTGTATCACCATTGACAAGCAGCAATGATGACGTGCACTCGTTAGATAGATATATAGGCAGGCTTAATGCCACTCTCTAATGGAGGAAGGGCAGAGCATTCTTCCAATGAAGAGAAGTTTGACAGATAACCATTCTCCAAGTAAATGGTACCGCTCATTGTTCGACAGATATACTACCCTTTTCACCATGCCCGTTGCAGACTAGCAGAAATCATTTGCATAAATGGGTTAGTGAAAGGAAAGGATCCTGACCGAAACGAGGGACGCAGCCAGAGGTCAGGGAAGACTGGTTCGCATTGCTCTGACTGAAGTGGTGGACAACAAACGCGGTAGACTACCCAGGTATAACACTCATCCAGACGAGCTCGGGACACGCGACGCAGTATTTCCCATTCTCGGAAAAGTAAAAGTACTGACCTTCTCGAAATCGGGAGACTTCTCGTCAGTCCAGACGCCAGCAGAGCGATGACCGACGGGAAAAATTCCAAATCCTCGAGAGTCAATGGTAACTTCCCTATCTTCCCAACCCAACACATCCCTCCACTTCTCCCCGGCGTGTCTATGTCCCACAAACATCTTCTTATACTTGCGATCCCAGCTGTTTGTCAAGATGACAGCAAGGCCGGCCCCGCTCGATTTAGATTTGCGGCCCAGCCTCGTCCAGCCGATGCAGTCTTCCTCGTCAAGGTAATCTCTCTGCGGACCATACGCGAAATGCTTCCTTGCCGCAATCAGACGTGCGAGTTTTCCTCCACAAGCTGGGAGTCGTGGTCGGGGCCCGTGATTGCCAAAAATGTCACCCCAAAAGACGCAAGGGGTTCCACCATTGTCTCGGAGAAGAATTAGACAGTATGCTAGCGGGATGAACCACTCGTCAACTGGAGCGGCCAGAGACTGAGTTTCTTGCGTATCATGATTTGCCACAAAAGTCTGAAAGGGGCCAATTGTGTGAGTTGTGGAAAACAAGGACTGCGGAAAAGAACACTGACCACAGCATGAGCAGGATTCTTCTGAACCAGAGAGCCATCAAATACTGTCCTCAAGTCCCACTTTCGATCCTTTGAGAAATCACAGAAGGTATACACCAACTGGACATCGAACAGATTCAACCTTCCATGAAATTGCTTGATGATCCTCTCCAGCGTTTCCGAGTCGGTATCCCAATATTCACCGACAAAGAACATCTCTTTGCCTTTCGGCGCATTCGCATCAAGATGGGAGAGAAAGTCGGCCAAAAAGGAGAGCGAGTAGTGTTTTATCGCATCCAGGCGCATGCCGCTTAGATTCAGCGTAGATGATATCCAAGATCCCCAGCGCAATATATCCGATCTGACGGACGGATGCGAATGATCAAGATCTGCGAACATTCTGTTCAGAGGGAAGCTCAGCCATACAGCCCCTACGCACGTTGAAACAAAACGCCACAGGATCGTCAATGCCGTCAAAACGAGGGGGTCACTCACAAATAATCATAATTCCCAAGTTCCTTGCTAACATCGCTAGCCCACTCGCTCCGCTTCCCATGGCCCACGAACTTGAACACGCCATGCTCTTTCTTGCGAGAGTCATAGTCTACACCTGAGAAATGAGTCCAGTCATACTTCATTTCAGAGTGTTTTGTTCCGCGACCGGGGAAAGTGAATTTCGTCCATGTCTCGAGTTCGTAGGGTTTGGAGATGTGTTTAGTTCGGTCTGGTAAATAAGTAGTCGGCGTTAGGAGACAACTGATAACAACACAAGCGAGATCCGACACACCATTGGAATCGACCTTGACCCCCCAGCTTGCTTCTTTCCCATCGGCGGCGGCCTTGTGATTCAGTACCGCATCCCACAAAACGCCAATGCCATACTCCCTGGCTTTCGCGCAGAACTCCTCCAGCTCTTCTCTACTTCCCCATTTTGTGCGGACTCCCTTGCCGTTTTTCTTCGCGTCAAATTCCCCTAGATCCCACAGGTCGTAGATTCCATACCCATTGTCATGGACTGAGGTAGCTTTGCAACCGGGTGGTAACCAGATATGTGAGATGCCAAGGGCAGAGAGGTGCGGGAGCAGTATGGTGAGAAGAGAATAATGACTTGAGCTCGGGTGGGAGTGGGTGGTGGATGGAGCGGGGAGATACCACTCAAATGACTGGAAGAGAGTTTTGTTTTCGAGGGGAGGATTTGCATCTGATCCATACGGTCAATACTCTTTGACCATCATCTCATCGCATAAAGATTAATGAAGGACCAATGGACAAATATTCAACCGAGTGATTAATTGAGACTGCATGTGTCTCCCAAACTTATCGCGTGGACTCTTAGCAACACTGAACGCCTTACCTACAGCCTCGCTCCTCCCGCTCCCGCTCAATGCTCTTGCAAAAGAATTGAGTCTTTGCATAGGAGAATAAATTCAAACAGATTTTGGAATTTGCGGAATAGTATTGACTGACAACCTTCAAAGATTAGGTCATGAAAGGGGGGGAAAAAAAAAGGCGATTCCGCGACCGTTGGGCGGATCAGCCTTCATAACCAATGATGAATGATGTCTAGGCAGAAAGGATTTCAGAGAGCACAATGATATGGTCAATCGAAAGTGAGCACCAACCCGTAAGATCGAGATGGTTTACGGAAGATGCTGCCCGGAAAGAATCAGATTTGGATAAAATATGGTTATTGAGTCGCAACGGCACAAGGTTGATTAAAAATTTGAGTGGAGCCTGATTTCGTTTCCAGGCGGGCCGAACCGGACCAATAAGATGAGACATGGAATGCAAGGCTAAATACCCGTGAGATATCCGGGAAATTTCTCCGACTTTCAGGGCCGCTGGTCTTGATGAGTCTGTATCCTTATCTTCGAATAGACTTGATTGGAGAGTATTCTTCGTGAATGGGTATGTGTGGATCTTTCATTGCAGTTCCCAAAATATGAGCACAGACGGTGCGTCCCACATGGCGTTATCTTCATTCACGACAAGAAGCATCAAGCGTGTATTATTCAATGCTCTGCTATCCTAGTAATATCAGATCATTCTAGAACTGATACCGGAAAGATGGTGCACGATCTGTGAATTCCTCGGGCGGGACCACAATTCCTTCTGCTCGGGCTCTTTCTTTCCAGGCCTCCCTTCTCTTGTAGATGATTCTCAGAATGTTGAATACAATGAAGGCAAACGACAAGCTTCCCAGCGACCAGGAATGGCCCAGCGTGAATTCTGGAGCAGAGTTTGAAGCATAAATCTGTCCGGAAATGATCCCTCCAATGTTGGTAAGAGTCAATTGGGTCCCTGGTCGAGGTTAATCAAGGGTTCAGACAAGACAGGCATATCCTAAAGAGGGCAGGATCAGAGACGGAGTCGAAACTTACCCAAACTTGCAGCTCTTTTCCCGTCAGGGGCAACATTCCCAGACAACCAGGCAATGTTGCCTCCAGTGCAGAGGAAACAAGCCGTAGCGATGAGATATGTCGCAAAATATTGGACACCGACAGGTACAGTCGTGAGGAGGATGGCATAGCCGGCAATACCAATCGGGGCACAAACAACCATCACCATGAAGCGCTTGTGATATTTGTCGGAGATCACAGCTCCAACAGCGTACACAATGGCACCCCAGAGGTTGACTGGGATGACCAGATACTGAGCTTGTTTGGTGGAATAATTGAAGCCGTTCTTCAAAATGATGGGCAAAAATGTACCGAAACCGTAGAGAATTGTGACGACGGCAATCTGACTGAAGCCGTGGAGCCAAGTTTTGATATCTTTCCAGGCAAGTTTGACATCTTTCATCTTGTAGTGACCGTCACCACCAGAGTAGGACTCGGACATCTCGGCGCGAACCGCCATGATCTTCTTGTCTTTATCGTCTAGAAAGTAGGCCGTTTGGTAGTTTTTGGGGACGAGAAAGACACACATCGCAGCCCAGACAAGCGTGATTAGTCCTTCCAAAATGTAAAGCCATCTCCACCTGGAAGCCATGTTAGCTTACATTCTCCTTGCAGAGATACCCGAGAGAGAGAGAGAGAGAGAGAGAGAGAAAAATAATTGACAAACATTTTCTACTCACCCAGGGTAGTCAGCCACTCCATCCATGTAGAGTATACCGAACGCAATGAGACCGCCAAAGGCACCGGAGAGAGCAGATGCAACTGCGTCGTATTAGTTGAGCACTCAAAGAGACAGCTGTAATCCATACTGAAGAGATAAGATATCCTTTGAGCCAACTCTTCACGCTTGTACCAATTGGCCAGCAGAAGAGTCATAGAAGGAAAAAGACAACTAGAAGGCCAGACGTTAGCGGTTACAATAGATGAGAACCTAGGTTTGCTGACATACCCTTCAAAGAATCCGAGCAAAAGTCGACAGACACAAAGTCCAGCAAAATTTTGTATGAATCCCATACATAGGCAAACAAGACCCCAGCAAAAGGTAATGACGGGAATTACCCTGTTGAACTGGAGACGTTTGACAAAGATCGAGGTAGGGAATTCCGCCAAGACGTAGAAGATGTAGAAGATGGAAACAGCAGTCTGAGGTTAAGAGATCAGGGCCAGTTCTGGAAGAATAGGAAGCTCCTTACATTGAGCTGGTTTCCTTTCAGACCAATGTCGTCTGACATCCCTTGTGTGGCAGCAAATCCGATATTGCCTCTGTCAAGATAGCTGATGAGCATGAGTAGCATCATCACTGGAGCAATGTAAAGATCAAGTTTCCGCCTCAATTGGGCTTCTTTTTTCTTGAATTCAACATCATTCCTTGATTGGCCATCTTCAATATACTCCTCGATTTCAGCCTTGGGTTTGATTTCATCGACGTGATTCTCCATCGTGGGTTGCTGACTTTGCTCCATCGTCACAACAAGCGTTACCCTGGGTTGTTTTGAGAAGTGAATGGATATAGGTGAAACACCGCCTAGAACTCTAGTTTACGGGAATATATTGCTGGGAATTCGGAAAACCAAGAGTTGGGGTATCAGTACTAAGATTCAGACCACGCGGGGAAGTCTCGAGCCAGTGTTGCCTTTTGAACGAGTTATCTGAGGGCCAATCGCACCACGAACGGAATAATCAAGGCCATTATCCAGGCCGCCAGCCAGGAGATATCCCGAGCGACTCTCGAGACTCGGAGAGGAGTGTGCTCTGTCATAGCCTTTTCTCCTCAGCAGCCAAGACGTCTATGTCGGTGGCCTATAGCATCGGACGTTGATCATTGGTCCTTGAGCCGGAGAAAGAAATGCAGGCAGCTTCGGATATTCCTGAAGACCAAGTAAACCACACCTGGCCCGCTTATTCGGTAGTGATGCAGATCGTTGGGTGAGCCCGGTACCGAGGTGTGCCCCAGGGCAGCCCCCCTGAAAGGAAAAAGTAACCCGTCCTTGGAGGCTGGTGCGGAGAATTGGGGACTCCTCCAATCGGCAAAGTTTGCTCCATTAATATTTTGGAGAAGCGACGAGCTCGTCGCATACTCTATTACGGAGTGTGAACAGAATTGAGAACGGAAGAATTTGGTCTTTGGGGACACCAGCCGTCATAAGAGCTGTGACACAAGACTGATGCGCCATTGATGACGACGAGTTCATGAGGACCTTCTCTTACGCCTTCCCCAAATGCCGCGCCAGAATGGGTGCGGCGACATTGGACGTATGTAGACTCAACTGTGTGGCAATCTCCAGAACTTCCATGATTTCTTCTGGCGTACCACCATGTTTCAGAACGTTTTTCATATGCAATTTGAGGCCTGGAACGTAGAGATGGGTGGCGGCAGCATCGAAGGCACAATAAATCAATTCTTTGACCTGGAAACACGTCAGCAGAACGCCGGGCACAGCATGCACAAAGCTAAATGCTGACCTTGGGTTCCAATGCTCCGCCACCTTTGCCAGTGCCATCGACGTCTTTGAGCCAAGGAACGGATGAAAAGTTGAGATAGGTCTCGAAGAATTCGGGATCCAGAGCGAGAAAGTCTTCCCAGAATGTATGCCAGTAGCCCCTATTCTTGGTGAAATCGGCCTTCAGCTTTTCTCGTCGCTCATCAAAGGGTTTGCCTGCCGTGGGATGTGTGTCATAAAGGTCCTCCTCTTTCATCACTTCGACCAATAGAGGAACTCCAATGTTGCAAGCGTGGATGCCCAGTGTGCCGGTCAGCTCGATCACTTCTATTATCTCCGCTGCAGTGGCTCCCTCTTTCAATGCTGCATCAATGTGTTTTCGAATACCTGGCACGTAGAGATGGGTAGAGGCGGCATCGACAGCGATGGACATGAGCTGCTGGATTTTGGGAGAGAGATATTTTTTCTTCCTGGGAACGGTGATGAGATTGACGCTGGCTTCGAACAGTTCGGGACTGAGTTTGGCGATGCTCTCCCAGGTCTCGTCCCATTGTGCCTCTCCCAGCTGACAGACAAAAGCCTGTTTCATTTCAGCAGGAGTCTTGGACATGTTGTTCTGCGACTATTGTCAGTTCGTGAAGGTTTCGTCGTCGGATTGTAGTCTCGCAACGAGCCTTATCGCTAAAATGGGAATGCCGTTTTGTCCGGTTTTCGGCAAACAAGGCATTTGGAGAAAACAGCAGAGGAGTGTGGGGGGAGAATATTTTCCTCAGAATACGGCGGGCAACTGGTAGGTTGTCTGGTACTAATCACGAAGTGGGGGGAGAAACTGATTTTTCCCATTTGGGGCATCAGGGCTGCCCCTCGGGGGTTATGTAGATGGGGCTTTCTTTGATATGGTTTGAATGGGATCGAATTGAGCTGTCTTGATACAATGTGGGACTCGATGTTGTCCCATGGGAGAACACATTAACGTATCACCATACTGTCTGAAAATCTGACGGCTTTGCAGCCCAATTCCGAAGCCAGTCAGGCAGACATCAAACCATGGTATCAGATATTCTTAAAGGACCAGTTCCAATTCTAGGACTGCCCAAAAAATCTTGAATGATTCCGGGGATCCTCTTCCCACTCAAAGTCGTGAGCGAAAATGACCTCGATACCATTCGACTCCAGTTCTTGAATCCGCTCAATTGTCTGTTCGGCCAGCTTTTTGTCGGCATGAATGCAGCAAATGTGCCCCTCTTCATCAAGCCATTCTCCTATCCGCTTCTCATTGCGCATGATCCGTCGGTCGTGACAGGCATCCCCAGCCAAGTAGACACTGCTCAAGGGACCCGTCTTTGCGAGGAGGTTGATATGGCCAGGCAGATGACCAGGAGAGTCAACAATATATAAACTCCCATCGTTGAATATATCGAGCACCCGAGGCAGACTGCCATGGGGCTTCCATTCCTGGAAGAAATCCGGGCCACGGGGCTTTATGACGTGTTTCTTGGTTTCCCCGTCGGTTTCCTCGTAAGGATTAGATAGTTGGATGGTTCTTTCGGGGGGTAGCAGCTCAGCCTCGAAGAATGAATGACTACCTCTTAATGAACCGGCCCCCTGAAGTAGATCCTTCGCGCCATTCCCGACCACAAAGGTACTTTTGGGAAAATCACGAGGCTCTCCAACATGGTCCCAGTGAACCTGATGCCATCAGTCACGTCGGTATGAAAAGGGATAAAGAGGCCACGCCGCCCACTTACATGTGAATAAATCACATAGTCAATATCTTCTGGAGTCAAGCCACCGGCGGCCAGGCTTTTGGTCACATCTGGAAGCGTCGCCATAGGCTGTCTCGTCTCGACATGTTTCTGGATTGGCTCGGGATAGCGACGTATGTCCCGACGAAGGCCCAAATCGAAGACTATTTGAGTTTTGCGATTTGTCTCGGGATCCTGGTGGATTATCAAAAAGGAGAGAGAAGGGACGGTCCTGCGGGCAGTCTCCGAGGCTGGATGCACAAAGTATCGTTCAGGTAGCGAAAAATGACCGGCTTGGAGGGCAAATACTTCGACGGTGGCTTCGGGAGCACTCTCTGGGGGTGAAGGGGGGGCTTGCCTCAAGTAGACGGTAGACATCCCGTCGTTGAAGCCTGACAGAGGATGTCGAGGACAGTCAGTGCCGTCAACATGGCTTCAGGGTATCTTGGGTCATTGATATTGATAGATCTGGGTAGATCGATCCCAAGGCCTGGTCCCACCTTAAACTGGAACGGGGAGGTTGGGAGGTCGTTGGGGTAAAGTTAGGGTGCCTTCTCCAAGGCATTTTGGAAATCTTTTGAAAGAAGGGTGTGCCCGTGTTCCACATGGTCAGATCAGGCTCTTGCACGGACTTCGGCTGATCGTTGGGTTTTCTTCTGAAGCTCATTTGTCTTTGCATAGTCCTTCGAGATAGAGGATGAAGTGGTTATCGTAAGGGGCCAGGGAAGAGTAGATCATCCAGCCAGTAGTGATGTATCAGTACCGTATCTACTCAAATACGATCAGCTAGATTCGTAAACAGCTACTCTATGTGGATGACGAAGAACCAGTCTGATGCGTGTCTGTTTCTATCGTCAATGAAGGGATTGGACAATGGGCCCGGCTACAGAACGATCGCCAGGCAGAGGATGTTGGTGGCAATTTCATTTCTCGACAAGTTTTGGAACGTCCGCAGCCTGGGCACCACATTTAGTCCAGGCCTGGCCCCCTCGTCAAGGCTGTCATATCTCTTGTGACTCTGATTAGCTGTATGTCCTTCGACACAGTGAGCAAACATCACAGCCTTGCATTCATCACATTAGCAGCCCCTCGGCCAGCCCCGCATTCATCCAGCTGTTTGCTTGGCTGGTTGGCCGGTTGGTCGGCAAAGCCTCCTGGTCTTGCTAGCCCTTCAGCCCCATCATTTCCCAGGCCACGAGCCCAACCCCAGAAAAATTCCCCAGAGTTTCGAACCTGTTTCTGCAAAGGTCCAAATTCCTGTCTAGTCCTCATCGCGGGTTTATCTCTCAGCACTCCAGGTCGCGTCTCACTTGCCTTATCGCATGCTCTTGTTCAAAGGCCAGTACTGTCCCTAAACTCCATGCTTGAGGACGCTATCAGCGTGGAGCTCGACGGACAGGGTCGGGAGCAGGGTCGGGAGCAAGATCAGGAGCCGCCTCCTAAGAAACCCAAAAGATTCCAATGTCAACACTGCCAACGCTTCTTTGCTCGCCTGGAGCACCTCCAGCGCCATGAAAGGACACGTACGACAGCCTATGGTTCTCTACACATGGCTTGCTAAACCTCTCACCAGATACCCGCGAGAAACCTTTCGCTTGCTCGCAATGCGACAGCAAGTTTACCAGAAGGTATGTCGATTAAATAAATACACACCGTCTACCACAGCCAACCGCACAGAAACAGACACTGACGCCGTCCAAGTGATCTCCTTGTTCGACACGAACGACTCAGCCATGACACTGAACGAACGTGGAGCAGCAGAGCAGGACGAGGAGAGAACCGCCTCAACGGTGCTGCCTCCGGGAATGTCACCCACTCAACAGCAACTCGCAAACGGCCAGAAACCACGACCAGGAATTCACTGGATATCCCAGACTCCGCCAACTTGACGTCGCCTAATTTTAACGCCTCCCAAAATCTCGTCAACAATTTCTTGCCGGCCAGCTCGAATCAAACCACCGGAAACACCCCAAACAGTCATGATCTCTCATTTGCAACATTGCTCATGGCAGCGGAGCACGCCCGACCTCAAGACGCTCAGCCTCATACTTCCATTCCGCAAAATAATCATCTTTCGAATTCCATGTTCGCCGTTCAAGATCAATTCATGGCCGAGCCGACACCTCCGCCTTCGATGCCTGCACCCGCCGGTCAGATGAGTGGCATTTCCGGGTTTGATTTTGACGACTCACTTCAGGATCTCGCCAACTTCATGGACAATGGCGCTCTGTCATCCTATCATTTTTCATCCTTGATCAGTGCCGAACAACCAATCCCATTCTTCTCCCCGGAGTCGGTCACCAATCCCACGGACGCTCTTCCCACCACCGACGAGTCCCGCCCTCTCTCCCGGGCGGTACAGCCTACAGACCAACAGGAAGACTCTAGCTCATTTTCACGATTCGGCTCCCGCCTACCATCCCTTCAGCCGGAGGAGAGCCCCTCCGCGCCACAGAGTGATCCAAACAGTGGCCATCGGGCTTTGGCTGACATCAACATCGAAGATAGGCAAAATATTGCTCTCAAACTGGCCGAATTCGCCCATGCAGTCCCTCATACTTTTCAACTTCCCTCTCGACTTGCGCTCTCCCGGTACCTTGCCGGCTACGTTAACGGTTTCCACGAGCATCTACCTTTCCTACATATCCCCACGCTCTCCGTCAATAACTGCTGCATCGAACTCACCCTCGCCATAGCGGCCGTTGGAGCCCAGTATTGCTTCGAAGGCCAGAAAGGAGTGGAACTCTTTCACGTCAGCCAATCCATTGCAATGCAACGTATCCGGCAGAGAGATGCGAGACTCGCTGTTTCACACCGATCGACCGAAGTATCGTCGCAATATTCGGGCCGTACCAAGAGCAGTGAGATTCTAACCACGGGAGAAACTCCACGTAGTGGATCTTTATCCGGCTGCCTGGGCCTTCCATCTCAGCCAGATTTCGAGCCTGGAACGCAGAGAGAAGACCTGATGCAGACGGCTCAGGCGCTACTCTTGCTCATGGCGATGGCGACGTGGGCCAAACATCGGGAAATCCTGCGAGAAGCGCTGGCCATCCAAAGCGTGCTCGCCACCCTGGTACGAGACGATGGGTTCAAAAGCCCACCGATGCCGGAAGACATTAGCTGGACCGAATGGATCCGACGAGAAACCACCAAAAGAACCAAGTTCATCGTATTTTGTTTCTTCAATCTTCACACCATCGTGTACAATATCCCATCTCTGATTCTCGCGTCGGAACTTGATCTCACTCTGCCTTGCAACGCAGCCGAGTTCAAGGCGCCCACAGCGGCAAGGTGGAAGGAACTGCGCGCGAGAGCAATATCCGAAGTGGATTTTCAGGTGGCCCTACACCGCTTGTTCTCTCGGACGGGGAATGATGTGAGCACGTACAACTCATCACTAGGAAACTACGTCCTGGTGCACGCGCTGCTGCAGCATATCTTCTTCGTCCGGCAGATCTCACGGTACAGACTAGATCATGATGGCGAGCTCCGATCCGACGACGTTGCTGCGATCGAGCAAGCTCTTCGAAACTGGCAGCTTGCGTGGAAACGCAATCCGGAATCATCGCTCGATCCCATGAATCCCAACGGCCCTGTGACTTTCAACTCTACTGCTCTCCTCCGCCTGGCTTACATTCGGTTAAACGTGGATCTCGGCCCTGGACGGGCGCTTGACACTCGCGACCCCGTACAAATTGCCAATGCTTTCCGCGACAGTCCTTCTGTGAAACGAACGCCGAAACTAGTCCGAGCAGTCCTTCATTCGGCACATGCGCTGAGTATCCCCGTCAAGATAGGCATCCACTTGGTGGCGCAGACTCAGACGTTTATGTGGTCCATCCAGCACTCGCTCTGTACGCTGGAATGTGCGTTTCTGTTGAGTAAATGGCTGGAGGCTTTGAGTCTCCCTGACTCAGGACCTACAGTGACAAACGACGAACAGAAGATCGCGACACTGGTCAAGACAATGCTGGACGAAACCGAATTTGCTATGCCAGTGGACGTCCCCATTGATTCGCCGGCTGCCATGAAATATCTAAGTGCGGGCGTCTTGAGGGTTTGGGCACAAGTGTTTCGAGGTGCTCAGACTTGGGCGATTGTCGATGTGATCGGGACAAGTCTGAATATTTACGCAGATATGCTTGAGGCAGGATGAAGAAGACGACTGATCCAGATACCCTTACGTTGGACTCCACCGCCTTTTCTTCTCAACATTTTGCAGATACATTCAAAGCCAAGAAAGAGGGAAAGCTTACCGCAGTGTACCCATCATGCGGGCTGTTGCTGTAATAAATCTTGAGTCACGTAGACAGACAAAGGACGGCACAATGGTTTCAAGATGAAACACTTTCTCTCACTCCCTCTCCCTCTCTTCCCAGGCTCGGAATAAATTCTTTTGCGTTTTCTTATCATTTATTTACTATTGGATTCGCCGTCGGTATTTTCCGGATGTCCTACCGTTGACTCTCGTTCAGCCATTTGTAAACGACCCTAGCATCTTTCCCTTTATATCTCTCATCGTTCATTGCTTCATCAAACGCGCTGAGGGTGGGTTTATCCAAGATCGTTCTTGCACCGACCATTTCTGCCAGAGAACTCCCCATCTCCAGCACGTGTTTACATAGCTCAATACGGAATCCACCTTCATACCCTCGACTGGCCGGCGCGTTGGCGTGGATTCCTGGCACCGGATTCGATTGACTTGTTACCCAACATTGCCCGCCAGAAACGTTGATAACATCAGTGAGAAGTTTAAGGTCAAGGCCCATTTTAGCACCAATGTTGAGCGCTTCGCTCGCAGCAAGACTGGTAACGGCAGACAAGTAGTTATTGATGACCTTAAATGCAGTTCCGGCCCCGACATTGCCGCAGTGGAAAATGCTACCTTTCTTTCCCATGTGCTGAAGGTAATTCTTTGCATGTTCAAAAGGGTCCGACGCCGTCGCACCGACCATGAAGGTAAGCGTCCCAGCCTCTGCACCCATGGGCCCACCGGATACAGGAGCGTCAACAAAGTCCAGGGTTGCACCCGAGGCGAGTTTTGAGGATGCGTCAGCCGCCGCCTTGGCCACCTTGAGGATCGTGGCTGTTTCGATGGTTCCACATTCCATGATCAGCTTTTTCTGAGGGCTCGATTTGGAAGCCTCGATCGCGCCAGGGATGACCCCCGTCGAGGGATCTAAGTAGACCGTCTCTACAGACGAGGCCGTGGGAAGCATAGTTATCAGTGTGTTTGCTCGTTGTATTGCTTCAAACCCACTTGTCACCACCTCGACAGGCCCTTTCCCGGACATTTGAGATTGGAACTTGGATATGGCGCTGGAAGAAACGTCGCAGATGAGGAGGGTATACGTTGACGGCAACTTTGAACGCAAGTTGACAGCCATGGGATAACCCATCACTCCGAGCCCTGCGATCGAGGGTTAATGATTACTTTGCTGAGTGTCACCCTCAAAAGCCTACCGATGAAAGCAATTGTACTGTCCGGCGTCGCCATCTTGTCACAGGTTCTCTCTGAACGTGATATCCTAAGTACCGTCTTGATATAACTGATTTCTCTCTAATCTCCTTCTCGTCGGCCCTGACTAGCCACAGGGTAGAATTTCGGCTTCGTGGACTAAATAAAAGACCAAAAATAGTGAAATAAATGCACAACATGGCTGCGGCGATTGAGATGACGATGTGTGGAACGACAAATTGGATCCGCGGACTCCTCCACTTCGGAAACCGGCAAAACTCCAATCCCTTACCGGCACCAGCATTTAATGGGTTGGGAAGGAAAAATAAGAATCCTATTACCATTGATTAGGAGAAATGTCCCCCGAGGAGTTCCGTTGTGGAATTGGGGAAGCGGCCATGGGAATTGGGGAAATTGGGACGGATGCGGGGTTAGGAATGGAGTGGGAGAATAGAAAAATAGATATGGAGAATTCCAAGGGCTCCAACATTGATTGTCGTTGCAGCTGACACGAGGGATGTCAAGAACAATCCATCTTTCACAAGATATGTAATTCGAGTGCACAGGATCATTATGAGCGACCACATGACTTTCAGCCTTGCGGTCAGGTTTCATATGACTTGCTTCAGGCTAAGTTCTCTGCCTACCGCCAATTCATACACCGTAGAACTCGCGTATCCCACAACATGGAAGGTCTACGAGATCGTGATACATACCTAAGTCTAATGCTAAGATAATTCCGCTTCGTAGACATTTAATGAGCGAAGAATATAAAATTGGATTTCCCGACGAGTATCAAGGTTCATGTTTGAATGCATGGTACAATACTTATGAGAAGGTGGAAAAACTATGAGCTATCTTGCCCTGTCTTAGATTTCTTTGTCATATTCCTTTGGGTGACTCCCTGTCGTAGAGTCAACTAACTAGGCTTGCATCAGCCTGGGGCAGAAGGATTCTCAATCACGATACATTATCGACTTTTGAACCATTCGAAACACATTGCAAAACTTGACTGCATCATCGAGGTCTTCCAGGATCTTCCATCTTCATCTCGACAGACAGGCTCCAGCTTCTTTACCGCACAAAGGGTTAACACAAACTCCAATGATGTTGCAAAATTCCAAGATGGAACATATCCTGGCTGCTACAAATAACGTCTTGTTTAGTTGCATCAACCAAGAATCACGGGTCCATACTTGCAGAGACCGAGAAGAATCCCGAAGAGTCAAAATGCGCTCCCATGCTCGTTAACAAACCGTGAATCACAGTGGCAGAACGATGAACACAAGATCAGTATTCAAGAAGACTGATGAGATAGACTTCCTCAATTACATTCCCTGCCTTCCAGAATATGCACTCACAAATTCCTATACTATCTACAACCCCGTGCCATCTGACCCGGCACATACCAACATTGGGGATGAGTCTGGTGCTGGATAAACCATCACTGATTCCGGTGGTCCCTGGATTGTGACTTTGACCTGGACATACAAGGCTTTGCGGGCTCAGGCATCACCCTCCGCCAGCCGTTATGAATTGGACTGCAGGGAAGACATCGAAGACCGTTATATGGAGAGCGTCAAGAATTTGGCGAGAGAAATGATCCGGGAAAGCTTGAACTTCCAGCGACTGATCTCCTGTAGCTGCGTCGAGCTGATATCGTGGACGCGATGGGCCCTCCAGGCCTTTCTGGCAATATCAATTCCAAGATCCACCATACACGATTATATTTCAACATAGCAGGGTGCTAGGAAAGATGCGGATGACATTCATGCGAAGAAACAGGGTTGCTGATCGAACATTAACGCGTGCGGCTGATCAAATATCAACTCCATCCCTATTTCCAGACTGAACGACGTGGTGCAATACCCAGTATTGGCTCTGCGACGCCCGAAGCTCATCACTCATGGACCTAGTTAGAGTTGAGAAGCATTGACAAGGACATCGTCCAACATAGCTACTATGCCACATACAGTCTGAGATACTGCTTTTACTACCTAAGCCGCATCAGAGGGAGGAGTTATGTGTGGTTAAGATCTTGGATTCTGCGGACGTTAGTGCTCCACGTAAGTTTGACCTAGCTATTTCAGTTCGCCAAACTAAAGTGACTGGCTCTTGTGGAAGGATTTCTTCACGTAGTGTTTTGAGCCGGAGCAGCCTGATCCTGATGCTCCACCATTGGAGAGCATTGAAGTGAGACAGCCCGGGTGTTATCCGAACTACGACGGTAGATCCGTGTAGAAGACATTTATTAACCGACCTGGGTAAGGGGATATATATACAATCCAATAATCAATCAAGTTAGTCTAGTAGCCGCAGGACATAATACTCTCATTGTGCAAGGCAAATTTTTTTTTAAAAAAAAATTTCCTTCTCTGTCCATGCTATAGACGCCCGGGGAAGAAGCGATGGTGATTCGTTTCCCGCCAAATTTTATCATGGGCAACAATGACCTCAACCTCTGTCTGGTCGTCAAAAGCTGGACTCGGTTTCTTCAGCAATGGCCCAATCCTCTTGAGTGTCTCCTTGGCTTGTTCCGTGTCCACGTGGACTGACCTTAGGCCACCATGTCCGTCATCATAGAGCGCTACGTCCTTCTCGCCGGTCAAAATTCTCGGATCATGACAACAATCACCGCCTAGATAGACCCAACTGTGTGGAGCAACACGTGCGAGCAGGTTGACATGTCCGAAAAGGTGGCCTGGGCTGTCAACGACATAGACACTGCCGTCGCCAAAGAAGTCGATGGTCGCAGGAAATCCAGCAAACGGCTTCCACGTATGGTCGGTCTGTTTTGCCGCCGTAGTAGTACTGTTCTTTGATACAGGGGGCAATTCAATGGTCCGATCTCGCGGGAGTAATTCTGGATTGAAAATTTCTTTTGGATAATGAGGAGGGGCGCCGTTTTCAAGAAGATGCAGTGTGCCTGATCCAACCACAAACTGGGAGTTGGGAAAGTCTTCTGGCGTTCCTTCGTGATCCCAGTGAACGTGGCTTAACATGACGATGTCGATATCCTTAGCAGGATCCAAACCACCAGCTCTCAGACTGTCTGCGCAATCTGGATGCAAGACAACAGGCTGTCGATTGGCGATGTGGGCTTGTTGTGCTGGCGGATACTTGGTCATGTCACGCTTTAAACCAAGGTCGAAGACGAGTTTGGTAAGTTTTCCGGTGCGAGACGGATGTTGGATCAGAAAGGACAACGAAGGAACTGTGGCTCTTTTCATCGGATCAGCGTCCGTGATGAACAGACGTTCTGGAAGAGTCAATTGTCCTGCCTCGAGCGCCGAGACGGTCACAAAAACCTGGTCTGTTTCGAGAGATCCCATTATTGGAGTTGTCAAATCAATCTGGATGGAAGGGAAAGAAAGTACCCTTCACCTCGTAGATATTCTAGAGCAGCTTAGATGAGACTTTCTGAAGCGTGATCGATATCGGATGTAGCCCATTCTTCCCCGCAGCAGGGAGTTCTTCATCGCAGCCCCAGAATTGAGGTCAGAAGTTGAAGTTGGAGAAGTAAATTTGTTTTAAATTGCGCGCCTCCAATTCCCCTGAAGCCTGAGGGGGATTTCCGTTCCACTCATGGTGTTAGCGTCAAGAGCGAGAGGTAGTTGACCCGGTGATACATGAGTTCGCCATCGTGGAAACGGTAGTAAACATGCGGAATGAATTGCGCTATCCCATCAGCAAATGCCATGGCAAGAGAATACCATCTCCGATGAAGCCTAACAAGTTGGCTGATGTCGTAGGCAGGTAGAATGCCACGTCCCGCATTGTCCAGCCTTCCTGCCAACTACGATGTTTATACGGTCCCCTTGTTTCTTTGCCTCGTCAGCGGCGATCCCAAGGCACTTCTGTCTTGAAGTTGGAGGTTGTATGCCCTGAAAAACCTGAAACATAAATAATCGGAGTCCTGAAATAGGATTCAATGAGATCCAAAGAGATCCAGACTGATCAACCGCATTGGCGCTTCGCTATTTTCGTCGGTGATGCGCTCCTCATCAGCTCCTAGTGGGAAATTGGTAAAAAAAATAAAAAAGGCCAGAAAAAAATTGTCACCAGACTTTCAATTTCTTTCTTTCTTTCTTGCAGAGCGTTTTCCATGTACTCTCCCTTCCTCCTATAGGGACAACTTCTGTTCCTATATGATCATCCTAGTTTTGGCATCGCAAATCGGGACATCACGACATTGCCCTGTCAAGTGATCGCAATTCTAATTGATCGAATGTGTGAATGACACTTGGTATTGATGCACGATTTGATACAAAATAGCATCAGCATCCAGAGTATGCGGATGAAATAGATATGGTGCAAGTGATGCGTTCGTCACGGAGCGATTTTGCCGCAGAGACCAGAGAAGTCGAATCGATAACAGCCTCCGTCGCAACCCCCTTTTCATCGCCTTTCCAAATCAAGTGCTTGGATGAGCAAGAACACATCTCGGTGAACCTGATCGAGATGGTGGCATTCGCGGTCGTTCATGGACCCCGTCGGCTATGAATGAACAAGCCCCGTTAAAACCCTTGTCTGCTTCGCGACAACACGTTCGACCGAGACCTAATGACGAAGAATAACAGCGAAGGAGACGTCTGCAAGTTCATTTCTTGACGCATAACCAGTTCTCTCTGCCAGGGATAAATCATATGGAATATCCAATTCGCCAAAATGTGGATCTACCAGGCCAACGCGGGATCCATCAAGATGAATGGGCCGAGAGATATAGGATAGCTCAAGACTTTTGGGAGAGGAAAGAAGAGTCCTGGCCCATCGACGAATTCTTCGGCTCCCATTCAGTCATTATGCAGCGCGACCAAAAAAGACAGCATCAACCCTCCGCCTCTGGCGTCCCAGGAAACCCCTAGGTTCGCCTGCACTTCCGAATCCTCGACTCCGCCCCGAGGCCGCAGAACTGGCACTCGCGAGACGCAGGTTCTGTTCGTGCCATGCCGAGGCCATGAGTTTCAGTTCGCGCCGGAAAATCATGTTTTGATTTCTGAGACGCTCGAGTCCAGATTCCTCGTCCGTCGATGGAGTCTGAGAATGGGGCAAGGAGGCGGGCGTGTCCTTCGGTGGCGGCACAGGCGGGGCATCTTCCTTCCTCTTCTGTGCTTCGCGTTCTTGATCTATCTTCATCCTAATTTCCTTGATCATCTCGTCCTGCTTCTGTACATGCTCGAGTAATGCTCTGTTTTTGTTTCTTTGCCTTTCTATGGCTGCAATCAGTTTCTTTTGGGCACGTAGAGAAGATTCCCGTTCCGAGGCGGAACCGGCTTGAGCCTGAGCCCTCATCGCTGACATGATTGCTTTGAGTTCATCTTCTGAGATAGTCTCGCCGTCAGAAGGAAGATTGAGGTTGAGACTAGAACCGGGTGATGATGTGTCGGTGGTGGGAGGTGTGAGATCCGTATTATTGTGCGTTGCGGAGGTAGAGTCGCCGTTGAGTAATGCGGCCGTGAGACGTGCTTCCGACTCAAGGAGCTCGGCTTCCTCCTTCTCCAGATCTTTGTTGACCGGACTAGGCGGTCTCTCTTCTCTCGGTGCGGGAGTGATACCGTCTTCATAGTCTCGCAGTCTTCCCTGTAAGTCCTCAACGGCTTGGTGCTGTCGGGACAGCTGTTCCGTGGTATCGTGATACCGAGCTTCCAGAGTGTGGTAGTCGAATTCCAAGCGTTTCTTCATCTCGTTCAATTCGTATCTCTCTTGCTCAATGCTTGGCAGAAGACGCCTATATTCATCGATCTCTCTCTGCAAATCACTCGAACTGGCGCGGGCAAAGTCGGACTGTTTGAGTTGGTTCTGTAGTTCAGCCACTTTGGCGCGGAGACTGTTGTTGTCCTTCTCCAGATCCTGGCTCGCTTCCAGTTTTTGTTTATATTTTTCTGCAGCGTTGGCCTTACGGGCTAATCTATCCCGCTCGATCTTCATCTCATCGTAATCGTCCTGGAGCTTTTGGGCCTTTTCAGCTTTGATCTTGAGAACTTCGTTGGTCTTCCGGAGATCATCGACCTCGGATTCCGCCTCAATGACTCGAGTCTCAAGGGTGGCGATCAGGGTGTCATGTTTCGAGTCGATTGGCCGGGTCGAAATGTCGGATCGTCCTGCTAGGACCGCTGTTAACCGATCATTGGTCTCTTTCAGTTCGTCCTGGGCCTGGTCGAAATGTTCTTGCAATTTCTCATACCGTGAGTGGTACTCGTCCAGTTGTTTCTGCAACTCCCTCTTCTCATGCGCGATTCGTTGATTATCAGCGATAACCTTGCCCAGTCGCTCCTCGGACTCGAGTACCGATTCCATTTCTCCAGAACGTCGGGGGGAGACGGGCGTCACGTCAATGCCCTGACCGTCTCGATCCGAGATATCCGCTTCGTCGTCTCCTTCATCCTCACCCGCCTCTTGAACAGTCTGCATCAACACCTCCTGGGTAGACTCTGTGAGCTCTTGCATCTGTTTCAAATATTCAATTCGATCGGCGCAATTGATAGCTGCGACCACTAGCAATTTGAGCAACGAGACGGTGTCGTTGAGAGAGGATGATTGAGCAATAGCTTTGAGATCGGGGCGCCCTCCCGGGAGAGGTAGTCGTTGACCACATTCTTCGACCAGAAAGATAGAGAGGGCATCGTAGATATGTTTTAGGTTGGTCCATTTGTGTATCCACTGATCGGTATCGGGATGCTCTGGGAGGTTACCCGGAAAGCTAAAGCGGTCGAGTTGCTCTATGGGAAGTCAGAAAATGAGGGCGACGTCTGCTGGAGAAAGACTGGGCGTACGAAGGACCTTCCATATGATATCGCCATTGGTGAAGTCGTCTACTGTGTAGACCGGATCTGCAACAGCCAGGCTATTGATCCAGTCGATGAGACCAGCGGCAATGGCTTCTTCGGTCGCCATCGCAGTGTGAGTGGGATTTATCTTGCACACATTTCATTATTGCATCTGCGAGTATCATTGCATCCTGTCGAGACAAAAGTGTGTCAAAGTGAATTGAGTGGCCCCATGGTTTCAGATTTGAAAAAGAGCGGGAGGAACTTAAACTCCAAGGAACGCGTATCGGCGGTCCGAGATCCCCTGGGGCGCGCGTTGCCGGTGCCACTTTCGGTGTTGAACTTAGCACTGGGCAAGAATGACGTCGTGTCAACCATTCCCTCACTGTAACTTGCACTTTGATTGAAGAGACGTTAACATGTATCAATATTAAAAACACTGACAATGACGGAGGACTCTCAAGCGGGACTGGAAAGGGTCAATCGCCTCAGGGGGTTCGGACGATGCTTCGAATATAGCGACTGCGTTACCACCAACAACACAGATGTTTCTATGTTGGCAGAGACCCCTCTGTTCTATGGTATGCATGCCTCAACAACCGTAATACTACATGCAAAAGTGTTCATCCATCCGAGTCCAGTTTCGAAGCATGATTCCGTCGGCCCAAATACATCGTAGGTCTCATTTTGTGTCATCATCCATTCTCCCAACGCCATTCGCGACAATGGAAAATCTCATCTCAACGAACTCCACTGCCGGAGGACCCATCAACATGAACGACATAATCATCCTCAATATATGGCATAAAGGTTTCGGCCATGGTGCAGATTTTGTCGAGGGTCATTTCTGACACGGTAGCAGAGAATCCTTTAATGAGTGCTAGAGAACAGTCAGTAGGCGGTTGTAGAGCTCCGCGGCCGTGCAGCCCCTTACAATATTCGTGGGTGATGATGCCTCCATCCTTTTTGATTTCCTCGATGGCCTTGTCAATGATAGAAGAAGGAGTATCCTCAGGATACTGCACCACGACTGGCTTCTGTGGTGGAGGAAGTGCGAGCACCAAGGCGAGTAAGGTGAAGAGGAGTGTGATTGAGAGACGCATGATAAAGCTGAACGATGGCGTTGGTGATTGTGACCGTATAGTTGGATGATCAATCGAGAAACAGATTTGGGAGAAGCGGTTTGAGGGATATATGTATGTTGGGTGACATGAATTCGGAGAGAAATTGTTCGGTCCGCCGTCCCCCTCAAAAAGCTGATGCCATTGTGGCTCCAAGATTAATGGGTTGAAGGGATTCCACCACTTCCGGCCTTGGCGTCCACTGGGGATCAGAGCAGGTTGGCTGCGCCTGTCACTTCTCTCTTCTCTTCTCGACCTTCAACTACTTCGCTTCATCACCTTGTTCAACTGACTGCTTCATCCTCAGCCTGGCCGTATGGCTGGTGTTCATTAGAGTAATCCTCTGCCGTCCATTCGCTTTGTCGCCCGCCGCTTCACCTGCAAATCCTTGATGACATTCGACACAGTGTTGTCCTCCCTCTAGCAGAGAATATCCAAAGAGTGGAAGTACCTCGAAACAGGGACGGCTCACAATCTGTTTTTGGCTCTCATTCATGACTTAAAAAAGGCTAGAAGAGATGGTTGGATGGAACACATCGGCGCCGTGGGCTGAGTTGATTTGACCAACAAAAAGGAAAAGAACCAAGCTGGCTTCATTGTCTCAAGGTGTAGATAGCCAAAAGATACCACGACATTCTTCTTTCGTTGTTTATCTCGGGCATCTCTAGTGCCTGAACAGCAAGCTTTGAATAGCTTTTGCGGCCCTATCAGTCAAATCACGCACTCTCCCCCCTGTCGCCGTCACTGTTTGACATCGAGAGCTATCAAGTCTACGCAACAGCTGTCCGTTTGACTATTGGAGTCGTGATCCTTGATCCGACTCTGATTCTGACTCTCACGCAAATACCTTTTCAATCTTTCTTGTTCTTCATATGCGGTCTTATCTTCTTTCTTCTCATCATGTCTAGTCTGCCGTCTGATGAGGTCGCTGAAGACTACAAAGTTTCTTTGGAAGATCTTATGACCAACGACAGATATCAAATCTCAAACCTGACTTTGATCGCAAAAGAAAATGTCGAGCATGCCGAAGCAATCTCACGAGTCTTGCAGAACCACATCAATCGAGTATGTCACATATTTTTTTTTTAATTTCATTTTAAGTATCTCAATGCTGATTTGTCGTCCAATACGAACGCCAACGACGTTACTTGTTTTAAGGGGAAAAAAAAAAAAAAAACATCACTGACCTCTCTTCTAGGCTCCTCCATCACGCAAATTGCCCGCTTTGTACGTCTTGGATTCGATCGCCAAAAATGTTGGATCCCCCTACACGGTATATTTTGGTCGCAACCTCCATCAGATTTTCATGCATGCCTATTCCCAAGTTGATGGCCCTATCCGTCGAAAGCTGGAGGAGATGTTGAAAACGTGGCGTGAACCTGTCCCAGGTTCTACATCACCGACCACCGTATTTCCCAACGCAAGCACACAATCTATCGTCGATAGTCTCAACAAGTTCCGCTCGCCTGTGCCACCAACGAATCGCTATCAATCCGCTCCAGGGCCTGGTCATCCTGCAAGAGTGGTTTCCGCTCACCCTTATCGTCAGACACCGACTCCTCCTCAGTCTTTACCGCCATTCCCTCCAAACCCCCCCTCCCACATCAGAAGCCCTCAGCCCCGAGCGGCAATGCCACAACAACCCTACCTTCAAGGCCCACCAGTCTCGTACGGTCAGCCGTATCCGACTCAATCAGTTCCACAGTATCAGCAGTCCCAACCTCTTCAGCCTACCCATACGCTTCAATATCCATCTGCTCCTCCACAGCCTCTGCTGATGTCCTTGGGAGCAGTGGATATACAAAAATTGCATTTGGATATTGACGATCTCACAACAGATGCTAAGATCGAATGTGCTACTCACCCCATGGATGCAGGCGCTCAAAGAAAATTAGCGAGTCTTCAAACCTTGAAAGAAATCCTTGACAGCGGTAGTGCCTCGGAGAACGATCTAGTAGATATTCGGAACACCATTATGCAAAAAATGGCAGAGAAGATGACGGCCATTCATCAACCTCCGGCGCAGGCGTCCGTGCCTTCCACGCCACTACATAATACGTACATACCTCCTCAACCTCCAATTCAACATCCGCCTGCTCCCACCACAGCTCCTCACACCATGTTCAACAGTACAAATCTAGCGGAGCTGCTGCGAGCAACTGCGAACCAACAGCAAGGCACACACCCACCGAATTACTATACACAGCTCTCATCTGGAGTCAATACCCCGATGATTGCCCCGACGGCGCCGGCGTCGGAGAATCCACTCTTGGCGCAGCTTCGAGCATCAGGGTTTCTATCTGCCACCTCCACCCCACCTCAGGGGGTCACGCCTCCGCTTCCACCATTTGCAACGTTTACGACGGACGCAAACATGGAGGTCAGTTTCACATCCGCAGCCATCAAAATCCCTCGGCCTCACTTGATTTCAACTTTCTTGAACGCACGGCCCAATCAGTGCAGCACATGCGGTAGAAGATTCACGTCGGATGACGTCGGGCGAGAAAAGAAGGCGCGCCACCTGGATTGGCACTTCAAAACCAAAGCGAGAATGCTGGAGGCCGAGAAGCGAGGGCAGAACAGAAGCTGGTATGTGGATGAACGAGAATGGATTGCAAGTAAAGAGTACGAAGACGATTTCGGACCGGCAGATGCAAATGGAGCATCATCAAACGCAAAAAAGAAAGCGGAAGATTTCGTGCGTGTGCCGGCAGACTCTGTGCTCCGGTCTCTACCATGTCCAATTGACCAAGAACCATTCAAAAGTGAATGGAGTGAGGAGGTGCAAGATTTCATCTGGAAGGATGCGGTGTACGTGGGAGGGCGCTATTACCACGCTAGCTGCTATGCGGAGGTGACCAAGGGGCGGGAAAAGGACGGAATTACAACACCTATTAGTGCCATTGGACGAACGGCCACACCAGATTCGGTGCTTGGGAAACGAAAGGCAGAGGTACGATGACTGGGTGTACCCTCGCCACTGGTTGAGGATTTTGGCTAATTCAAAGGCAGGAAGATACCAATGGAGCCAAATCCAGGATTAAACTCGAGTCCGCGCAGCTAGCATAAATGTTTTCACATGTTGTTTCACAGCGAAGGCGTTGGTTGTTGGGGGGAGGGAAATTGCGCAGCATTGATTGCACTTGGATGTGGGCTGGGAAATGGTTACCAGCGAACAGGAGGAAAAAATTTGGGAGCGATGAGGACACTGCCTCTACTATATATCCACGCCGGCGACAAGAACACAAGCGACACTGGGTATCTGTATGAGTTTAGGTAATATTGACAAACCGATGCCTCAGCCTTGCCGGCGGTAGCGCAGGCGAGTCCCCATATCCTAACCAACGAGTTGTCGCTCGGGTTAGCGGTAGTATCTACATTCCATAGCACAAGGCTGAATGTCGGACATAAGATTCCCATAGGCGAGTCGTAAATCCGTTGAGCACGTGCAGCTACTCTATTAGCAGCAGCCCCAGCAACTTCTGCTGCTCCCAATGCAAGCCTTCCAAAACATATTTTTTTTTTTTTTTTCCCTTCTTCGTCACCTGGCCAGCGCAATTACTCCCTGTGAGCCGATCGAATTTTCTCTTTTCCATGCCCACCAAGTTGATATTTATTCTCTAGCTTGGCTTTTCCAGACCATCAATCTACTTTTTCCCTCCGCGTTCAAGAATCAAATAGACGAAAGACCAATCCAGCCCTCGGTCGCAAGCTTCTCAGATCTTTCCTCTCCTCTCCCCCCACTCCGCTTGAATCTCGACCTCGACTGCCGGCCTCGAAATATCTTACAACCTTTTTTCACCTACATATCATACAAGAACTATGTCACCTCCTGCGATGGCGCCAGCTTTGGGCTCCTCCACAAAAGAATACAAGGGGGAATCGGGAACTGCAAGATTATTAGGTTCAGGTATTTATACACTCTATGGCCAGACCCATGAAGAGTCATACTGAGTTGTCTACACTACAGGATCAGCAGGCGTCGCGGAACTACTCGTTTTCCACCCTGTCGACACAATCGCCAAACGACTGATGAGTAACTCGAGCAAGGTCAGCCTCGTACTCCATTTTTCCATCCCATTTTAACACATGTTAGGTCACCTCTGTCTCGACCTTCAATAATGTCATTTTCAAAGAATATGCCTCCGCCCCCGTCATTACCAAATTCACTTCCTTATTCCCTGGCCTGGGTTACGCCGCTGGCTACAAGGTCCTACAGCGAATATACAAGTACGGCGGCCAACCCTTCGTCCGAGACTACTTAACACAACACCACGCCCAAGATTTCGACATGGCTTTCGGGAAAGGAACCGGCAAAGCAATGCTGAACGCTACTGCGGGTTCATTGATTGGTATCGGCGAAATCATCCTCCTTCCTCTGGATGTGCTGAAGATCAAACGACAAACCAATCCAGAAGCGTTCCGATCACGGGGCTTTTTCCGCATTGTTGCGGACGAAGGTATGGGTTTGTACCGAGGCGCGGGATGGACCGCAGCAAGAAATGCCCCGGGGTCATTCGCACTCTTTGGCGGCTCTGCATGGGCTAAAGAGAAACTCTTTAAACTCGAGGACTACAATAAAGCGACCTGGGGTCAAAACTTTGTGGCCTCGGTGGCCGGTGCATCGGCAAGTCTCATCGTCTCAGCTCCACTCGATGTGATCAAGACGCGAATCCAAAATCGAAATTTTGAGAATCCCGAGTCTGGGTTCAGAATCGTGGCTAGCATGATGAAAAATGAAGGCATCACAAGCTTTTTCAAAGGTCTTACGCCCAAGATGCTCATGACTGGGCCGAAGCTTGTGTTTAGCTTCTGGTTAGCACAGACGCTGATCCCGGCTTTCGGCAAGGTTGTGTAACCGGGGGGTGGATGAAATATTTTGAATTGAGAGGACCGAAGAAGACGGGGGGCCAGTGTGATGCTCGAAGCATCTTTCATGCTGAGACTCTTTTGGGCGGCCATCTTGGTGGATACCCCGATGTTAATGTTCTTGTTTTGTCTAATTGTACACCTCTCAGCTCTCTTGTTCACAATGTCTCATTGATTCAGACAATCAGGGTGAAAAATACACAAAAAGGAGGATTTCTTGACGCCGGTTGCCGTGTCGAAAATCAGACGTTGAATATGATTACGTCATTCGAGGCGGGAAGCAAAAGAGCCTTGGAAAGAAATGCGACAAAATGGAATTTACTGTTGGCGGCCATATGAGCAAAACCTTTCTACTTTTGGTTTGCCTTGGTTCTGTCGCGGTACGATGAGACGATTTTGTTTTGACTGGCGCCCAACGATGGGATTGAAACAAAAAGTTGCTGAAAGACGCTCCTGTGGCATAACAGGTACTGGGCGAAGCATGTTGAAAATGGCATACTTTGCTACCGCGTGTCGCTGGTCTGTCTCGGACTAGAGTCGATTCGACTGAGTTTCGCCGTGCCAGTAGTAGGATATGATGAGTTGGGTTTTGATTAGGTTTGGGAATCTTGTGAGCCATGGTGTTTGATACTTGTTGCTGCAGTGGTGGTCGGGCGTTGATTGCTCCATGTCCAGGAGATCAGGCCGGCGACAGTTAGAGGATCGAGCTGTGACAGTAAAAATGAATCTTCACTTCATCAGTAACAACAGCTTTGAGGAGCAACCACTCTTGAAAATGCTCATCTTAGAATGCACCAGGTGCTCACAAGAACTGCAGAACTGCGTCCCAGATTCTTTCCTTCATTCGTCCCTCAGTCAAAATGGCCGACCCCTGGACCCCTTGGCCAAATCTGCTTGAACTCAACAAGTTGCATATAGCTGAGGGCAATACCTCCTTGCTGAACTCCCACGAGGTCCAGATGCTGTCACCCTTTCTCCGGCAGTTTAAGTCGACTGTTCAACAAGTGGTTGATACTGAACTGTCTCTCTTTGCGCTGTCTGTTCTCTACAGGTTTCTCTGAACTAATTACATCGGCTTTCCTTGATACCCTGGCCGCTGTGCCCATGGCATTTGTGTCTGTGCACTTTTCGGTTGCGGTGAAGTGCAGTAATCGCCCGCCAAAGAGAATTCTGGGATGCCGTGAGGCGTCCGGGCCCAGAGACTGGCTCTAAACCGAGACAATGAGGGTTGATATTCCCCATTTGGTTTAGCCTAGTCACGTGCACGTAAGCCTTCGTGGCCTTTTTGTCGCTTGCGCCTCGCTCAGATAGATTCAAATCAATCAATCCTCTCTCAGCCCAACAGGTTGAAACGACAAGCTTATATCCACAGCTACTCATACACCGCATGAACTCCGGGAAAGCATCCGGGGTGCTTTGTTGTATTCGTCGCGGAATCGTCGCTAAGCTTGAAGTCTGCAGGTTGGGAGGTTACAGCACGGCGGCTATAACAGAGCACGGGAAGACAGAACGTGGCGTTCTTTGTTGGCGGATACTTTCAACAGCTCTGGTGTTGAACAATAGGCAGTACCCCTTTACTTGAAAAGGGTTATCACCCCTATGCAGGATATAGGGGAAGAGTAGGAGAAGAAAAGGGGTCAACCGAACATATATATGCCAGCAACCTGGCAGGATCAGTTGCCAGATGGACAGAGCATTCAATACACATTCTCTTGGCATACTCAGTTTGACATGCTTGGAGCCCAGTGATGGTGGTTCAATTAGCAGTGCTAGAATAGGCGTGATCATTCTGTGATGGTCTCTTTTATTCGTCACCGGCATCAGTCCAGTATCGACGCGAACAGAAGCAAACTTAGATTCGGATCTTTTTAATTGGTCAGTCCGGAAAGGCAAGGGTGTTGTCGCAATGCTAGCTTAGGCTTTACTGTAGCATCGGTTTATGCAAGATTTATGCACATGGCAGATGCTGCAACGCGGAGCCATTCTATAGCCAATCCGCTCCAAGATAAGCCTCGTGGAGCATGTCAACCAGCCTGAATCCTGGTGGTCATAAATGGTTGATCCTTCGGAAGCTGACTCTCCTAGCCGGAAACCCAGGGGAATTCCCGGGGCCCCCGCATCCGATGCTGGGTTTCGCACTGGCCAGGGGCATTCATTTTCAAAATAATGTGCACAACGCATATTTCCGATCTTCGGGCTCGGCATCCCCGGGTTTTCGGTAAGCCTGCAAACCTGGGGTCCTCCCACATTTTGATCCGACATCATGTCTCCGGCTCCTCCTTACTTGTCAGCTTCGCCGTGCAGTCATGATTATGCCGTCGCTGACATCACTGAAGGGAACAAGAGGCTGTATACGTCTGATGTGAATTTCTGCTTTTCAAATCACCGTTCGAGCGCAGCTTCATTCTCTGGCTATGGCTTGGACCTTGGCATCGAGAAAAGCGCAAATCCTGTCTGAAGCATTCACCAAAGGCCGACCATGGCCCGAAACAGTATGGCAACAAATAGCTCAGTGAGATCTCATCTTGACCATTCCAGGCACAGGCTCGCAGGACCAGAAAGACCGTTCCTACATCTGTCGGTACTGCAGCAAAGCTTTCATCCGCGCAGAGCACTTGCACCGTCACCTCTCATCTCGTAAGTCTACATATGAGGAAGCATTCAGCCACTTATTGAGACCTCATTTTGACTCCTCATAGATGAGAATAAGAAACCACATGGCTGCTCTGCATGCGGTTCCAGTTTCGGCAGGGCCGACGTTTTGCAACGACATAAGAAGAAGTGCTCAGCCCATCAACGCCTCGTGACTAGTTCTCAAGAAGCTGTGGCGGAACGGGAGAACCAACAACCCCAAGATCGTGCGGGAAACGACGCCTTTTCTGGCACTGGTTCAGAGTCTGGTCACTCATTGTGGGTATGAGATTCTTGGAATTCGAATTACGCTCATTCTCAATCGGTGTTTTCGACAATAACAGAAGTATGCTTTCAAACAGAATGATTCAAGTCATGCATGACCAGTAAGTCTAGGGCCCATCAAAAGATGCACAAATATTGAGCTAGTCTATCTCAGTGATCAGTCATTGCTGCTCCGGAACGAATCGAGCAATCCGCCCGCTCAAAGACAACAAACCGTACCTCTTTTCTCCCTGTGGCGTCTTTGGCTTCACTGACCGTCCTATCAGGGAGCACCCGCGGCTTCTGACAGCATTATGATCTCTCCTACCTCGCTGACTTCGTTAGCCGAAGCTACTAACAACAGAAGCACACCCGCGCTGAACATGTCCTCGTCGACACTTTCGGGGCCTATAGTTTCCAATCAGACCAACGGCAACACTGTTCTTCCAACTCCACCAGTTTCCTCTTCTTTCACGCAGCGTTCGGACGAATTGGGCCATTCACTCTCCAACGACCTTTCTCAGGCCGCGTCTTGGAGGAGCACGACAAGAGACATGTACAACCTAGATTTTGCAGACTGGAATACAGGCGATTTGACTTTTTTGGAGGATTCGCTATTGCCCAACTTCCAATATGACGCAACAGAGCTTGTGCCCCCATTTCAACCATCACTTGACATGATATCTGACAATCAGTCATCACCTCAGCCCCGAGGGATTTTGCTCGGTCTTACTCGGCGAGTGACACCGTCGCCGGAGGATGGCGGCGCCCAGAGCAGCCGTCAAGGTGAGAATGCCACAACAAGAGGGCTAAGATTGTGTCAAGAAGACATCAATTCTTTCAAGAAGAATATGTCGAACATCCATCAGCGGTTCCTCCTTTCAGATTTCAAAGTTCCGTCGCGCCTACGGATGATACGACTGCTATGCGCATATTTCGAATACTTTGACCCCCATACGCCCATTGTTCATCGAGCAACCTTCGAAATCCAAAGCAGTCATCGTGGGTCACTCTTCCCCAGCCAGACTTATGTTTCGATTCATTGACATTATACTAGCTGCTTTGATACTTGCCATGTTGGCCATTGGAGGTCTCCATGTCTCTGAGCATGACTTTGTTATTAAGGCATACGACGCTTGCTGCATACTCCTGTACAATGTGAGTTTTTGATGCTCGCAAAATGGGTGGCCTGGTGGTGACTGACGAATGCCAGATCGAAGGTCATGAAGTTGGATCCGTCCGGACCCCAGATATAGGTATCGTACAGGCCTTGCTCCTGTGTGCACAATTTGGTGGCTTCAGTGACAATGCATCCTATTTCCGGCGTGCAGAGAAGCACTTAACGTCTGCATATTCGGTACGTCTGTCTTTTTTTTTTTAAAAAAAAAAAAAAAAAAAAAACTTCTATTGTCGCTTATCCGAGTCGGTTGAAGCTAATGGTTGGACTCAGCTCTTGCGAGAATATATTGACATAGCAAAGCCTCAACAACGCCGATCAACCGCAGATTGGGCTTCCTGGATTGCCTCGGAAACATGTAGTCGGTAAGTCCCCTATGGTCTATCAGTTAGGTCGTGGAACCTTTCTGACATCTTCCGTCTTTATTCGGGCTTAGACTTTCTGGCTGGCTGTCCATTCTCAGCGGAGTCATTCTCTCCTTTTAGCCATCAGCCGCTATCACCATCTACCCTCTGGAATCCGATATCCATATACCATGCGACGAAGAACGATGGAGGGCGAAGTCACATGTTGAATGGGCTGCTTCGTCAAGCGCGGCCTCGGATGATCAACATACGAGTATGCACTCCATTACCAGATTAATCTCCGCCGGTCTACCGTTCCCAACAAAAATCAGCGCGTTCGGCTTACTTGTCATTGCGGGATCCATTCTGGCTCACATATGTAGCCATGAACGACTCTTACTTAGACTTCAAGACGAGTTAGACACAGATCTCATTGCTAAGATTGAGAAATGCCTTGGGTCTTGGGAGCTGTCCTGGCGCCGGCATCCACAAGCCCCAGGGGTTCCATGCAAAAGCGGCGATCCTCTGCTGGTTGACTGCCTAGCCCTACTGGGCTCGGCATATTACCACCTCTATTTGGGCGCAGAGCTGCGCGCTTTGAAGACTTTCGCTCAGAGTAACGGTCAACTTTCATCGCTTCCACGTTACCGATCGCGTGACTTGACGTTGAAGGCGGTCCAGTACGCGGCTCATTCATGGTTTGTGCGCGCCAACCTTGGCATCGCCCATCTTCAGAAAACTGCTGCTTTGGAATTCGGTGCACATTCGCTTGTGACCGCATATGAAGGAGGTAATGTTGTACCCCAATAGCAAAAGAACCATTCCTGACGTTTTGCCCCATCCAACCTTCCTAGATGGTCAACACGGTACTAACTACCAGCTTCTCTTTTAGCACTAATCCTCTCCTGGTGGCTAAAGACGTGCGGCGAGTCCCGGCCTGGCCCCGAAGCTTCATTGGCTGGTTTCGATGATCAAAAGGTACTGAACGATCTGATGAATAATATCACGGAGGAACTTTGTGATCATAATATCGGCTGCAATGCTGAAACTGAGCCATGTTTGGTTCCGCTCATGTGCTACCGCCTTCTCATGCGTCCATGGCTCTGGGGTTGTAAGTTATTGTTCCTCTCGCACTTATTATTAAGCTCTGCAAATCAATTATGAAGATGTCCCTGTGCTAATTTATCTGATCTAGTTGCAAATACCCTGAGATCGCGTCTCGACAATGTTTATAATCAGTTCAATCGACCGCGATCTGTGTGAACCTTAGTACTCTGCGTTGTCATGCTGCTGTTTCGGAGAAACTTTCTCCATCAACCCTCTTCGCAGAAGTGATCCCCTACAATGTGATGAGATGTATCACAGCATAAAAAGAGGACTTCGAAACTCTTGCTCCGGCGTTCTTGGAGCTGACAGCAAAACCAAACACTAACAATCCCTTTCGAGAAAGCAAGTCGGCCTGCAATACCTTGGAGAGGATGCCAGGGCACCAAAGATGGTGAAGAAACCATAGGAAAAAGCCCCTCTACTGGAAGTTAGGACCTTCTCGGAGGCCGTTTCATCCGAGCAATCTGCTGGGCTGGGATGCATTGGTTATCTTAGCGATTGTTGCAGTGACAGGTCGCAATAGAGGCCAAGTTATGAGCTTCCCAGAACATCTCGAACGTGCTCCGATGGGTGCCTGCAACACTTGACTAATGGTGCTCCTTCAATCTCTATATAGGATACATGGCGCCTCAGCATGCATGCGGACAAAAGATTCATCAAACGGAAAAAATGGCCGACGTCAGATCAAACGGGCACCCTGAACTCACCAGCGTGTTTTTATCAAGTACCCCGGATTTGATCAATCCTTGTCAGATCTGTCGGTGAACGTGGCAGAAAGTTTAGACCCTCGGACCAAGGCGAACGGGCAGACGCAGATTACAATCTCGATCCATCTCGTTCGCAAGAACCGTTCTTTGCCGGCACAGAAATACTGTCCACCTTTTCAACAGATGGCTAGCTTTGATTGCCTTCTCATGCGGCGCGGCAATATTCTTCGGGTCTTGCAAGTCGCAAGTTCGATCGCCCACAGCTTTGTTGAAATTTTGGGGTTTACCGCCTCTCCCCAGATTCGAGCCTTCTCAAGCGCCAGGGCCAAAACCCCTACTTTACTAGGCGACAGAATGCTATTTGAGTCGAGGTAATCTTGTCGACCAAATATTCGTGAGTAAATCGTCCTTCTCTGCAAGTGGACGCACGACATCTTCCTCTTACCTTGAGGCCCTCGACGAACCGACGATAGGCATGGTTGTTAAATATATATCTCTGCAACAAGATCTGTGCCGACTTCAACATCCTGAGCGCCGGGGGGAGTGACAAGAGACATATCCTTGTGTTTAAAGTGTGGCCTGCGCTGGCTGACACTAAGTTTCTTGACCGTTCGAGCTTCAGGCAATGGCCTTGATCCGCCTCATCAGAGAGAAACATGTGTATCATGACGAAGGTCCTTTCTGAGAGAAAGCCGTCGGCGTAGGTGTCGAAGCCTTCCGTCTGGGCTATTACTTTAACAGTGAGATATCAATCTACCACTTCCCGGCCTTTTGTTGAGAGGCATGGGGAGAAGTTACAATGACCTCTAATTCTAGCAGAATTGTCAGCAGACCTTGCAATTTTAAACTCCCAGCGTCCATAAATCTGGAATGCCTTGCCGAAATTTGTTGTATTTAACAGAAAAATTAACGGTGAATGGCCATCCAAAAAGCTCACCCATTATGTGGTCCGTTATCTCGAACTCGGGCATATATACTTTCACAACTACGAGCTAGCTCCTCCTTGATCGCAATTTTGCAAAGCTTTATGATTTTGTAGAGGAAGACCAGTGCGATTGTGGAGCAATTGAAACTGTAGCGCGTATTGTGGTAGATTGTCTAACACTGGGGATGGCAAAGCAGTTATTACGGAAGAAGATGGATGTAGCGACTAAGCTGAAGAAAGGGACAATGAGTGAACCGTGGTATCCTGAATGCGGTATTAGATTTCGCGAAAACGTCGCAAAGATCAACGCTCGGGCCGAAGACGAAGAGTGTAGCACAAGCTCAACGAGGAACAAGCTTCGCGCATGAAATAGTGTCATTTCTCTTTATTCCCATATTCTATGACAGCTCCGGCTTTTGCTTAGATCGGCACGACGTATTTGACAGCACTGGCCTTGCCGGCTTTCAAATCCTTTAGAGCTTGCTCCACTGCAGGCAACCCTCCTCTGCTCGTAGGCATTGTGGGCAGCAGAGACATTGGTGAGGGTCTTTGTCGCAGGTGAAACGTCAAACTCATTGGGGAATAAAAAGTTGACATTGCCACCCTCCGGCACAACTTCACGCAATACTTGGGCGCTCTGCTCAACGATGGCGGCATCGATGGCGTGTTTAACAACGCGCTTATTGGTACCTCCGAGGTAGGACTTGATGTTCTTGACTGTTTCCGCAACACCACCGCGATAGTCAAAAACTACGTCTCCTTTGCTCTTATTTATCAGTGTCTCGACAAAAGGGACGCCGTTGCCAGCAATGCCGATGATTGGGTGAATGTTGCAGAGTTGGGCCAATTTGATTGCAAAAGAGCCTACAGCAGTGCTTGCACCGTAAACGATCAAGGGGACTGACTCCGTTGCAGGGATCCACGGCAAAGGTAGCTTGAGTTGATCAAACAAGGCAACAACAGCTGTCAGCCCTGCTAGGGGAATTGTTGCTCCTTCTACACACAGCATGAGTCATTTATTCAGTGTGTAACCCGAATACTGATATGCTTACCTTCAAAAGAGGTTGTCGGTGGCAAGTGGAATATTGTATAGCTCCACGCAATGGCGTACTCGGCATATGAGCCTCCTGGAGTGGCGATTTCATGAAAAGCTGCGACTCGATCACCTGGCTGGTCGGCGTCAGGATTTGCTGTGACAGCCGATCATGAAGGTAGGTTACACACCTTGAACTCAAGCACGCCCGTGCCAACATTCTCCACAATGCCTGCAATATCGTCGCCCTGATTCAGTCCACGTTTGGATCTTCCCATCATCGAATCATCCTCGAATGGATACCCTGGGGCAAAATCAGGAAGTTTCCAGTCCTTGGGGTTGGTGCCCGCGACCACCGCCTTGATCAAGACCTGGCCCTCTGCCGGCTCCGGGATCGGCCTCTCGATGATCTTGATCGTAGGGCCTGCAAGGTTGACTAATTCCTTCATGGCAGTGGGACCCTCGCATGTGCAGACACAGGAAAAGGCTCAGGAGTACAGAGATTAGGGACACGTCAGCATACGAACTTTGAAAGGATATTGATTGTTCCGAAATAGTTAAATAAATACACTAGACCTTCGAACTAACTTGACCGAATATTCGAAGCAATCAATATACAAGGAGTACCTAGGTAGCTGACAAATGCATCCGTGGGGTAGTTCTGAGTGGAGGGCAAGGCTGTAAGTCACAAATGGAACGCTCTGGGCCAATATCCTTCTGCAGCCTGCTTCAGCAGAGAAACTTGTGCAAGAATCAGTCTGTTTTATACAGACCTAGTTACTCACGATTAAGTGTATGTGCGAGACTGAACCGTCTGAGTCTGCTCAGTATCCCCCACTTGCCGTTGCTGCATTCAGAGCTGGAGAGGGGCAAGTTTTGTTGAGGCCTTTTCGTGTGCATTAGTAGAGAGGCACCCGAATTCGGACATGTCTTCGCTGTAAATGAGTTGACAGAAGGAGGTTCCACCCATGTTTCTGCGCCCCTTGGGTGAAAGGAGGGCGATCCGACAGAAATCTGGCCATACAGTTTCTGGCACAAGTGCACAATCATGGAATGGAAGAGGCGAGCAAGGACAGTGTCACTGGAGCTTGCAGGAGCAATTCAGTCTGCTTTTTCGCAACCTAGTGCTAATGTTCAAAGTAATATAACGTCAAAAGTAGGGACTTGGAAAAATTGTTGCGGCGGATAATTCCACAGATCAGGCTTCACTCGTTTGCCGCTCTCAGGGTCAATTGGCGCTTTAATATCAAATGCCCACAGTAAGCGGGCCGTCAGGATAAAGAGGGAATTCTCGGCTAGTGTATATCCCGGACAGACGCGTCGACCCGCGCCAAAAGACCAATGATCACGATCGCGCACATCTTGTGCATTGATACACTCTCCGGCGTTGAGGTCAAGAGTTCGCGTTCCCAAAAAGCGGTCGGGGTTGTAGCGCTCAGGCTCTGGGTAGATATTCGGATCATAATGCAGCGCCCTACTTTAGCTTTAGCAGCCAGACTGTGTGACCTAGGGTCATCAACGAACCAAGTATTTCCCACAAGGACGGTGCCGGCAGGAATAAAATAGTCCTTGTAAATAACGTCACTCTTACTTTCAAATTAGCAAAGTCGTGCGGCATATGCTATGGTACTATGGCTTACGGTAGTCAAATGTGCAAAATGGTCGTTCGACACACTACGCCATCGGAGGACTTCTTTCATCATGGCTCGGATGTATGGTAGGTTTGGAGAGTCATCAATTTGAGGCAGTCGGTCGCCGGCGACGCGGTCAAGTTCTTCATGGGCCTTCTCCACGACTTCGGGAAAGGCAGTGAGACCGAGGATCATGCTGTTGAGAGAATTTTGCGTGCTGTCTGTGGCGCGGCTTAATACCATTATCGAGCGAAAAGGCTAGAGGGGATGATACTCACCACTTCCAGCCTCAATCATGGTCCCTGCGATATAGGCAGCTTCAATCTCCGAGATCCCCATCTGAGGGTAATCTGTCTCCATGAATTTTTCGACGAAACATCCGGTTCGGATTCCAGCTTCAAGCTGTTTCTTGAGGCCGTTCCACAGGCTCATCCATAGCTAAACTTCTTTTTGATGGACAGACTCGTATTTAGCCCGCCACCACTGCAATTTCCGCGGTAACTTCTCCAGAATAGGGTACTTATCGACCATAAACCGTGTTCCAAAGGCTTCTACGAAAATCGAAGTCTCTGTGTATATCGCTTGGAGAATGGGGTCTTGGAGGCTAGTAACGCGGCGGCCATACGTAGAGTATATTATCACACTTGATGTATAGCGCTTCACGTGGTCCAAGAAGTTGTCGGGATCGGTCAAGATGTCGTACAGGTATCGATGAGATTCCAGGTTTTGTTGGGCTTTCATCTTGTCGGCGTTTTTGGTCGTCAGGCATTGATGTACCACGCTTCGAACAGCACGCCAGTGCTTACCATATGGCTACATACTCCCATGCATGAGCGACGGTAGAAAGGTAGAGATAGAAACGCGTTCAGAACATACCATGAAAAGCATCCGATAGCCACCGGAGAGAACATCCATGGTCACCCGAAGGGTAGCTTTATCAAAGACTTCCTTGTCGTGGGTCAGTATTTCGGGAAATTCTCCCAAGTAGTTTAGGGCGGCCCACTTTAACGGCTTCTGGGGAGCTCAGGACCACCCATCTCTCAGTGCCCTGCCAAATCTGGTAGATTTCCCCATGTTCCCGCGCCCATTTAACAGTATCAACGTCGCTTCCGCGAGCATGCCGCTTGGATGGAGAGTGATTTATACTCAAAGTCCGAGCATTTCGATCTGTCCGCACTCGGTGCACTGAGCACCACCCAATTATTAAGATGTTGTGGGGGAGACGCCTTGACATTGTGGGGTGTCGCGTCGATTACTTTTATCTACAATATCTACCCCGCATAATGACTCTTCCGGAGTTGACGGGCTGCTTGTCCCTTGCGGCGGAAAGGAGGATGCCTTGTGGAAGATAAGAAGCCTAGCTATAACAAAGTAACTCTCTGAGCCAAGGTAGGTTTGTAAAGTTGTGTTTCTTTTACTCTGCATCCGCCTACGCTGAGGAGTTTGCTGATTCGATGAGACTTGCCCATGCTGGGCTACCCTGAGTCATGCAAGATCGCTACTTTCTCGCCCCCTTAGATACTTCCGACCGAAATTTGACTGCATGCATTTCTTCTAACCCTTCGGCTGATTGTACAGGGTCTAGGAGGAAAGTCATAGCGACAAGGCGACGAGAAGAGTAGTTAGAATATAATGTCAAATACATTTGTTAGCATCGCTGCACGTATTTAGTCGTTATGCTGTAAAGGTGATGAACGGTTTAGCACTTGAGTGCCTGTCATGCAGGGAGGATGTCGTCGCCAAAGCTGTTGAGCAACCACACACCAAGCTCTAATTACAAGAAAAGTTCAATGCTCTCGCCATCTTTCTACCCACCCATGTTTGCTTGCCCCTTACATAATCCATGCATGTAGCGCCCCGCTACAATGCGAGCTGGAACTTGCGCTTGTACGACTTTCATTGCTAAATTCGAATGACATCTCTCACCAGCCCAATAAACAGATCGAGCATTTTTTCACTGGTAAACCGACCTGTCAGTTCGAAATTCTTGGGGGACGTTGGAGCTGCTGTCGATACCGCAGTGGACCGAGTGCCGTCGGGGCATGTATATTCAGCAACCTGATTCTGCTACGAACGCAGCACTTGTCACACCTTATTAATGGTCACCGATAGAACCATGGCAGTACACGATCTGTCTCTCCAGCTACCATATGGAATTCAAATTAGACAAGGGTTCATGTTGGAAATCTTATGTGTCAGCGGGTTCAGTTCAGTAATTGACTGCTCGTACTCTTCGGCAATATATGAACTTTGTTGAGAAGTCCAGTTCGACAATAATAGAATCAGGATCAAGATACCACTGTAATGAAACTTTGTCTCAATCAGTTATTCATGTCTTAAAATGAAAGAAAGGTCCCGGTTCGACTGAAAGCCGAGTGTTTTACCACTCGGTTAACGTCCTTGATAGGTCAACCACGATTCGGTGTCATTTTGGGAGGTTAATTTGGGATTACCTGGTTGTGGCTTGGCGTTGGGCGGCACGTGAGGACAAAGGCCACCGCCATCGGATCCAATCCGTGGACCACATGGTCCCTCGGGGGGACCCTCCTCGATAGGAAGTCGATATTCTCGATATCGAGATGGTTCATCGATCGGATCCATTCTGTGGATCACATGGGCCCTCCCCCCCGGGGGGGGGGGGGGGGGGGGGGGGGCGCCACCCTACTCGATAGAAAGGCGATATCGAAAATAGTCCACGGATCGGATCCAGTACGTGGCTGTGAGGGTTCAGGGTGTTGGGCCGAGAGAAGATTGATTGATTGAATCTATCTGAGCGAGGCGCAAGCTAGAAAAAGGCCACGAAGGCTGCGGTGCACGTGACTAGGCTAGTCCCAATGTGGACTGCCAACATTAGACAAAGGCCCATGCCATAGATGAACTGACTGAACAGGAGACTTCTGTGTCTCTGAAACTTTTTGGAACTTACGCACTCTAGGTTGATACGCTGACACCTACGACATGGGAAGTTGGCGTCGCGTGAGTGGTCGCATCGAATCTAGACACTGATGTTGTTCATCCTGCGTCAAGTAAGCCCCTGGATAATCGAACTGACCTTTTGTTGTCGACATTAGCTGCCCGTCATTGCGACAAGTATTCGTCCAGTCTGTATCCGGTTGAGTTTCTAGTGCTCTTCGAGAGGGACGTCAATCAGAAACTGAGGGCATGAATGCACAGCGACCATCGCCTCTGTCCTGGACGAGAATGGGGTTGCAGAGCGGCCGCACCAACAAAGGGCTGGAAGGAGGCCACAAGCTCGCAGCCTAATGTGGAGTGACTAGCGCACAGACCCGTAAACCTATTTGCAGATCTTTTCCAAAACCAGTTTCCTCCAAAACTCATAGTTGGGGAGTGGAGCATCAGCAGATTCGCTGCTCGCCAGGTAGACTTTGAGCTTTGGCTGCAAATCTACCAATCATCCCCTATCATCTTGACAGACTAGACGCTATATTTCTGTGATATGTGGCGACGCCAAGGTTTGTAAAGACCTTCGGAAGCGTTGTACGCTTCGTACACGCTTCGAAAGCATATAGTCTGACGGTCCCTTGGACCCCTTCGAAATAGGACAAGTCCTCCGTAAAATCACATTTCCGCGAGCTGTGACCATGTGATTTACGGAGGACTTGTCCTATTTCGAAGAGGCCCAAGGGGATCGTCTAACTATATTAAGCGTACAACGCCTCTGAGGGTCTCCACAAGCACTGCCTCCGTCTCCTTTAGCAAGCCTCTCAATCTATCATATCACCGCATCATGGCCCAATACGTCAGAGGTGTTTTCTTGCTGAGACTCGCGTGTGTATTCTTGGTGACAGTCATCAATAGTGATTGTGAAAGCAGGAAAGCTTGTACATACGAGTCGTTCCCGCTAGCAAACAACGATTTTCTCTATTTCCGCTTCCTCAAAATTAAGACCTTGTTCCTTAGATTTCGGACTATCGAAGACACCAACGCGATGATACTTTCTGGATGTGGGTGGGGAATGAACTGCTAGTCCGTAGAATCGTATATTCTTGTTGCCATCGACTCTATAGCTTCCAATTAAGACCAGCATTAATTCATCAATCCCTTGCCACATGTCTTCACAAGACCAATTAGGAAAGATAGATATGCTAGTCAGGGTCCTTTGTGTCCTAGTACCGTTGGAGCTCCGTCCAGTAACAAAACGACAATGGTCGGGCAAGGCCTGTAATACTTTTGCTGTTATCGCCAACTGCCCACTGAGAAGCTTGCCGTAGACATTGCGCCCTGCCTTGGTAATTGACACATTGACTTTCGCTTCCATCTTCAGCCATTGCGTCTCTCTCTTGTTGAAATAGAGATGTACGCTAGTCTTGCCCAGGAAATGGGCCCAGCTCCAAGAGGGCGCTATGAAAGTCGATGAATCAGTGGCCATTGTCCCCAACAGGTCGGTGAGCGAGCCCGTCATTGGGCGGTCACAGAACCAAATGAGCTCAGTGAAGAGTCCAGGCTTCCACATACCCCGCGACGTAGTCGTATCCCGTAGCATCGCCGATATATTTTGCCACTCCCGCGACAGCTGGTAGTTTATCTTTGGCTTCTGTAAACTGTCGTTGCGAATATTGAGGAAGAAGTTCGTGTCTCCAGAAATCCATCAGAATTTGGGCCTGGCTTGGTAGGAGAGCATCTCGCCCGAGATCTATGATTAATTTCTCATAAACGACACCCGAAGTTGGACGATCCTCCGTACAGATCCAGTTGCTACAGCAGAAGTGGACTTTCGAGTGGCCAAAGTAGGCCAGTCTCGTCGAGAGCTTCTCTTCCTGAAATGTCCATCCCCAGGTTGACCAGGAAGACGAGAACCAATCGTCCACCTCACTGGATAAATTGGCCGAGGAGAAGTGAGGACTTCGCTGGATGAATCCGCTCCGGCAGGTCGAGGAGGCAAGACTGGAGATTGTAATATAGGCACTGGAGAATATCAAGCCCATGAGCGAAAATTCATTTTCCCAGTCCACCTTGTCATCTTGAATGATACATAAAGCATCCACCCAGAGATACGGAATAGAAAGCCTTGGAGCCACCATGATGGCGTCTTGAATAACAGGGGAAAGCTCTTGGATCGGGATGGCTTGGAGCCTGGCATTCAAGGACATGCGTTCGGTTTTGCTCTGGTTTTTCGCGTCTGCAGGAGGACCCCAGCAATAACTGAGAGCAGCATACCGCACCGACTGGCGGGGAGAAGCCCAGCTCGACTCTAAAATGACATCTCCTCGTGTAACAAGGCGCACACTCCCGTTATTAGCTGGCCCTCTAACATAAAGTAGTCTAGATGGAACAAATCCAGGCCACAGCACCTCATGATTACAAGGTTTGACGCATTTTGATATTTCTCTTTCCAACATGCGGAAAGCTTCAGCAGAGGGAACAACGACGGTGCTTGACATGGTTGCATCCGCTTGTTCAAGTGTAGCGGCTTGGAGGTCTGAGAAACTGGCGGTCAGAGGTCTTCAGGTGGCGAGGACTTGTCCTATTTCGAAGGGCCCTAGGGATCTTCAGACCATATATACTGGCAGGTAAACTGTACGACATCGCTGCATTCGTTCTCTAGGTCAAATCATCGACGAATTTCTAAAGCACTCCCTAAAAGGTTCTGTTAACGGTCGCCTGGCTGTTGACTAATGACTAAATTCGTGGGCATTTGGATATTGATCAGAATCCCGAGTACCGATCAATCTGGGGTGTCCTACATTTCATGCTGAGAACTAGCCTTCTATTTTCGCGATAAACTGTCACAAAAAAAAAAAAAAAAAAAAAAGATACACTTGGGGCTTGAGAGTTTGGCGGCCCACCACCGACTCCTGCTCTTGAAGACCCAAACGTTGCTGTCGGCCATAGATAGCACGCACGAATATCGCCGATCATACTTCCAACAAAATACAGCACTTGTTCAATATATTGTTCAGAAATTCCTTCATGCCAACTGATGAGTTCGCTCGTTGTCGGGGCCAGAGGCATTAGATATCCGAAGGTCGGCATTTGATTGCGCGAGTCCAGTCGAGCAAATGCTCGGCTCTCGTTCGCGGCGAGGTGTAGATAGCATTCTCATATGAATAGAAGACAGGGCCGGATTGTTTCCATTTTTGAACTGTGCAACATGTTAGGGAAGTGAGGGATAAACTGGGATGTAAGAGCCATTCTCACCACTTTCAACGCATATTTAACGTCCTTGATGTCGGCTAGAACTACGACACCGTGCATTCCGCTGCTGAGCCCGCGAGGATTTTGGATACTCTCTTGATCATGGATAAATCGCCGTAATTGTCCCTCGTCGTCTTACCCTTGTTTGAGGCTCGTAGAACTTCTTCCGAAAGAAAAACGCCAATGATATCCTCATTCATCACATCCACCCCTCTGCCCATTCCTGCTGCTTGCTTATCCATAACTTATCTCGGTATTCTCATTGCAAATGTTGAATAGCGGCCATCATGCGAACGAAGTTTTGGTCATCGAAAAAAGAGGAGATGGTCAAGAAATATTGCGAAGATGGATTAGCCGAAGAGGTCGAATTGATCAAGTACAACGACATTCGAGGTGCCAAGCAGTATTATCCAGTGTCAACAGCCACCGATAATCCCAAACCTCAGAGATTTTAGAATTACAATAGGTGTGGGCCAGAGTACTTTAGGCTCACAAGGATACAGGATAGCTAATCCAAGCGTGACGGATTCAGAAAGAGTTGATAGAGAAGACGCCTCAACACGTCAAGAGGGATACTGGTAGCTCAGCACGGAAAATCGGACCTCTGGGGCAGAGGATAGTCCCCACCTACGCGCTCGGACTCGCGGGTTTAGCGCTCCGAGCGGTAGTGACACTACAGGCGAAGGAGTGGGAACAGATCAAATCGTATCGACCTGCCATTGACTGGGTTCGGATTATTACCGAAGCCGCAATGACCAACACGATCCCATGCACGAAATTCAAATATCCCGACGCCAAATGACGATTGCCCAACGCCACGTAATAAAGTCCATGTTTACGGACAGCTTTTGAGGGCTTCTCTCCTAATGGCCAGTCCGCAAGCCATGACTTGCGGTCCGTGCTCTTCCACTAGACGCCACCTATGTTATGAGGATGACAGAGATCTTCAACATGGGGAGGGACATCTCGTGATCTCAAGCTGGTCCAAGGAGGGGTCATCCTTGGTGTCTGCTTTCTGTCATGGCCACGTCCTTCCACATGAGATTCCAGCAGCAGTCTATCAGCAGACTCCATTCGCCATAATAGCAAGAACTTTTCCAATGACCACTTGGGACCCGTTGCAATATTGTAGTCCTGAAGAGCTGTCCCGTCTCGAAGAGAGGTTTGATTACGCATTACGAGATGTAACTTGCCTGGTGTTTTGGACTGGGGTCCCCCTCGAGCTCGCCCAGCGCTGGGCGGAGCAACATGGGCTACCGACACTAACCATCGCTATGGGTCCGTTGTACAGCGGCCGCGATGCAGGTAGCGCGAGATGCGGAAAGTCCTCAAATGCCTGGTCTAAGTATATGAAAGGGGCTTCTGGTCTATTTGCAGAATATGCCTGTCGCGGTAACCGACAAGCAGTTGTTCTGGCTAAGCCGCCACCGATCATCTACAGCACAAGAAAGAGATCTAACTATCGAGACCTGGAAGAGCCGATTTTGAAAGGGGTCTTCGGGGGACCCGGTACTGTCCGGATCGAGTACGTACATCCTACAGTCACGGGCGCGGCAACCTTTCAATATCAGGTTTGGCCTCTCGACAGATCAAGCGCGTGGTACACATTCTTCGGAAACCCTTTGCCAGAAGTGCCCGTAAATCGTGATATGAACGACATTGTCTGCAAAACTCGAAATGGTTACCCAGACGGACCAAAAGACCGCAGTTATGATGCAGGGGAAGCAGGATAAACCAGCTCAAAAGAAACGGCCAAAAGCTCAGGAGAGACAAAAGAAGGCAGACTTAGAACGACAGAAGGTTCAGGAAAAAAAAGAGACCAATCGAAAGCGAGCGGAGCTAGAGCAGCGGATGGCTCAGGAACAGAAAGCGGCCAAACGAAGGAAAGCCGAATTGGAGCAGCGAATGGCTCAGGAGAGGAAAGCGGCCAAACGAAAGAGAGCCGAATTGGAGCAACGAATGGCTCAGGAAAAGAAAGAAGCGAAACGGAAGAAGGCTGAGTTGGAGCAGCGAATGGCTCAGGAAAAGAAAGAAGCGAAACGAAAGAAGGCTGAGCTGGAGCGGCAGCAAGCCTGGGCAAAGAAAGAGGCTAGACAAAAGCGAGCTGAGCTCGAGCGGCAGAAAGCTCAGGAGAAGAAACAAGCCAAACGGAGGAAGGTAGAAGAGGCCATCAGGAAGATGGTGTCGGCGTAGAAGGACTTGCAGGTAGCTGTGATGAACATTTAGCTATCAATGGTTCCTCCAACATCAAGGCGGTCGCTAAGTACAAAGGCAGGGATTTCACTCACTATGTGTGCGTTGGGCACTGTACAATGACAAACATGGACTACTTTCGGACGATACACTGGTGTTCCACAAATACAAAATGTAGTCCAACACACGTCTTGAGTGATGCACGCCGCTTGTCAGTGGGAAATTTGCAATTGGGAAGGTCCTTGTAAGCCGAACCCATTAATTCTTCTCTTCTAGATGCAAATTTTACAGGATCCGTCGCATGACTCATTACGACACTGGAAGCTAAATTGTTTTCAAGGCAGAAAAGGATAGGTGGTAGCTATTATAAAGAATAGAACGTACTCGTAGCAAAGGCCAGCGTATTGTTACAGCGAGAAATTGTAAGTCTGTGTGTTAAAGATTGGCCGAATCTATGAACAATCGTGGCCGTTTGATAGGCGCCGTCCTTGGCGTCTTGGCCAGAATCACAAGTCTAACGAATAACTCTCGTTAGAGTGGGCCCGAAAAGCAGCTCACGTGATATATCAACAAGCATTGTGTGATTTTACGGAGGACTTGTTCTATTTCGAAGGGGTCCAAGGGACCGTCAGACTATATACTTTCGAAGCGTGTACGAAGCGTACAACACTTCCGAAGGTCTTTACAAGCCTTGGCGTCGCCACATATCACAAGCAAAGGCCAGCAATGTCACGTGATCAATCCCTGGCTCACCACGAGTCCTCAACTCTCCTGCATCCTTCTCTACAATCGCCATCACAAAGACTTGGTCATTTTTCCTGTACAAGCTGAGAGCAATACCTTGCCGATATGGTTTCATCTTCATGAGGATAACGTTGGTCGCATCGTGCGTCCCAGTTAGAAGCGCTACAATTTCTACCCCAATCCAGACATTTAAATACCCCAATTTGGCCGCATGGGACATCTTCTACTGGGATGACAAATCAGGTCCTGACGATTCAAGGAAAAATTGTATAAAGCAGTCATCGTACGTCGTTGTTCGCCTGCCCTTCTTCAATAGGGGTCAGCAATTAGTATCTAGACTTTTTGTTCCATTCCCGCTCCTTCACTCATTCCTAGGCGAGTTCGTTCAACTTCCATCTCTATCATCTTTTGGCTTGATCAAATCTTCACACCACCGTCGTTCCCACAATGCCCTCTCAAACTGTGTTCCGATTGACATCAAGAAACGGCTTCGACGGGCTTCAGGCTTTCACCGAGCCGATCCCAAGCGCGGGAAAACACGAAGTCCTTGTCAAAGTGCGAAGCGTGGCATTGAATTATCGGGACATCGCCATCGCGACCTCGAAATATCCGCTCCCCGTGAAAGATGATGTGATCCCTTGCTCGGATATGGCAGGTCAGGTTACCCAAGCGGGCGATCTCGTGGACGAGATCTCTGTAGGCGATGCTGTGGTTGTGCCCGGCAGTCTGGCGTTGCTGTATGGGCCCCTGAAGGATGCACTCAACACGCTCGGCGGTCCGAAAGACGGCGTACTCAGAGAGTACATCGTCGTACCGGCACATGCGGTCGTCAAGCTGCCCAATTCGTCTCATAGCTTCAATCAATGGGCTGCATTGGTGACAACTGGCTCGACAGCGTGGAATGCATTTTATGGTTACACGCCGTTGAAGCCGGGGCAAACTGTGCTCGTTCTTGGTATGGCCGCACCCCGAAAAGTGAAAAGAAGATTGACTTACCGTTGACAGGGACTGGAGGAGTTTCGTTGACGGCTCTTATCCTGGCCAAAGCTGCTGGTGCAACTACCATCATAACGTCGTCCAGTGACGAAAAACTCGAATATGTCAGAGCCACATACGGTGCCGACCACACAATCAACTACAAGACGCACTGCAACTGGGCTGCCGAGGTACAGCGCATCACCAACGGCGAGGGTGTTGACCACGTGATAGAGGTCAGTGGTGTAGGAACGATTCAGCAGAGCCTTGAGTCGGTTTCATGGGGAGGGACTGTCTCAGTGATTGGATTTTTGACGGATGTCTCCCAAGATCAAATGCCCAATGTTACTTTCCTCGCGCTGGCCAAAGGCGCTGTCCTTCGTGGCATCTTGGGCGGGTCGAAGCAGCAACTCGAAGAAGTGGTCAGATTTATGGGGGGTCGTGAACTGTCGATGCCCGTGTCCAAAACATTTGGCTTCAATCGAAATGACATTGTTGCAGCATTCCAATGTGTAGCATCCGGCGAGCATATTGGCAAAGTGTGCATCAGTCTAGACTAAGAAGCATCGGTTAGGAGTTGGAGACCAGCCGAAATGACGTTGTCGATCTCCAGAACATGAGCGCCTTGAAACATTCTAGCCCACAACTGGACCACCGTCGTAGCCATCCATCGAATACGAAATACATCATCTTCCAGGATGTCCGGCGTCTCGGCCAAGGAGGTCTCTTCAATAATCCCCCTGATGATTTCCAGAAGCCTCTTCTCGGCTGGACGTAGTCCTTCGACGCCACAAGAGCTTACAACCGTCGAAATCAACTCAAGCCAGTCTTTGAGCAGAAGAGCACATTCGAGACTGCATAGCGAATGCTCGATGCTCCGGAAAGGTAATTTGATGCGAGCAATCAATTCGAGTCCCAGACGCACTGGCATACTCAAGACATGTGCAGCATGGAGAACAGCTCGATCAATGTAGGGCGACCTGTTTAGAGACGGTCTCGCACCAGTGATGCATCGCAAATCGTGCGAGAAAAGTCCTTGACTCAGGCCCAAGTTCGAATTCAGACGGATATAAGCAAGTCGCAGCAAGGCAGTTGCATTGAGCCCCAGTGGTCCCTTGGCCGACAGCGGATCGAGGGTGGCTTCATGAGTGAGCTCCCAGGATAACTGCCAGGCACGGAGCGCAGTCTCAAAGGACTTGATGGTCTCTGGCTGGAGCGATCCTGAACAACCCCGGCGCTTGATAAGGATCTGCTGAAGCAGCCCATGGATGAGTAAATAACTGGAAAACGGAGACAGACCTGCATCTTCCGGGTTTCCTTTGCCGTCTAGGACCGCGCAAAGAGCTTCCTGAAAGCTCCGCTCGACCTGACGGGGGCTCTGGCGCCATTCGCTTGCACTCGTCGACTTCCATTGCTCTGCGTTACTGGGCAGAAAAGAGCCAATTTCATGATTCAGAATCAAAGGAGGTGTGTTAAAAGCGATACTGTGCATGTTTAACAGCACGTAGGCTGCAAATAATGTCCTTCGCCTTTCCTCGATAGCGATCCACGACGGCCAGTCAGCATCCTGTGGCATTTCATCCGACCCTGATATTTCATTCTGCCTGACCAGCGTCGCCAGCCGATTGCTCATGGAAAGCGCATCTGGTAGAATATCCTTGTCTGTCCAAGATGCAAAGGTAATGAGCAAGACGAACGTTTGTAATTTTCCTACACTGTTTCTCTTGTCGCGTATCGAATCACTCTGTCCAGACAGGAGGCTTGATGACAACTGGAAGTCCTCACGACGTATCTTCTCCAACAAAATTGCCTTCGCGATAGAATACAGCTCGAAAGATCCTGAGTATTCAAATCTGTACAGAGCGCCGAGCACAGTCACAGCCAGGACTAGCTCGACGTCCTTCCGCTCAATTGAAAATGTCGCAGGGTGGACAAATGGAAGATGTTCTTGAACACACCTGAAATATCCTTCCAAATTCCGGGCCAGGGCGTTCCTGGAGGGCAGGGCACAACCAATGGGAAGTACTTCCGAATAAGCCCGGACTCTGAGGCAGAATTTGTCATATTCAACGCCCGAGACAGACCACGGTACGGCAGGCTGACAGGTAACGCCATCGGCCGGTTCGTTGGCTTCGAAGTCATCCTCAATATCATTCGTGCGGGGGAGGTGTGAACTGAAAAGTGGAAAGCCGTTCGAAGGCGCGGGTTGAATCCTTGGTGGCACGTCGATCAGCGGAAAGCTGCTGTCAAAGAGCGTGGCTGGCAACATATCTTGCATGAAAAAGTCGGGATCCCAGAAGAGATCTGAATCACCTGTAATTCCCTCGGTGATTTCGTCGGTGGTCGGTTCTGGCGCCACTTCTGCACACGGTGATGAGACGTTCTGTAGCGAAAGATGCGATAACTTGTAATGGCGCGACAAAAGATCTCTATCATGTATGTTACGCACGTATTGCCAGCGTCATTGGATGACAGGGGCTCACCGTCTGGTAAAGCTCTGTCCACAATCGCAGACGAAAGGCCTTTCACGCGTATCTGCCAACTGTCAGTGAATTCGGCTTTGCATATAACGGCCCAACTTACGCGTGCGCTCATGCCGGAGCAAGTGCTCCTGCCGCTTGAACTGCTTCCCACAGTACCGACATGGGGTGATGGTCTTTTTGGGTCTGCCTCGAGGCATCAGGGTGTTCCGGGAGGGTGTTTTTCCTGGCTCCTGTGGATTTAGTCGTGGTATACCTATATGTAAGGATTAGCGGCTATGTGAATTGTGCTCAGCAATTTGCTTGCGGCCTTGTATTGCGACGAAAGAGCTAACATGATGGAGGGATGTGAAAAAGTGTTGTGATGACTTAGCAAAATCCGCTTTTGGGAGTAGCCAGACACGTGATGACTTCACGTGACACAACTTGACGGCCAACTCTGCGGATAAATGGGCGTTCTTCTAGCCAGTAACCCCTTGGCCCTCCCAGGCTCCTACATTTTATAAATACACTTTAGCCTGGGCAATTTGACCAGAAAGCTTAGAATCTTCGACTCCATCACGGCGCCAGCTGGAGCAGCATCTGACATCGAGCCTCTCCTTCTCAGCTTCGACCTTTTATTGCGGGATCCGAGAGGTCTGCCTTTGGGTCGCTTCTTTGTTCGACCTTCATCAGGGGTCATTGCCAAAGGCAAACTCGAAGCATCGGGCATTAGAGGAGAATGGATCTCCTCCACAGTCCACCAAGGGTGGGATCTCAATGGTTTATATTGGCTTGACTCACCGCACGACGTGCTGGTTGTCGAGCTTCGCTCGCCGGTAGGTCAGTGCTTTCTGCCTTCCCTCTCGTGGAGTCAAAGATCGACTCCGAGATACATCGTTTCTTGCCATTCATCCTCGTTGGCGATCAGCACAATCCTCAAAATATGTGTGTCGTCGTACGCGGTTGCTCCGTCGAAGTTCCCGTCCGGGTGAGCTGGATGGCAGAATACACACCATAGACTTTTGAGCCGGTTCCGAAGACCCTATAATACCAGCGTTATCAACAGCAGGGTCTCCGGGGCAGATCGTCGGGGACGGAGGCGGAATGTCCCCCACCGTGACCTCATCGCATGTCACCATAGGTGGATCTACACCACTCTGTTGCCTGTGGGTTGTGGGACTCGGAACTTCCTCTTCTCTGCACAGAGTCTGTTGCGTCCATCCTTAACTTGTCGTTTCAATCTTGCCGGAGTGTAAGCTACCGAAAGTATCCCCTGTCCGCTTGACTGCCCCCGATCTATTCAAAACATGACAATGTCGCGCCTTCGGCCACCGTTCTCTTAACTTTAGGAATCGCGCTGCTCGCTCTGTTTCTGCGGCACTGAACGATATCTGATGGATATCTGCGAGATGATGAAAGCGTTGATCCAAATCGCCGAGTTCTTCAAACTTCCGGCAGCGTAGATGGCGGCAGCGCCCCGGACCCAGTTCGCCCCAAATCAAGATGGCAGGGGACATGCGTATTCTACTCGCTCACATTCGTGCGCTGGTGAAACCTGTCTTCTGGCTCGATTTGAAGCAGCCATGTCGAGTGCGTCGTCGTCTCGACGCAAGGGGCGCTGTTCTAGAAGATGGGCGAGTGTGAGGGTGAGCTGGACGGAGCTGGATGAGCCGTGAATGAATCGTGGGTGTGAGAAGGGCATGATTGGGGTGAGCAAACGGGAGCGCGACACCGACGAGAAGGAAAATCAAAAGTAAAGAATCAGGGCCATACGACCAAATAAAGGACGGATATCATGGGCGCCGCGCGCCAGCGAATCCTTCGAGCTTGATTTTGTTTTCTAAGGGCCGAGCAAAAATTCCGCAACGACAGCCATGTATTTATCCGGAATCTCGACGTTGGTGCAGTGGCTGGCGCCGGGAAATGTGTACCATTTCACTTTGGGAATGCCGGAGAAGTATGGGTAGACACAACTTTAGAAGTAGGTGAGTGATTGGAAGGGGTATTCAGATGGTGAAAAACACATACCTGTCTCTCGCCTCGTCAAACTCGGCATTTAATACTAGTGTTGGTACGCTAATCTTGTGTACTTGATCAACGACACTCCAATCCTTCAGGTTTCCAATAACGGTGAATTCGCTTGGTCCGTTCATTGTCATATACACGGTGTCGTCCTTCTCTACCCAGGCAAACGTGTCCATGATGTCTTTGGGAAACGGGAAGATACGGCATACGTGCAGTTTGTAGAAGTATTCCACGGCAGAAGTGTATTCTGGGTCCTTGTATGTTTTATCAGCTTCATGCCTTTGTAGGGCACGTTCGATTTCTGGAGGCAGTTGTTGGCGCCATTTGTTGCAGGATTCTACCCACAACGGCATGCTGGCCGGAGAGTTGGAAATGATGAGCCTTTTGAGACCTCTGTGGCCACGAATTGCGAACATTGCACCCAACATGCCACCCCACGATTGTCCGAGCAAATCAAAATCGTTAGCGATGCCGAGATGTTCGAGAAGATTGTCCAACTCGGCAATGAACAACTCGGGTTGCCAGAAACTCTCGTCCATTCTCTTCTCGCGGATATGCGTGGAGAGACCCGTCCCAATCTGGTCATAGAAGACGACAGGGATCTGATATTTGGGGTCGCGGGCCAGGGCAGATATGGAAAGAAGGTAGTTGTGTGCCATACCTGGTCCTCCATGGAGGGTTACGAGAGGACGTCCGCTGCGAGAGGATTTCAAGTCTCCATAGACTTTGTACCATGTCTCGCAGGGTTTGGGAAGAGAGGCATGTTTAAAAGCGACAGTTCCCTCTACGACTTTGGTGGTGGTCATCGTGTTGGAAGTGAAGAAAGTTTTGTGGTGGAGTTGTGGAGGTTGATCCCTCTTACAGCTCGAGGCGAAGTCTGTGGCGAGATTTCAGGTCGGATAGTAGAAAATTAGAAAAGAGAGGGTGAGAGCGGAAGAGTGAGGGAAAAAAAGGAAGAAGAAAAAAGAAATGTAGGGGTGAGCCTGCCTTTGCCCTATTCCTATTATCTCATACCAGGCCCGCCTTTTGCAATTCGAAGCCCAGAGCATGCAGCGAGCGAATGGATGAGCTTGATCCAATCTCGTAGACCAGTCTTGACGCGGAACAACTAATTGTCCAATCCTCATCATGAAATCCGACAGACGGGCGATTGTCTAGGAATAGAACCCTGTGTTGCGTACTCACCTTCCTGATCTGGAAGTTGATTTCATGAAAGTTTTCTGGCTGGAGAGAGGGGGAATTTCACGGACATTGGGTTCGGCTAGTCTGACGTGAGGTTTGGTTGGAGGACACGAGGCGAGAAGTGATGCATTTCCGAGTGAGGAGGAAGATCCGCCGACGACGAGGGATGGAAGAACATGAGATCGAGGAACGAGATGGAGGCGGCGAGAAGCTGTTAAATAAACGAGGATGAGGACGCGGGGTGTATATGAACAATTACACAGGTCAAAGGCGTAAACCCAAAAAGAATTCTCCGGAGGGGTAAAATACTTCTATTGTAGCTTGTACATAGATAACTATCCGGACAGTCCTAGTAGGTATGTGGTGAAGGAGGCGCATTCTATATGACCTTACGCATGCCTTGCATACACGTAGGGGCGGGGTCAAAGTTTGTCCGTTCATGAAGCTGCTTTTAGCAAACTGTCAACCAAGAGACTCGGGAGCACTATACAATCAAGGGTTGCCGGGAAGTCTCGACAGGAGTACTCAGTCGTGTTTAACGACCTCTATCCATGCGGGGCATGTATCTGTCGCTTTGCCTGTGATACCCGGTTAAGGGACGCGGACACTCATACATGTGCTGTACCAGGAAGCTGAGTCGCCAGGATCCATATCTTTGCCCAGCTGGGAGAAACTTCGAGGGGCCGGATATCGTATCATCTACCCAAAATGCGTAACATGATACGAGAGTGTTTGGACTTGAATTCTTCGTACTTGTCTCTCTCACCGCTTCACTCTTTGAATCCTTATCCGGGCCCCATGTTGTAGCTTTTCGTGCCTTTGCACACCCCGGACCAAAATGGTCATTCGTCCTGTCAGTTCTCTCCTATTCCCCTTCCCCCAATCGTCAGCTCAGCATCTTCCCGTCCGCCTCTTGACAGATAGTGCTTGGGACATGTGTTTCCTCTTGCATGCTATCAGTTCGATGCATACTAGAGTCGACGAGTCTCGAAGGGGTCTGGTTTTGGTTCGGTTGCAACAGGGGTATGTCTTCTCGATTTATTTCGTGTTCTGGGGACCCGGGTTCGAAAGATGGACGAGAGTATTTGAGATCGACGTCTTCCTCGATATTCGCCTTCTGTGTCGCCCGTCTTTCTTCTTCCTGACCCTCTCACTCTCATTGCTATTTTCAAATCCTCATCTTCAAACTTAACCCTGACGTGAACAAGTGGACATCATGGCCACCACCGGAGGCTGCTTGTGCGGTGAGATCAAGTACGAGTACACCGGTTTGTAACGTTCAAATCTGACACGTCCATCCCGAAGCCTAATCTTTTAACAGGCGATGTTGCCTTGAAGGGGTTCTGCAATTGCAAAGATTGCCAGCGTTGGGGTGGTGCCACTGGTCTTCCAAATGTAGTGGTTTCGCGGACCGCCTTCAAGGTGACTGCTGGTAGAGTTCATCAGTTATCGTGTTGGTTTGAGGGAGCTGACCTTGGCTTCCCAGGCGAACCAAAGACCTTTGACGTTGTCGGAGGCAGTGGAAAGATCAACAAACATTTCTTTTGCGGGACATGTGGCTCAAGTTTGTACTGTGAACTGGAGGTGATGGAGAGTATGACTTGCATCAAGTATGACAACTCGTCCATTTCCTATGCGGATTCTAACCAAAGTTTCCTTCAGGGCGGGTAGCTTGGACGAACCAGATGTCAAGGAAATGCAGGTTGAATTCTATGTTAAGGACCGCGTTAGTTACCAAAAACCACAAGAAGGTGCGAAGCAGGTCCCCGCCTTCGGTTGAACCGAAGCCTGTCCTACGATTCCAAATCTTCAAAGATCGACAGGTTCGAAGAAGGTATGACCTGGAAGAGTGCCACAGAAGTATGAGAACCACAGTATGAAGCATAGTCCTAAATCATAACCCATTCCCTGGAATCAAATACCTCCCACTTGGAAAATCATTTTCGTGGTTGTATGGGATCGGAGAATGAAGTCTCCTTCATTTCTTACTCGCCCTGCGCTCAAGGAATTCATTTCACCTTCTTTGGCTCATATCCAAAGTAACTCTTGCCCATCCTCACACCTTTTTGCCACAGCCCCGTAAAACTTGAATCTTGATCGGGATACTTCTCAATCTGATCCCGGCGGATGCGAAGGGTAGCAGCAGAGAGACCGACGCAAACGGAGAAGACAGGGTCGACGAATCTGCGCGCCAGGACGAGTCAGTACAATCTTGAGCTTTAGGTCAGGAGAAGAGAGCAGCCGATGCAGATGGAGATGTGATATCAACATACTTTGAAATCAACCACGGCTGAGCGACGGACGCCATCGTGATATGAAATATAGAGATGGCAAGATGATTGGAGGCGCGTGGTAACAGCTCTAGGAGTAGAGCTGCACCCGACGTTTGGTTTTACAGATCTAGTTGGAGATTGGCGGCAAGCCCTACTCACTTCGACCCATACCCAGACGTCGCCGCTTTTAAACCTCTCGGTCCCTGTGGGACCGCGATTCTCACTACTAGCACCTCACTGATTGCCTCCAACCTGCATCCTCTAACCTATGAGGGTATACTGTGTGTGCCCTACACTGTAGCTTTTCCTCCACTGATTGAGCTCGTCATTGCATTCAAGACGTTTACGACGACCTCAGAGCCCTCGGGATCCTGGTAGCGCCGGGCCCTCCGATTTCCTCATCGATTTATTCGACACCCGAGCACTCCAGTCGCGATGTCTCCCTCCTTGAGACCCAAATCCAAATGGACTCAGACGAGCATCCAAGACTTACCTACCATCCCCACAATCGAGGAGATGACGTCTTGGGATAAGGAGAAGGTGGTTCGGTGGATCCTGCAAAGAGACAAGGGCCTTCTGGAAGGGCATGATTTGAAATATTTTAAGCAGGCAAACATCCGCGGAAGAGCCTTCTTAAGGTCCAGTTACGACTTCTTCCGTAACGAGTGTAGCTTGTCCCCTGGAGCCAGTCTAGAACTCGAGGAACTTGTGGATGAAGTTAAGAAGGACAATCTATCCAAGAAGAGGAAGAGGGATGAAGCAGACATAGCTGAGCCGTCCATCTCGCCGAAAAGACATCGTCATGAAGATTCATTGCCGCCACTCGCCGCCAAAGCTCGTGAGCGACGGAAACATATCAGAGAGATGATCACTGCCGTGAGCGGCTTTTCCGACCAGCACTCTAGTTCCGTCGATCCCTCTTATCCCCTTCCTGAAGCCGTCGACAAACTCTCCGACCCTGCCTTTAGAGCCACATTTCTGTTCCCATTTGTCGGTGTCGCAACGCCAATTCGATTCAAGTTGGTCAACGGAAAATGGCAATACGTGGGAAGAATGAAGTTTAAGGACCTTCTTCAAAAGATGGAGGGTGTGCGAGTCAGTGAGAATTACACCACCACTTGGCTCTATGGTACTCGGGGATATGGGAAGTCTCATCTGCTAGCCGCCCTGGTGTGCTATTTGGCTGCTCAAGATGTCAAGGTCGTCTATATCCCGGACTGCCGTGAGTTGGTTAAGGACTTCATTGAATACGTCCGGGCCGCAATGCTGTTTGCTTGGGCAGACGATATCGCCGCTCTGGAGGAGATCATGACCCTGGAAACTGAGGTAGGCATCAGAAACTTCCTTAGGAGGCAGGATAACGTCACGTTTGTCATCGATCAGATGAACGCCTTGAAGGTCTCTACCGATAATACAAAGCACGTGGATGAGTGGTTAAATCGTTTCGCTTATGGCCACAATAGGGTCTTCAGCTCCTCCGCAAACTATACGGACTACCTTGAACAGTCGATCAGACAGAATTCGAACAATGTGCTACAGGTGTATGGCGGGTTGGATAAGGTCAGTCAGGGTAAAATTGTCTCCCTATAAGCCTTCTAACTCGATTAGATGGAGATGGAGCAGTGGTGGAAGCAACATGACAAGATCGACATGGGAGGCTACGACCGGAATAGAGTCGAAGACATCACAGGGAGCATCCCATTACTCTTGGACAAGTGCGTGGTAGATGGAAAGATTGATTTGACCGTGGAAGAGTTGCAGGACGTCTATGACAAAGCCGTGGCTTTCGTGCAGAAAACGAGCGAAGTCACACAGGGAAGTTCTTCGAGATGGCAGTGGTAAGTCCGACTTATTGGACTCCCTTGACATTACTGACTTTTAAGGTATTGTGACTTCGTAACGGCGTGCCTCTGCCACAAGCAGGTGCCGTATGGATTGAATAGGCATCTCGACCTGGTGGACCATCGATATTTCTATCGGTATCGCTATCAAAACAACTGGTATGGTGGCTACACGTGCGGGTTGGCCCGTAACGCTGTGGCAGACCAGCTCCTTAGGAAGGGCATTGATTTCGCCAATACTGACTTTCTACTTGCGTAAGACCGCTTCGCCAGAAACCCATCCGTCGTCGGGTTAATACTGGAACACGCAGGACTTTCATCTATCCGGTCGAGGGGTTTAGCTATCGGCAAGAGAATCGTAAGGGAGATGAAGTTAAAGATACTTGAGGAACCCCCCGTGTTCGAAATGGCCGTCACAAAAAGTCCGGTGCAGTACCGACCTGAAAAGTTTCAATTACCCCGCTGTCAACGGAGTAATTTTCTAGATCAAGCCCGAGAAAGACGAGAATTCGAATCAAGAGAAGAATAGCGAGACGAAGGAAGGGAAGAATAACGAGATGAACCAGGAAGAAATTAACAAGGTGATCCAGGAGGGGAATGATGAGACGAATCAGGTCAAGACTGACAAAACAAATGAGGAAAAGAATGGCATGACGAAGGCGAACGAAAAAAAGAAGCCGACATTATTGATGTTCCCCCTTCAAGTCACACCGGCACCAGAGAGCCACTCGGATTCCCGTGAGAAATTCTTCAGATATACGGCAAGGCCATCTCTGATCTCTCCAATTTGATCTGGAGCTACAGTTCCTCTGGATCAACCCTAGGTTGCGTCGCGATCTAGAACATCGAAGATCCACCACGACCGAAACATCGAGAGCGTTACATTACGTTCAAGGGCATCAACAATGACATCTGGGAGGGAGTATCAGAAGTACGCAGCGGCTAAGAAAAGGCTGGAAAAAAATGAACCTAAAGTTGCAAAACCCAGAACTCCCAACGCCAAAGTCGCTACAACTGAGGGTGCCACGACCAAAGTTTCTCCAACTAAAGCTGCGAAAACCAGAGCTCTAAACGATGGGCTGCTCAAGCAGGCACAAACGGACGCGTGAAGCGATATGAGGTGGGCTAGACGGACACTGGATGGTGTTGGTCAGCTTCATCAGTTGATGGAGGGTCAGAAATTGCCAAAGGCAGCGGGTCTTTTGAATGGAGACAGAACCTTGGACGACGAGGATAATACATGATTTCGTGGAGATCAAAGACTAGAAACTCTCCATGTCTATACTTGGGACGTTTCATGTGCACCCAACATCATGTTATAAATGTAGCAGTTATCACGTGGTCTATCATGGTAACCGCTACTACCCAGGAACTAGCCAGAAGCCATGCTGGCCCATGTGAGTAATTCTGCAAACACTTGACCCACAGAGGTTCGCCCGGCAGGTAGTCCTGTGGCGGAAATTAGTTTTAGCACCTCTTCTTAGATCGATGTCAATGTTCAAGCCTTGAGGAGAGAAGGGGGTGCAACTTTTAAAGATAAGGTTGCAGCGCTCGTAGTTGCCAACATCGATGTAGACACCGATCTCCTCCCCCGCCGTACCCCGAGGTCAGCGTTAGCAACATCGATATCGTGAGAACCCTGAAGGGTCGAAGGCGGTGAAACGCAGCGAGGCGGGACGTCCATTATATTTGTGCCCTTGGAGCCGCGGCATATGCGCAACAAAGAATTCTAGCCACAGACGTCGAAACCTTTGACGCTGCTTTTGAAGACATTCTCGGGGTTATGTTTCTCCGTTCTGCTTCACCTACCGCCCTCGCTCACTCTCATGCAGCTTTTTTTCCATCTCGAAAACATTACCTCCCCCAGCGCTCTCGAATCGCGAGAGTAAACAATGGCTTCTTTAAGATTTCACACACCCAGAAATCCACCGAGCACTAGCACCAATGTCCGACCTCCTCCAAGTCCTCCCAGATTTCAATATCAAACCATACACACATCTCTTTTATTCTCTCGAGAAGAATGACATGACTATCGCTGACCTTGTCACCCTAGACCCCAAAGAAATCGCCCGCAGGTGCCCCCTACCTTCAGTCGATGTTCAGAAACTTGTAGCGGACGTGATCCACGGTTTACAACAAGATGTAAAGGGTGGGGTCAGGAAGAAACACAAGCTCGCGGCTCCCGCCAACACCGCAAGCGAGACAGAAAAGAGCGAGGAGAAAGAACAGAAAATCACGAGACACGACAACAAGGTGAAAACATTAGACGGTGTTCTTGACCAAGCTTTCAATGGCGGCTTCCAACCAGGACATATTACTGAAATCGTGGGAGAGAGTGCCGTTGGCAAGACTCAATTCGTTCTGGGACTCCTTCTCTCTGTTCAACTGCCTCCACCCCGCGGACTCGGTAAGGGAGCAATCTACGTGTCGACTGAAGCGCCACTCAACACCCATCGGCTCAGGGAAATGCTCCTTTCCCATCCCGAGTACGAAAACTTAGCCCCAGAAGATCAACCGTCCCTGGATCGTATACATACAATCGTGATCACTGACCTGGAAGTGCAAGAACACGTTCTTCGCTTCCAGTTACCCATTGCGGTTGAACGATACAAAATTGGCTTGATTGTGTTGGATTCTGTCGCCGCCAATTTTCGGGCCGAACACGAAACTCGAACACCTGCCGGCTTAGCCGAGCGAGCAGCGGAACTGAGTAAGCTGGGCAACATGCTCAGACACGTTGCAATCCAATATAACGCCGTGGTCGTGGTGACAAATCAAGTGTCGGACCGTTTTGATGATCCTAGGTGCCTCCTACGATCGTCATCCCCTGTAACAACATCCTCGCCGGCGTCTGCTGGTCCAAATGTTTCGGTAACACTGACTGGACGTCGAAGTGAAACGCAGAGCCTGGACCACCAACAACGGTTTTTTACAGGATGGGGGGAAGAGAAACAAGAAAAGAGGAGCCAACTGAAGAATCCAGCGTTGGGTCTGGCTTGGGCAAATCAGATTTCTGCTCGCATTGTCCTGAAGATGGAGTGTGAACGCCAAGAGTACACCGGAGGGAATATCTGGAGGGACCAAAAGAAACGACGAACGATAGCGGTGGTATTTGCACCTTGGGCGGCTCCGACCTATCCTCCCATTCGATATGAGATCGGCCAGCAAGGAATTGTGTCCATCACGGGCCCGGACAAATCCGAAGAACCGTCCAATCTCATGGACCAAGTGCATGCAGATTTGCTGGACGAGGCGCTCTGGGCGACAGAAGATGATGACGAATTTCCATGACCAAGAAACTTCCGCGGCATGTGCAACGACTCCTGTTTAGATGGGAAGGGGCTCTTTGTATTATGTATGACCCGGGTGGAAAGACGGAGGTTAATTTACAGTAGAGTCGCCATCGGCATATAGTTGATGGCAGAAGAAGGGATGTCGATAGAAAGAGAGCGCTCCTCTCGTGCTATTGGTCTCGGGTATTAGTAGACTTTCTGGGTGGTCCAGATGAGGCATGTCCATGCGATCGCCAGACAGGACAGCTCAAGGCCGCTTCCGATTTGGTAGATTTTGGGACATCTCACGGCCTATACATTCACAAGCTTGGGTCTGTTCCGCAATTTCTCGCCTGTTCTTTCCTCCATTACTCTTCCTTGGAATGGACATCGTCAAGGTAAACGGCGCAAACTGTCCTCATTAGCCACCGCTGAACTTCAGTGTGCTATCGTCGGGCTGGGATCCTCCTTCTACGGCAAATCTTGCACTTCTTGTCCACTTGGTTGATCCCAAAGCGTAGGGAGAAGTCCGACAACCTTCCCACACTATGCGTGCTAGCCAGGGAATACTTCATCTACAACATCCATCCATTCCCAACTCTCTATCATTCGTTCTTTCGTCCAGTCTCTGACATTTATTTTTTTTTTTTTTTTTTTTTTTCCTCTTTTTTGGGAGGGAAAGACCCCAGCTCGACATCCATTCACCTCCTTGTCTTCCTGCGAGGCCAAGATGGCTGCCTCGAATGGGAACGAACATATTGTTCTGAAAATGGTACACAAGCACCCTCTGGATCAACTGAGCAGTGAGGAGGTCAATATCGCGCGACAAGCTGTCCTAGACGCTCGCAAGGCTACAATCCTTTTCCGTAATATCTACACCGCCGAGCCACCTAAAGCCAAACTCATCAAGTTCCTCGACGCTGAACATGCCGGGACCCTCACCTCGGGAACTCCGCGGCCCCCTCGCCAGGCTCGTGTCCAGTATGATGTTGTTTTCGAGGATCGAAGCCATGAGTACATGGAATCCGTGATCGACATTGCCTCGGGAACGGAGGTGGATCATCGACAGGTGGACAAGAACTTGCAGCAATCGTTGACGGTAGATGAGTTCAGGGAATTTAATGAAGTTTGCGTCAAGTCGGAAATATTCAAGAATGCTATTAAGGAACTGAGCCTCGATGAAAAGTTTGAAATCGCCATTGATCCGTGGCCCTATGGGGGACCGGATCCTGGCGAGGTCACTCCTCGGTATGTCTAAACGTCATCTCCCGACTGTTTTTGACCGAGTCTAATGAATATTCCAGGTACACCCAAGGTCTGTGTTTCGCTAAGCTACGAAATGGCAACCCCGACAGTAATCACTATGGGTTCCCTCTGCCTATTATTCCGGTGATGGACACATATAAGAAAGAGATCATTCGTATTGACCGTCTCGCCACGGGTGGCACCGAAGACGGGTTGGAATACAGTACTCGAGCCAAAAAAGTTCTTGAGCATTGCCGACCGGCTGAATACGTTCCGGAGCTGCTGGACACTCCTCTCCGCACGGATTTGAAACCGTTGAATGTACTGCAACCAGCCGGGCCATCATTCGCCGTCAGTGACGAATCGCTTGTTGAATGGCAGAAATGGAGATTCAGAGTTGGGTGTGTGTTCACCGTCTTGTCCTCGTCGCGAATTGCTGACTCTCTATTCCCATAGATTCACCCCTCGCGAGTGTGCAGTCCTTTATGATGTCCACTATGATGGCCGAAGTGTGCTCTACCGATTGAGCTTGTCGGAAATGACAGTGCCATACGGTGATCCTCGCCCACCCTTCCAGCGAAAGCAGGCTTTCGATTTCGGCGATGCGGGAGCCGGTCGATCTGCAAATAACCTCGCACTTGGCTGCGACTGTCTGGGCGTAATCAAATATATCGACGCTATGCTTGTGGACTCAGAAGGTAGACCATCAGTGTCGAAGAACGTTGTCTGCATCCACGAACAAGACAACGGTATCGGATGGAAACACACCAACTTCAGAACGAATCGAGCCGTGGTAACAAGGTCTCGAGAGCTTGTGGTTCAATTTATTATAACTCTTGCAAACTATGAGTATATCTTTGCCTACAAATTTGATCAAGCAGGAGGGTAAGTTTAACATTGTGCCTGGCTATTCTGATGGATATACTAACACTTTACCACAGTATAACTGTTGAGACTCGAGCTACCGGCATCGTGTCAGTAGTCAACATTGACCCTGGCAAGGTCAGTCCATACGGAAATGTTGTATCTCCAGGGGCTCTCGCACAGAACCACCAGCATATCTTTGCAGTTCGAATCGACCCGGCCATCGATGGATATGCCAATACGATATTCACGGAAGAGTCGTTGCCCATACCTATGAATCCCAAGACCAATCCTTTCGGTAACGGATACAAGGTTGTCCGGAAGCCAATAACGAAATCAGCCTCCATTCACGCTTCGCCCTTTACCAACTTGACCATTAAAATGGCCAATAGCAACAAGATTAACCCTGTTTCTCAAAGACCTGTGGCATACAAGTTCATTCCATCGCCTTCTCAATTAATCTTGGCCGATCCGGAATCCATTGTGGCCAAGCGAGCGGCATTTGCTCATCACCACGTCTGGGTGACCAAATACAAGGATGGAGAATTGTTTGCCGCGGGAGAGTTTACCAATCAATCGCAAAAGGAGGTCGGCGGTGTTGCGGATGCGGCTGCTCGTAATGAAGACGTGGAGAACGAGGACGTAGTGGTATGGAATGTCTTTGGTCTCACGCACAATCCTCGTGTGGAAGACTGGCCTGTCATGCCAGTGGAAATCCATCAACTTCATTTGAGGCCGGCAGACTTCTTCGACAAGAACCCTGCATTGGATGTTCCAAGCAACAAGAATCTCGGCAGTGTGGAAGTCGGACGAGAGACGAATGGAACTTGCTGCCACGCTAATTGAACGGTGAATGGGAATGGCTCTGGATCTGGCTCCGCATATGCAAGTGAGAATCTGAGGCCTTGGCGCGCTATTTCGTCATGACCATTTTTCAAAAATATTTCAACTCGTCCCAAAAAAGCTTCTCTTGGACAAGCTCCTCCGATAGCTTCCACAGCTTTTCTGCCTCGTTGCTCGACTTTGCTCGAATATGGGCATCGTGGGAGATCTGACAATTCTTCAGGTACGCTCCTCATCCTTCTATCCCGTCTTTAATACCTAGCTTGGAGTTTGTCGCAGCAACCAAGCTCGTCGAGGCTCCTGCACCTTGCGTTTTGAAGCTGAACTCCCCCTTCTGAACTCTCGCCATAATTGCCTCCAATTCTTCTATCGTTGCATACCTCCCCAGCTCTGTCTTGACTTCTCCCGGATGAACGCCAACAATCAATATGCCGTGGCTGTTGTATAGTCTTTTGGAGAGCCCAATGCCGAATAGTACATTCGCCGCCTTGCTTTGTGCGTATGCCATAAATGGTATGTACGCCGTATTGGGCCCATCGTGGATTCCCCAGACTTCGAGGACCTCGTGGTTTGGGCGTTCCTCTCCTTGGACTTCTTTTCAAAGCCGATATCGCTCCATCTAATACCGGCCACTTCAGCTGTGCCAGAGCTGACGTTGACCACACTTGTTGCTCCTTTGGGGCTAATCTTCGGTGCCTGGAATAGTTTGGGCATGATGAGATTCGTGAGCAAGAAATGCCCGATATGGTTTGTTGCGAGATGCAGCTCAATCCCATCTCCATTGATTGTGCGTTTGGGAGTGCTCATTATGCCAGCATGGTTCACCAGTATGTACACCTAGTCAGGTCTCCCTTACAACCTCTCTTTCCCCATCCCCCGCGCCGGGAGAAGAGGGTGAGCTTAGTGCATGCATGATAGTTACGTAGTCTTAGTTGAGGGATGTTCTCTGCACTCAAGCCTAGTCCATTCACCCTTCTTCAGTTGGATTTGAAGCACGATTGGTTTGAAGCAAGTTGGTGAACATGGTCCAAGGGCGCAATTCGCTCTAAGATTTCTACAGTAGACAATCATCCGCAATTGGCCAAATCATCAAATATCCAAACACTCAGCAGCACATCTCTGCTATTGTCTGCTTGATCCCATCTCTTCCGGCCTAATTCCCTTATGCATTGTTGCCGACGATGCTGCAGCGCTACATGAAAGTGACTCTGCACTATAACTGAGCAACTTATCCAATTACCAGACCCCTACCGGCGCATTTGTTGGGGGGAAAGAGAGCTGGCCCCGGTTAAGGTCATGCTCAATCATATCCACCCCAGCCTGCGCACTCAACGTGGTCAAAACAGCTATATATTGGGAGAAATGGAAGGCTACAATGTGATGATTATAGTCCTGCACAATATTAGGACGAATGCAGCGATCCACCATTCCGATTTAGCTCATGAACGACTTCCTCTCGATTCGGTTCGGGTTGCTAGTAGGAATCGGCGACGGGAGCGCCCACGAAGAAGGGAACTGTCACGATATTCGATTTGGAGATATGGTGATCAACAAGCCAACAGCCAGCTTCGGTGGAGTTGTGCAGGGCAAGCATTCGACAGGTGGTGGCTTCGAACGCACCAATGTCGGCGAAGCCTCCTCCATTCCTCCAGACGAGCATGGAAAATCTAGCAGCCGACCATCGAATGAAGACATTGCGAGTTCCGCAATATTTATCCTCTATACTGCTGCAGTATCCGGCGATGGAGGAGGAATACTCGTGGCCAGGCGCCTAGCACGATCGCTTGTTTCGGGGCTGACTCCGCTCAGATACACTGATACAAATGACGTACGTTGCCCCCCAGGGGCAAGGGGGTGTAGACTGACGACGAAGCCCCACCCTTTTTGGTGGGTCCATGGATCGGATCCGATTTTCCGCACAAGCTCCCATCGGATCCAGCCTGTGGACCATGTGCCCCCGGGGCCCCTTCCTACTCGACACCGAGTGGACCACCCCTAACGGATCAAATATTTTCCGGGATCACCCGTCATCGGATCCAATCCGTGGACCATGTGCCATGGCCCTGGTGTTGGGGGGGAAGAAAAGGGCTGTTCTCCTCGACGTGGTTCATGGATTGGATCCAATGAAATCCAATCGCAATCTGTCTGGCGAACAATTGTCGAATCCGAGACGATATTACCTTCCTCGTCATACTCCACGCGAGTAGACAGCTTGCGATAGTTACAAGTTTGGTCTCCGTGGTGGATACAACGAAAGATGGCTGCAGGATAGCGACGATTGCCGCCGCCTGAGCCGGCGACGTCGAAGCCTTCCATCAAGGCCCAGATACGCAGACGATGTTCCGCCTCTACCTTCGACTGGAAGACCTCGCCGGTGGCAAGCCGCAGTCTCCAGGCCGGAGGGGCATTATTGACGACCCTTTCAAGCGGAGCCCGATACTGCGGACGACAGCCAGGGCGGGCTGTCCAGGCTGCGGCGGCATAAATAAGAGCAGAAGAGGCCATATTGCTGGCGGAAAACACCACAGTTGCCTATATAAGCGTTGACGATAGGGTCAAATGCTGGCAGGGTTGGTAAGTATGAAAAGCAATTCGATCAGATGGTAAGTTATTCAACGCCTTGCAGTTTCCCATTCAAATTACTATGCGTGTGTCAAGACTGGGCATACGTCATTTGTGACAGTGTATCTGTGGGTGCGACTATCCTCATCTTGGCTGTCCGCGTTGCCGCCATGGCGATAAGCAACAGATCGTGGAAAGAGTCGATTTTTCGTAACTAGAACCCTGAATTCCACTACGGCAATGGTTGGATCAGCTCATACGGTGGCCGACGGTGCTGGGTTCCGAGACCCACGACTGCGCCAGGAGAGCAGTTTTGGGATCCTGAACTTGCTGGTTCGGCCGACATCGGTCTCGAGGAGGTCACACCTGGCTGACACTGAGAGGCAACAGTACAAGCAGATGAAGACACGGTGCTATCAGTTGCCACCAGTACCGACACTTAATCCCATTTCTGACCGATAACACTATTGACAGCTTAACCCGAAACTATATCGCGGTCAACGCTCTAGAGAGGACATCAACGTCGGAATCAGAGCTGACTTCACTGGAATCTTGCAACTCCATCATAGCATAAAAGGGCCTCAGAGACTCATCCGAGATCGTCTGCTCTGGTCTGAACATGTTGTGGCTTTGGGAAGTATGGACCTTCTGGAGTATTTGTTGCGGTGGAAGCATCTCATCTGAGACCTGAAAATATAGGTCTTTAGCCTTGACAGCTTCCTGAAGAGTCCATATTCTTCATAGCGATGCAGACGTGGCAAGCCTTGCCCCAAGTTCGAACTCGAGAGGCGCGAGATGATACCGAAAATTGACTTGTTTCGAGGCCGAGAGCTATTGTCAGCATCGCGGTAAACTCGCCCTGTCACGAACCAGGTTCTGACAAGTTTATAAGCTAAGAGGTCCAAGTTTCTGTCAGGAAATGACAGGATTCTTAGTCTTTTTGGGCGATCCCCAAGGGACTGTGGACCTCTTCCTGGCAGATCGATAGATTGTTTTGGCAAAGTGGCCAGATAGTAAGAAATAGCTACTCGCCAAGTCAAATATTCCATCAAAGTCCTATCGAACTTGATAGAGGGTAAGGCTGAGTATTCCCATCCACTCTGCACAAACACTTCTATAGAGTGTGATACCACCAAGAACTTGAGGTGATTGGATGATGAGCACAGACTGTAGGGCCAACATCTCTGAGGAGAAACTTTGCAGCTCCCTTGGTCGAGCGGCGGTGACATAACTGTGTCATGTGAAAATAAATCGATCGCAGGTAGACTTACAACAATATCTGAATCCTCACGGTCCGCTAAACAGCATGCGAAAAGCAGATCCAAAGGGTGCTTCGACTTTTCAAGGCTGTCTGATTTAGGAGTTCGTGTAATGCTTGACGCCGAAGAACTCTTCTCCCTTCCCCCTAGTTTGTCTCGATTATCTCGATTGTCGAACTAGCAAACAGATCTGTCTCCTTTTATCACTCATATGTACGACACGCCAAGTCCCGAAAGTGAGAACCTTAAAGCAAGCACTCGCGCTCTCCGCCACCCAGCCGCTTACAGTCTAGGCACTTGACTTGGTACTCCGCCCCGCCCATGGACAACCAGTGATCAGTTCTTTGATAACGATTCTATTTGTTGAAAATATCCTCCAAGTCTCATACGGAGCTCCTACGACATGCGCCGAGCTATTGATATCTCCACTGTACAGTCTCCGAGATGAACTCGCCAATTGACCTCGAAGTTACCCCAGGCAAGGTTTAAAGCTCTGCCGCATCGCATCCGCTGCAAGGTCTTCTGCTTTTGAGCTACTCTCCGCACAGAATCACGGTCAACATGATGATGCGGCTTATGACTTTAGGACTCTGGGCCTTGACGATTCTGCCACGTATTGTTGTGGCACATATCAATATCAATTACCCACTGGTATGTTCCTATGGCTATGCTTCACTGCCTTTTTGCTGAAGAGATCTCCAGGGTCAATGGAACTTTACTGAAGAGGAGCAAGAAGAAGGTGCTTTCTGCGGTGGAGGGACGTCCGGCAGTGCGAGTGCATGGCTCGCTCAAGATCCATTCATTTCGCTCTCTGGAGATGCGGGAGAGACCGTGACCGTGCGCTTCATATACTCCAATTACAATCCAAACGGCACCGAAGTCTTCGAAGGCTCGATTGACAATCCTGTCGACTTCAATACCACGCTGGTCGAGAATGTTACCATCCCTGACTCCGGAAATCTCTGCGTTGACACAACCTTACCCGAGTTGGCGATTGGTGCGGTGGGCGTCCTTTATATTGCTGCTGTGGATCCACAGACCGGCTCAAACGTCTCATCTTGTGCTACGATCGAGTATATCCCGGAGACTTTAGAAGGACAGCTAGTCCCGGAGACAAATCTTACCTACCGAGAGTTCTACTGCTCCAACTCTACTGATTTACCGGTTGCGGAGACGTCGTGTGATTGCCACTGCCACGATGCAGAGCCACACTGTACTGGTGTATGCTCAGACGAGGAAATTGAGGCTGCTAGGGATCAATGCACTGCTGAGTATGAATCGGGTGGCGGAGGTGATGAAGAATGCGACTGCCATTGTCATGGTGAGGAAGGTATGTAGCGCGATTTCCTGTTGATGGACAATAGCGGAGACTGACTCAACCGTTTATAGAACATTGTATCGGCAACTGCACTGAGCAACAAGAAACGGAAGCAAGGAATGAATGTGCAGCATCCGCTACGGTTTCCAGTGCTACCACTGCACCAACCGCAACTGGAGAGTCTGGCACCGTTACAGCAACCGCTTCCGGGGCAGCAGCCACTGCAACTGATGTTGGTTCTGCTGCCTCGAATCTGGTTTCTATGCCGGACCAAGTCATTGGCTTCGCTGCACTAGTGCTAGCTTTCATCTTCTGTTGAGGTGGATGTGTCACAATCGATAAACGGTATCAAACCAAAGGCCAGTTGCCATGAGTTCTATCATGTCAATAGATTGTCTGCCGCGTTCCATCTCGGTAAAAGATAAAGGCTGGGTGAATGTTGTTGCAGGAATTTGTACCACTTTAACATAGTCCCTTGAAGCAAGCGTTTGCTCGTCGATCTGAGATACGTTTGAAAGCAACGTGCTATGAAATGGCGAGCAGGATCCTGCCGGGAGTTTGCCGAGGGTAGACAAGACAGCTGCCAAGAAGCCCGCTCTTTCCTTCGATTAAGGTCCTCACTTTTCATGCATGCAGGGTACCCAAGATATAACAAACCTTGTTAGCTGGCGAACGTAGAAAGGCGATGACCTGACGCCGACTGTGCACAGATTACGTGCTGAGCTAGACGACCATGAAATGGTCATTTCTCTGGTTCAGCCTCAGCCTCGTTGCTTTTCATTGGGCCACTTTTGGAGCCTGCGCACAGCATCCGCCGGATGAGGCACAAATATGTGATTCTGCTCTACACCTACCTGTACGTTATGTTCATTGTTTGTCGTGGCGACGCGGATGACTATCTGCGCGAGAATGCCTAGCTAACAACATTCTTCTAGCTTACCGTATACGAAACACACATCAACTTCCTCACAATATCTCACAGAGTCTCAAATCCATCGTCGCATTTAGAACGGCATGAAAAAGAGAGGTCAGCTCTACTATCTCGGCTTCGGAGCGGTAAGAATGACGTCCGAAGCAAGAAGAGACCACGATATTTCATGTTGAAAGCACTGTACGGACTTCAAAGGTACGAAGAAACAAATCAGGGAGAATTAAAGAGGCTGCAAAGCCTGTATGAAAGCATTTCCAAAGTACAGAGAAAAGTAAGTCTGCGATCCACAAACTTCTTTGCCCTTCGAGACCAAGCATCGCGGTAATAGCGCCCAATATCATCAACCCAGCCTAACTCTCACCCTACCCTGCTGATAAGGAAGCCGAAGTTCATCGAGTCAAAATTGAACTATACAACCAAGTTTGACAAATGCAAAAGTCTGTTCTCCTCCAATAATCAGCTGGTGAGAAGCATTGTAGAGAATGCTTTTCGGTACTACGAAATCAGCAATGACGAGCTCGATTCTTTTGCTTCCTCAGTCGAAAAGACTGAAAAGCCCGACAGGATCAGTATTTCTCAGGCTCTCAAACATGTTGTGCGCGACTGGTCGCAGGATGGGTACCATGAGTGGATCGAGTCGTACCGGTGCATCATCGAGACACTCAAAATCTTCTTCCCTGACCATGCCCCTACCGGGACTGCGAGGCTTGCCAAAAGCCCTCTAAAGATCCTCCTCCCCGGTTCCGGGCTCAATCGCCTTGCTCATGAAATTTCTAAAATTGGTCGAAACAGCTTTGAAGTCACAGCCAACGAGTTCTCACCGTATATGAATATCGTATACCGGTACCTGACAACCATTACCACTCCGTCATCTCTATATTTGTATCCATATCTCGACAATTGGTCGCACCAGCCTTCACTCTCCGAGCAGCAACGAGGTGTACACTTTCCTGATACGCTCCCATCTATGTCCGACGTCCTACTTGTCGAAGGCGATTTTACGCACGTCTTTTCGGGGTCTGAATGGGCAGCGAGCCAGGACGTGCTGATCACACATTTCTTTCTCGACACCGCACGCAATGTACTATCGTATGTCAACACGATACGCCGAGTCTTGAAGCCCGGAGGTGTCTGGATTAATTTCGGCCCATTGCTCTGGAGTTATAATACTCAATTAAAGCTGTCCCTTGAAGAAATCGTGACCATAAGCGAGGCTGTCGGCTTTGATTTCCTCGAGACGAACGACAGTTTCGGTCCCAAAACACTAGGACATTTGCCTGTAAGAAGCATTCATGCGCCGTACGGTTTCAATCAAAGGGCTTTGACGGAGAATGCTTACAAAGCTCAATTTTGGGTGGCGCAAAAGAAGACCTGGTCCTGACAGCATACTAACAGAAGAGGTGACAGAGTCTGATGGCCACGAAAAGGTATGCTAGATCCTGTCCCTTATACCAGTTGGCTAGTGTGTATGCCAACTGCTATGTCGCTCGCGAAGCGGGAGGCGATTGCTATCAGTCGTCGAGGCCCAACCATTCTGCGAAGCAATATCGACGATGGGGCAGAAGGGCGTCAATGGTTAGCCAATTATTAGCTGATAGAGAGCTCATGCAGACATGTGAAGTACTTGGTACGGTGTGCATGATCCAGCGGAACTCTCGGGCTGTCATCCAGATGGATCAACAAGGCTTTTTTTTCAACGGTTACGATAGGAGTCAATATCAATTCGTTGCTGACCAAACACCCTAGGTAGCAAGAATGCACGGTGTACGTTATACTGAACGTGCTGGTAAAGGAGCTGCGTGAGAAGAGAGATTGAGTCGAGTCTAGTCTGTACGGAATCTTGCCGTTCTGTGGCTTCTCGGAAAACGATTGTGTAGGAATCAGCCTGCATGTCCGATAATTCGTTGATATTGAATGAGAGACAACCGGTCTCGATCTCCGTTCGCAGTCAACGGGCTCTAATCGGCTTATAGAATCGGAGCGCCCTTCTAATTTACTATTACAGTTACGAACAACCTAAAGCAGCGGGATCGGACGGATGGAAAAATACCGATACGAGCGACAATGGCTTTGCATCATCCCCAATAAGAAAGAGATCTGGGCAAGAAATGGTGAAGTCTAAAAGTGAAATCTATTGAAAAATAGTTGGCCTTGCTGCGTGTGATATATTGGCGTTTGAGATTGGTAGCTCTCGTTTCTACGAAAAGTGAAATCCGTTTCCTATATTCTTGTTCGCTTGTACATTGGGAGCAGTTTCAGACTTCGTTGCCTTGTCCTACCAACAATTGGATCATCATCCCTGCAGGAATGATTGGCTATGGTTCAATCTATGACAATTCATACTCCGTGCATAGTACCTAACAACCCGGTGATGACTTCAGCCGGACTTAATCCATTTCGAGAAATGACGGAGACGAGGTATATTGTGGCCATGACGGTTGTAGACACAATGCGGCGACCTTCAACAACTGGAATAAGCGTCACACAGCAGGGCACCAAAGTGAAAAGCTTTCAAGATGCAACTTGTTCCTGGCTGCGACCGTCGTCGGCGGACTGAGTTCACCACCAGAAGCGTCGAGTGTGTCTGGAGGTGTTTGGAGGTGAAGCAGCAACTGAGATCCTACAAGACTGGCCAGATTGATGTCGGCAACGACATGCCGATGGGTCAGGGGGCTATGTGGACCCGTAATCTTGGAAAAACTCACGCCCGATCTTTTCCGGCCCTCCGGTTGCGACCGAGTGGGTATAATGGTGTAAAGACGGCTCTATCCTAATTATGCTCAGTTCGATTGGTGTCCTTTGGGAGGCTTCTGATAGGTAATAGGAGCCTTGCAACGAATCCGACAGTCATACTATAATGCGCGGAGTATATGATTACCGGCAGATCCTGCCTGTCGGCTGGCGGCCCTTTATCTCCCTGTTACGGCAATTTGTGAGACCGTCAAACCGTCAGAACAAAAGTGTTCCCTTGGCGCTCTTCTGTATGAAGCTTCCACCGAAACCCGTGTCAGATCGTGTCTCCAAAAATTGGTACACAAGCTGGAACGCTGAAGACTAAATCCAGAATCAGAACGCTGTTGTCTGTCTACGCAAAGAACATTTCGAAGTATACACTCTCGACTCGAGCAAAATTAGTTGCGTGCTACAACACGAAAGTGTTGGTCAGAACTTTGAATGAAGGGGGTGGCGTTGAGGACCTGCATCTGGCCTAAGCTGGACGGAGCATACTTGAGCCGGCATGGGTGCCAAGAGCGGGGTTTGCCTCCAGTCCTTCCGCTAGTGGACTATGAATCGACCATTACTTAGGCAGCTCGAGTCTGTCATCTTCCATCTTGAGTAGAGGAACCCCTCCTTTTTGTCAAGAAGGACATTCTCATCCATCATCTTCAGACCACATTACGATCCCCGCTCCAAGATTCTCACCATGAACTGCCCATCGAGAACAGACGACGCCGAATCGAAACATCCAACCTGGAACCAGAACCCTCCTTTCCTGGCCGCCGACCTCACGACGTGCCAGGACCTCGACGGGATTGCAAACTCGAGAGAACATAAAGGAGGCAGTAATGAGGCTGGCTGCTTGCTTCCCGTTGTCAATACAAATTATTTGGAAAAACCCCCGGACGTTGCCGTTCCTGCACTGACTAGGGCGAGGTTCTCCTTTGGTGAGCCCGAATCCGTCCAACCAGGCCCTGCGTGATTGTATCCTTCAACGGCTGCGCAATGCGACTTGGATTTTGATGCTGATTATGACTGTTCGTGTAGGACTTGCCTCGCTCCGCAAGACGGTTGCCGGTGGTGATGGCCGTAACCGTCTTCCAACTCCCTTCGTGACCTATGCTCCCATAATCTCCTCTTTCTGGAGCTGGGCTACCTGGGGATTTTCTGTCACCGTCACCTCTCTCCTTCTCTCAGTTCTTGGTAGATACCGAGAAGTGAATCTGCAACATATCGGTAGGTCCTCGGGGACTGATCGCTCTAGTCGACTCTCCTGGCTGAAGGTTAGCTAATCCGTCGAAATCCACAGAAACCAAGGAATTAAATCTGGACGCTTCTGCACCGCTTCGCAAAAGGTCCACCTGCCCGAGGAATGATATAAGCGAAGACCTCTACAACACGCCGCTCCATGTTGGTGCTCTGTTCATTATCCTGTTCGTCTCGACAATGGCATGCTCTTTTCCTATGTTAGCGACCCGGTTTCCTGGTCTGCGGCTCCCGGGACGCTTCTTCTTCGTCGTTCGGCATTTTGGCACCGGGGTTCTCATCGCGACCGCGTTTGTCCATCTTCTTCCCACTGCATTCGTCTTGCTCGGAAATCCATGCCTCTCTGGCTTCTGGACCGATGATTATCCTGCAATGCCTGGCGCCATTGCCCTAGCTGGCATCTTCCTAGTAACCGTGGTAGAGATGGTGTTTCACCCGTCCCGACACATTCGTCCTATGTCTGAGGTTAGGACCAGCGGTGAACGTCCTCTGACTACCGATGAAATTGATACCCCTCACACTCGCAACTCTCGAGCGGATCCCACGGTTCCGCTGCGAAACATGGGGCCTTTGGGCGGGAGAACTTCAAGCATGGGTCGTAGCCTCTCTCGGGTCAATGATCGGAGCGATTCGGACCAGATATCACGCGCAGACGATCCGACAGTTAAAGCCCAGCCAGAATCAACTGTGGAAGAACGTGGCGCCGACTTGTCCGTAAGTGCCCTGACTCCAGAGCAGAGGCACCGAAAAGCTATATTACAATGTGTTCTTCTAGAGATCGGCATCCTCTTCCACAGCGTTTTTATCGGCATGGCCCTTAGCGTCTCGATCGGCAACGAGTTCGTGATTCTTCTAATTGCCATTACCTTCCACCGTGAGTTAGATCGAGTCTTGATCGTCAAAGCGCCGTGACTAACGACGGTTCTCCCGTTTTGTAGAGACATTCGAAGGCCTAGCTCTCGGATCCCGCATCGCCTGCATCACCTGGCCCAAGAAAACTTTACAGCCGTGGTTGATGGCACTAGCATACGGATGCACGTACGTATTCTCACCTTTTCGCCACACCTTCTCTCCGCTCCCCGTTTTCTTCGAGCACCTCTTGCGATCCGAATGCTGACACTCTTCACGCAGTACCCCTATCGGCCAAGCCATTGGGCTTGCAACCCATTCGCTCTATAGTCCAGACTCGGAGACCGGCCTTCTCCTCGTCGGCACCATGAATGCAATCTCAGCTGGGTTGCTGACATTTGCATCACTGGTCGAGCTTCTGTCCGAGGATTTTCTAAGCGATGACAGCTGGAAAGTGTTGCTGGGCACCAACCGTGTGTGCGCCTGTCTCCTGGTTTTCTTTGGCGCCTTTTCCATGAGCCTGGTTGGGGCGTGGGCGTAAGCTGGACTCCTAGGGACAAGCATGCTTGACATCTACCAAGTATATCAGCTAGGGACATGGTCGTTCCCTGCCACTCATTATTGTTGTTGACTCGGTTTCATTTTCACGTGGGGGATAAGGGGACTGCTGAGATCACATTCATTATCGCAATCAAAAAGGCGTCCCCTTTGCCGGAGTGGTAGTTTTCAGGGGGAGCACTTAAGGAAATAGTTCTCGTTCTCGCTACCCTTGGTTGTTGTGGAAGAGACCGTTGGTATCTACGCTAGATTCGTCAATCTCTTGTCTTTCAAATTTCTCCCTTATTTCGCATCCAAAAGTCCTGGCCCTGAACTCGGTTGGACACCGAGGACATTGGCCATCATGGACTATCACGAGAACCAGATATCATAACACCCCTTGGCATCTTTTGCCGTTGGTTCTTAATGGCGAGGTTAGATGGCACTGACGAACTTTGCAGCTAGTTATAAGTAGGCGTGTGTACATGCTTTGGAGCCTCAGAACCTCAAGTTAAACTTTCGTCTGAGCAACGTCGACTCCGTTGACACGGTCGCATAGCATACAGTAACGGGGCTGTTGCCATGAAGACTGTAGAAACACCCTGAGAGCAACATGCGGTATCGACTAGCGAGTCTCTGGATACGTCGAAATTCCGATTTAACTATTAGTCACCATTTTTGCCGGCGATCTGGGCACATGGTCTTTATGCGGCTGGCGCATACCTACTGAGTTCCGCTAGAAAACTTGAGTGAGAACTATGCTAGGATAGCCTTCATGGGCTGATGCTAGATAATACTAGATATAATGACGCCAATGCTCATATTGCGTGCTGCGATAAATCACCCGTTCTTCTCCCTAACGGAGAAATCGGCTGAAACGATACAAAGCTGTTGGGCCCTGGGCAGGATATCGTCTAGGTATTTGTGCGGTAATACGGCCCGTCAGGACTTAGCGATGGTGAAAGGAGTGCCACTCTTTCGCTTACATTTACAACAAGTCTGCTGGTGGAGCTGTGAGGATCAAGGCAGTCATTTTTCGCCGATGTCCAATAGAGTTCGATTCTGAGGGAAATAGCAAGTGAATTCGTGCGCCCTCATCTGCAAGGCAAAATGGTATGCTTCCTTTCTCCGGGAGCGATACTCAACACGACAGTGGCATTATTGACATTCAAGGAGGGAGCGCATTGCGTAGACGGGCAAATGACAAGTGGGCGCCGAGTAGCTTGGTCCATTCCGGCCTTGGTCTCCTATGGCCTTCGCTTAAGGAATTTGATCCTATGATTTATGTATTCGAGGAGCATATTCCAAGGAATTGAGATGTCTCCGTCGTATCGTGGTACCAATGCAAGTACTCTGGGAAAGACTTTTTCCGGGAAACAATGGTCGAGGACATTGTGTTCCACCAGGAACATTTTAAGCCTAGATGTCAAACTGAAGATACAAATTGAAATGTATCGAATGTTCTGCCTGTTTGGCAACTGGTCCTGCCAGATTACCAATATATATAGCCGTTTGGTTGGCCCCTTTCTACTCCTATTCCTACCCCAATATCCTGAATAGGAATGATATACCCCTTTCCCAATAACGGGCCACTGGCAACTTTCCAATAACTCCTGATATCGACCCATGTTTATAATCTACCCTAGTGGCGACGGTAGTGTCAGTAATCTACCTGAACTTGTTGGGCACCCTTGTAGGCCAAATTAAAGATATTGGTCCAGAAACGGGGTTCCAAGCAAAGATCAAATAGCAACCGGACCTTATGTTCCTGGATCACCAGACGGCCCTTGTATTGTATCGCAGCAAGGCCAAGGTTCTGACCCCAACTGGGCTATAAACCGTTATGTCGAGTTGGGAAAATGTACTCTTCTTTCTATCCAGGACATCCACGTTCTCTGATAGTACGGTCGCTTGAAGGCCACGACTATAACAGGCAAAAGTACGTCAAGTTGGATTGAGGACTGCGACGGCTAACTTCGTGAGAATGGCTTGTATTTGTATGGTATTGGGAGATCCTGGAGTCCTGCTCCTGAGCCGCATTTCAGTAGATCTTCTTGAATGCCGATGACATGTTAATCCCCATCGCAATCGCATCGATCATCAGACAGCAAGCTGAGATCGAGGATCGCCCCCGATAGCGCGTCAGATTTCGGCGCTACGGTACTCCAAGAAGGTTTGCGGTGAGCTGTGTCAAGACCATTAGATAGCTTTTGCTGCCTCATTCTTCGGTGGAGCGGGCGTGCCCCTCTGGTTGGCCCACTAGAGCGATGGCGTGTTACTCCGTCCATTCCGAATGAGCGGCATACGAAAACTAGTGCTGTGATAAGTGGGAGGCCTATAGAACAAATCAAACCGGGAGCAGGTTACATTACCTGGCAGAGCCTCAACCAGCAACAATATGCCGACCGAGCCGAATTACTGCAACCCTCGCTTATTGGTATCAGATATTACTGAGTCACTCCACTTCCGACGCCACAACTCAATTTTGGGGCCGCTGGGTGAGGGGTTGGGTCAGAATAATATTGTGTACTGAAACTTTTCTGGGAATAAGGCGATAGCATCATCCAGGGTTTTCTCATGACCATTGATCATCGGTCTGGACTTGAATACAAAGCAATCTCGCTGAAGTGATCGTCAGCATCAATTTCTTGCTCGTGACTGCCAACCTTCACGCCGGCTTTGTGCCATTTGCGCCGGCCTTCATGGTCAAGAAATTTGTAGACAGAAGCGTGTATGCATCAATCAGGAAGATTTGCTCGAGCGCAGTCGCCAAGTGTGGCTCATATGATACATACTCTATAACACCAGTCGGGTGCTGATATGACTGGAAATGGAGGGCTACGAGAGTAGAATAAGATTCCAAGTTGCCTCTAGCCATGCAGAGGCTTGCTGATCATACTCTCCAGCAGGAAACTCTTTAGAAGTTCTGTCATTCTAAGATGAGAACGTACAATGTCACTTTTGGGATGCTTCGCCCGTGTTCTCAACTTGCCAAACTCGCCGCATTTTCCAACCTTGTCGAAAGGGCATGGTTTTCCCGAATCTGGGCCGTGCCGGAGCTTGCAACATTATCAGATGTACGCCTCCTGTGCGGGTCGTCGTCAACAAGCTAGGAGAACTTTATGGCTGTGTTACGTTTCAAGATTGCTTAAACTTACACATGTTGGACCATGGCAAGAATGCAAACGCGAAGAGCGGCAGTCAGGGCTGAGACCGGGGGGTCTCTTATCTCTCCTGCATTGGTACCACATGTTCCACGTTATGGGCTCAAGGGGTAAGATATTTGACGTTAGTGCACTAAGGGGAGATACAATTCCAACCGGTCTTACATTGATAGCTGACTACAACTTGAATATAACAACACTGTACCGGAGAAATCGCTATTGAAATTATGCAAGGGTCTTTCCGGTTTGACCGTCTTCTCCTTTCCCGCGTCGATTTGTCGGTGGTAATCCCGATAGCATATCTTCTTGGGTTTCCCGATTTGGTCATGGACTCGAATTTCGCCCTGTCTGGGGTTGACAAACTTTACGAGCATCAATGATGTTAGGTTGATGGCCGACAGCACATTAAACGCTCGAGCCCCAATTCAGAGACGATTCCAAGGTTGTGGGCCTACAGGAGACACTCGTTGATTGCATCAGGTCAGTAGGGGAAGACCTTGATGCCTGACAAACTATCTAGGACGATCTTTGGAAATATCCGGATTTCCAGGTGTGCATGCGTCTTGGGATAACTGGCACAATGTCGCTCGACTCGAGAGTCAGATTCTGTCCATGTCTGAAGAATCGATGCTAGATACTTTTCCACAAATACTCGTCATGGAGTCTACAAAACCAAGACCATAATAGCCTGCGCGCGCAGCATGACATATTGCTCAAGTACGCATGCTTGTTACGCAAAAACTGACCTTGACCTTCTGTCTACGGCATATGTCACATCTGGGACTCGTTCTTAGTCGACATGGCCTTTTCGGTTTGTGTACTATCATGGCCAAAATTTGGGTTGGAGACAGGATCCCACTCATTTCTCCATCTCGTTGCCGTCCGCGCACAGATTACTTCTTATGAGGTGCCATTCACTAGCTCGAGCCCCTAGATCGAGTTGCAACCCAGTCGAAAGAATTTTTGGCAACCCGCACATAATACACCGGCCCTGTTTATGAACCCCAGGGTATTGACTAGCGATACAATCCGAAGTCAAAAATCCACCAAGCGCGAAAGGCTTACCCACCCAACAATAAAGAAAAGAAAAGAAAAGCATCATGTACACGTGATTCTCTCAACTGCGGAAGCTTTGACGCGTGTTCACACGATCAATATCGTAGGGGTTGCCCTGATATTCGCTCCTTATTCGGTGAAGGGTTCCTGTCGTCCGTGTGGAGGCCATTGAGTTGGACCGAAGGGGAGGACGAAGATCTCCAACGGTCAGTTCGCTGTTGTTGCTAGAACCCGAGTCGGTTGTCTGAAGCTGAGGCACCTCTTCGGCTTCCTTTTCTTCGGCTTCGTCTCTGGCCTCGTCCGGTTCCGGTGCTATCTCGGTCTGTTGTTGTAGCTTCCTCATAAACGCATCTGACTCCGCGGCGAATTTGCAGCGAGCTCGAATCGTAGCGCCGTATTTATAGAAGAGGAAAGGGAATGGAACGCATGCCAGAGCCAAAAAAGAAGGAATCGTCGACGCCCAGTGAATACCCAAGTCATCGTACATGTAAGTAGTGAACAGTGGAAATGCGGCGCCGAAGCAGGAACGGAGGACGGAACTTGCTGCGAGGACGGAAGCGGCGAAGATGGTGTACGAATCAATCAGGTAGTTCATGATGCTCAGGAAAACAAGGACCATGCCGAAGCCGAAAGGGACACCAGCGGCGATACTGACCATCCAGTGGATGGAGGGATAATTGGTCCAAGCAAACCAAAATAACCCAACCGGTAACGCGACTGAACCGATTAGGCACGGTGGCAGACGGGCTTCGGGAGACGCAAATCCGTCGTGGCGGGATAAGATCTTGACGTAGCGCTTATTGTCTGGAATTGTATAGGCTACTGCGAATAGCATTCCAACCATGATTCCCAGAAAGGCAAGGCCACCAATGCCGGAGTTCCAGCCACGACCTTGCTGGTACACGATGGGGAAAGCGGCAAAGAGCATATACAGAATTCCGTATATAAGGGCCATGTAAACGGAAAGCAGCAGCACGATTGGTTCGCGGAACAGAAGGATCCACGGCCTAGATAGAGCAGTCCCCAGTGCCTCTTTCAAGGTGACCTGACCACGGTCGATGTCGAGCTTGCTCAGGTAGACCTTCCCGGTCGCCTTGGAGAGGTACTCCGCGCGGCGGCGGAGGATCACAGGAGCGTATGTCTCTGGAACCAGAAGGGAGCCAATGATCCATAATGCGCCAGAGAATATGGCCAAGAAGCCTTCGACCCATCTCCAGCCTGCATTCATGCCTAGAAATCCACCGATAATCGGACCGAGAACGGGACCCAAGAAAGGTGCGGCGGCAAACAGGCTCATGGCAAGGCCGCGCTCATCGGCGGGGAACATATCAGCGATGACACCGCCGGCATTTGTCAAGGGAGACGACCCGAAAGCGCCAGCAAAAAATCGAAGGATCAGAAGAGTCCAGGAATTCTGAGCACCTGCAGCGCCCGCGTTGAAGGCCGTCAGAGCAGCATACGTTCCAATGAACAGCAATTGGCGCCCAAACAGCTCGCTCATAGGAGCCCACAAGAGAGGTCCGACGGCAAACCCCAGAACAAAAAGTGAGACACCGAGCGTTGCCACTTCACTGCCAATGTGAAACTGCGCCATGATCTCCTCGATGCCGCCGGTATAGGCGGACGAAATGAGCGCTACGGCCAGTGTGGCGATCGCGACTTCCATCGTGATTCCCCATTTCGCTATTTTGCTAAACAGCATAGGATCGCGAGGGTCGTTGGGGATCCATTGGACGACATAGGGATTCGAGTCCGTGCCGGATCCTGCGTATGGGTAGGTAGCTACTTCCGGTGTCACACCACCCTGATCCCAAACCATGCGCCAGAAAGGAAGGCGGCCGGCGTTGACGGGCTCGATCTCGTTATTGGCCTCGTTGCCCGCGTTGCCCGCATTGCTGCTCTTTGGTCGGCCCATTATGATGACTTGCTGGCCTCGAACAGCCACATAAAGATTTGACGGATAATATCCGAGTCAGCGAGCGTCTGTGTGACAATCCTTAAGGAATGTACAGGTATAGGAGACCAGTCCACGAAATAGGCGAGACAGATTCTCCTGGATGTCTGCAGTGGACAGGGATAATACGGAAATCGAACGGGAGAAGGTGGTTGAAAAAGTGACAACGATTTAATAAATCGGTTTGAGAGCTTGGGGACGTGTATTTATCTGTTGATATCCCAATGCGTGACATCATGCTTCCCGAAAATTGCCTGGGACACACTGCAAAGGCTAAAGACGGCAAAGCAACCGAGATTTAGCAGCCCTTATGCTCTACTTAATGCATGTCATAATCAGGTACGGCCGCGCACAAAACATGTGCGGAGTTCGGCTTCATTGTCATGCGGGATTTACTAATTAGTACACCGTCTTACTAGTCCGTACACTGATGGAAAATCCTTATTCCGTACGCCAACCTGCTGTTGCCTCTCTGTTCCTTACTTGCCCGTGCACTCTCTTAGGCTTTGTCTCGGACCCCGTGGTATGGCATGCTTCCTTACATAATCTGTGCTCGTAGCACTCCGCTACAGGAGAAGTCGAGGTATTTTTGAACCTAAAAGGGTATGAGTACAACATCATTACTAACTATTGTGGCGGGGCGGCGCTACGTGCATGGATTATGTAAGGGGTAAGCAAACATGGGAGGGTAGAAAGTTGGCGAGTGCATTGAACTTTTCTTGGCAAGTTTTTTTTTTTAGAGGATACATACACACAGAAAAAAAAAAGAGAGACAGCGCATAGGAAAAGGAAGTAATTAGAGCTTTGCGCGTGGTCGCTCAACGATTTCGACGACAACCTCCTCCCTGCATGACAGGCACTCAAGTGATAAACCGTTCATCACCTTTACACTATTTTTTTTTTTTTTCGAAGTACAACGTCTCCAGGTTTTTGAACATAAATACCATCAATGAAAAAGACTGTGATTCCCAAGTCTGCGGGGCTTTCTCCAACATTTTTTTTTTATCTGTGGCCCTTATGCTGTATGAAGTAGCCAAGCCCAGCCCCATCTTTTCATGTGGGGAACTCTGTCATGCCCATCTTTGGGGAGCGGGGTGAGTTTAGCTCTCCACGTTTGAGACACGAGTTTTATGTCTTCGGCATATCTTTTTTCCACTTTGCTCCAATCATGGGGTTAAACTCTGATGAGCTGGGGGTTCTGGTGATATTGGACGACCCCCCAAAGATCAGCCCGTGGAGCGGTGCTGTGGAAAATATGATACTGGGTGAGGGAGGCCCTTGGAACTTCATCTCGACCTTGTTTCGTCTTCGCCTCGATTGTTCGCCATTCAAACTTCGATCAATATCCTTCACGCAATGACGAATAGGACCATCATGTCGACGCTTCGTGCCGAAAATCTCCCAATCATCCGCATTCTCCTCGGCAGTGTCCTCGTCTTACCACTGTTCTTCATCATCGGTTTCTATCTCTGGGTGACACCTAGTACTTTGAAGGATTCTCGTCGGAAGCATCTCCCTCCGGGCCCTCGAGGGTTGCCATTCCTCGGAAACTTTTTCCAATTATCTGATGCCGAAACATTTCGCTTTCAAGCACAAAAATGGGCGAAGCAATATGGAGAGGTCTTTTACACCAAAATGGGAGGAGCAGATTACATATATCTTTCTTCACCAACGGCAGTCAAGGAATTGATGGATAAGAAATCTGCCATCTACTCATCAAGACCACCAGCACCTCTCGCAAGCGATGTCGCATCTGCTGGTCGACGTCAACTCTTCATGCCTTACGGGCCAAAGTATCGGGTCGTGCGAAAGATTGCTCATTCGTTGCTGAACATTACTGTCTCGACAAGCTATCAGCCGATTCAAGACCTGGAATCCAAGCAACTGATGTACGACCTCCTGCACGATCCCGAACATTTTTATGATCACAACCGACGATATTCAGCTAGTGTCATTCTTACCGTAGCATACGGTCATCGCATGGCAGATTGGGACAATCCACTTGTGAAGAAGATTTACAGCGTGGTCAACAATCTCCAACAGTTCTCGGCGCCCGGTGCATTTCTCGTTGATACATTTCCATCACTTCGACACTTCCCGCAATGGATGTTTGGCAATTGGAAATCCTTTGGCCAGAAATGCTTTGCCCATGACTCAGTGGTCTACCTCAAGCTCTGGGGAGATCTTAAAAAAGAAGTCAATGAAGGAAAAGCGAACCCATGTTTCGCCAAGGATTTCTACCTTAGTGATCCTGAAAAGGTCGGATTGGATTCTCTGCAGGCAGCATATCAAACAGGGGGTCTGGTCGAAGCAGGCTCTGAAACAACATCAGCATTTCTCAATTCATTCATCTTGACCATGACATGCAACGCGCGAGTCATGCAAAAGGCTCAAGAGGAAATTGATCGTGTTGTGGGTGAGGAAAGGTTACCAACTTGGGCGGATGAGCCGAATTTGCCCTACTTGAGAGCGATTATCAAAGAACTGCTCAGAACCAGGCCACCCAACAAATTTGGTATGCAACACTACACAACGGAGGATGATTGGTATAATGGCATGTTTATTCCGAAGGACACGGTGGTTGTTTTAAACTGGTGGTAAGTCCAAGAGTTTGCCTTGATTTGAAATTTCCCCTTTCCCCCTTGCTCATTTTTGTCTTTCAGGGCAATCAACTACGATCCATCCCATTGGGACCGACCAGATGAATTCATGCCCGAACGTTATATTGGATACGATCTTCCTGCTGCATCTTATATCAATATCGCCGACCCAAATCAACGAGATCACTTCTCGTATGGGGCTGGAAGGAGAGTGTGTCCAGGTGTTCACGTGGCTGAGAAGTCATTGTATTTGAACATTGCACGTGTATTATGGGCTTTCAATATCAAGAAGAAAATTGGTAAGGATGGAAATGTGATTGAACCAAACAAAGCAATGGTTCCTGGCTGGATGACAATCCCACAGCCTTTCGAATGTGACATTACCGTGAGATCGGAGAAGAAGAGGCAATTAGTTGATCAAATTTGGGCCGATGCGAAGAAAGGACTGGAACAGAAAGGCTGAGTCGCTAACATTTCTTTTATTTTCTTTTTGTACGGCGACTGTCTCCCCGTACTAGCTATGTACACTGTCATAGTCCCAAAAGCCAGCCTTGCCCACTAAATCGGGTTTTAAATTTCTCCTCGAAAAAGACGGCTAGGAAAACCTGTGCTCAGTTCACTTATCACCAACTGCTCCACGGATGTGCCACGAGGGAAGGGTTTCTTTAGACAAAGCGAGAACAAGATCAATGATATACCGGGGAGAGCGCTAGTACAGAGCGCGTCGATAGAGGGGGAAAATATTATTAGCTGGATGGGCTTGTAGTACGAACCGAGTTGACGACGTTATGGATTCATGAGCAGATTCATATCTATATAGACACATACCGACTTTTGATGTGTTAGTCCTATGCATTGATGCATTGGCAAGCGAGGCGGAAATGTGATTGGTGCATCAGAGGGCCAGTCCTACTCGAGGGATATAGTTCTCCGAGATATGTGCGAAGCGTACAACGCCCCTCCGAGGGACTTTCTGTACATGGAGAAAAGAGCTTTGTTTGTCCGCCATCAAAAGATACATGAACGTGTCATCACGGTCAATATGGTTGGACGGATCGTCCTGACCTTGCATCACCTCCTACACTGCTCACGGTTGTTCCCGAAACAATCCACTTCTGCGCTTATGTCTATGAATGAAGCAATCTCTACGTCCCCGTCGTCAACGACATCGGCGTGAGTGAGACGGGACAAAGAACCTGGACTACATATCTGAAATTGTCAGCACGGGAACACCGATCTCTATTCCAGCTCAGAGACGCTCTCCTTTCGCCCTTGACCGCAACTCAGATCCTCAGCACGGAGCCACGCCGAAAAATGATAAATCGCCTCCCTTTGATCAAGAACGGCGTGGGAGGTCAAGATATATGTCATTTCTGGTGCACACATCGGACTCTCATTAAGGCGAAATCGGTGCCTTCACATTCCCCTTCGCCGCCCCCCCCCCAGGGAGGGGACAGCGCCGGCAAGACGATGGTCACAAGGAGAAAAGTGGACTTAAGGGGACTCGGGCAGCATGATGGCATATATATTTCCGGTATTAAACTCTCAGGATGTGGAATGTAGCAATTGATTCAAGGCACGGAAACGCAATTTCAACCACCATGTGGATGTGTCCATGTAACGTATGACAGAACAGGTAAGTACAAAGTCTCCTGGTCAAGCTAGTCACGTTCAACGATCGTCGGCTCCGGTGGTTATTTGAACACCTTCATTACACAGGATGATCAGCAGAAAATGCTAGGAATCATGGTAGTTGGCAGCAGAACCAATGACAAGCACGATGTGGTTTAGGTGCTGAAACCCGATGTTGAACTCTGCATAGAGTGCCAAGTCGTACGCAGATCCGGTAGACTTACATGTATTGCTGACAGGAATTAGGAAGGTGAGCTAAGTTCGGTCTTGGGTATATATCGCTAACTCTCTATTTACCCTTCTCCACGTTTTAGTCCTTCTTTGCTTCTGAGGTTTTCTCGTCCCCACCATGTATGGAAATTCGAATTGAACCCTCCAAATTCCTCCACAAGACAGGAATTGTGACCACACATTGATTTAGGATTGATAGGACGCGATCTAAATCATCAAGTAATTAGCCGAGGAACTGACCCAAAAAACCAATCCGTTAGTGGACGTTGGTACGGGCCGCCTTAGCGCAAAGTGGAGTCTCCCAACCAAAAGAGACGCATGTCAGCATGGGAGAGCAGCATTTGTCTTCCGGTTTCCCACAGGCCATTGGAGGAGAGTAAGAGCGCAGCCGGATAAAGCACGATACTCGGGTACGACCTCAAGTTCGATCAATTCGTTGGCGATCGTGACCCGTAAGGCTCCCCTGCATGGGAAGGCTGCAATCAAGGTATCTACGGGCCGGAGACACCCAATCACAGGCTCGATATGCTGCACAGGATCTGTGACGAAAAGTTTGTCTCTTCTGCGGGAGATTTTTGCGTTTCACAAGAACGCGGTATACTGTTTTCGAGCACGTTGTCATCTCCCCTTACACAAGTGGTAAATTCTCACAACATATCCTACTGAACAGCAACTCACGGCTATTGTTGGGCAGGTCAGCCCTCTTGCATGCCGCCATTAACGAGAGTAGGTTCTTGAGGGCCTTCTCTACTTAGTTTAGAAGGACTGAATCACGACTCCTTGACCTGCACGAACATACTCCTGAAGCGTGATGGAAAGATCAAACTTGGTCAGCGAAAGGTAGGTTATTAGCTTTTGGTTCGTGGACAGAAGGGTGGTAAATCAAGGGTGCTGCGGCGTTGCAGAAAGATCCAACCCTTGTGACATCAGAGCTGTCGGCTACATTATAATGAAGCGGATGCAAAAATATGCGAAAGAGGACAGAGCTAGCAGCTGATTCTCTCAGCACCCCGTTACTCAACCATTCATGGGGCAAGGAGACTAGGAGTTGCTGGAGGAACTGGCGTCGGTCTCTATGCACTGGGCGGACAGGTTTCACACATGAGAGAAGAGCTTCGCACCGAGCAGTTGTTTGTGAATCGCACTTTAACTTACTGAAGTATTGCACACCGTGATGTTAGGTTAAGGAGTTCCTTGCTCGAAAGGCTGGCAGATCAAGCGTCTCCTCGAAACCCCGTTTCAGTCGCAGCCTTAGAAGGACGATCAATTGACAACAAGTTTTCTTCATCATCTTTGCTCCTTTGCTGCATCCTGGGATGTCGTAGGGTGGATACCGTCAGGTTGCCTCGAAATGATATGCTCGAGAAGTGAAAATGGGGCGCAAATGTCGCAGAGACTTTGAAGTCGTTGTTTCCAGCCTTTAGAGTTGCGAATACTGCCCTATCCCTTGCCAACGCCTTTATTTATCACGAACGTTCAACCGCGGCTTCCTTTGGTGTAGGCCCTTCCTCAAGGGCACATCCATAACTACCATGATGATCTAGACTAGTGTCCTGCCTTTCTACTCCAAAGTGGAAGAGAGTGGGTCGCGGCTCCGTTTGCCTCCTTCAGCCTGTCCTCGTCCCAGTATCCATTCTTTCGTCTTCAACTTCTGTTCTCTGTTCCTCAGAAATTCATCTATGATTCCCCTGTAATCTGCCGCGCCGTAGGGTTCGAGGTATTCCCACCACCAGCCTTTCATCCACTGCAACCAGCCGATCTTCTCCATCGGCACCACTCCACCGTCCCGTTGGCGCATTCGCGTCCGCTTACGCTGCCAGTCAATCCCCAGATCTTGGCAGAGGAGGTCGAGGTAGTTTTGTGCCTCGGTGAGCAAAGACGGGGAACTTGCCCCACGAAGGCCATATCGGCGCTCTTGGTAGGCTTGACCCATGCAAATCTCCGCATCGGCGAGCAATTTGAGATCTTCGGGCGATAAAGAACTACAGGTCTTTGTGTTCTTTGAATTTGGTCCCAACGGTGACGGTATGGTCAATCTATCCGCGTCTGCGTGGTCAAGGAGAGGCATTGGTGGCTGCACGAACAGATCCTCGAGCCATGCGATGCCCCAGAGTGCAGACAACTCGGATGTCAGAGCTGTTTGAGCAGAGGAAATGAGCCCGGCAAACATGAGCGTACGGTCACCTGTTGCGAAATGTTGCGAGGGAATTGTTAAGCGGTAAAGACCCCATCGGGTGTGCGCGAGGGCGGTGGCAGGATCTTGCGGTTGAGCAGGAGTCTGATTCAGCGTTGCCGGGAAAAGTGCTCGAATCTGACGGTCGTAGAAGTCTCGAGATGGTAGAGACGAGGTCACCGGAGTTACAGTGGCTCGGGTCCGGAGTTCTCCATTTGCCATTGTTGATGTCTCCCGACATTTGTTGATAGAAGTGCTACTGGGATGGGTAGGCACAGGGAGACCTAAGCGCGATGCTTCTTCCGGTTCAAAGTAATCAAGCCCTGGCTCCCAGCCTATAGACCAGATGACAGCATCAGCCGGAAGACGTCTTTGTCCCTCTCCCTCTTCATCGATAACGACTTCCCTTCCTTCTAAACGCAACGGCTTTGCACGGTAGACAGTCACCTTCTCAGGATTGTCCTCCTGCAACGCCTCCAGAAACGGATGGCCCTTGTTGATCGTACTCAAGTAGGGTATATAGAAGTAGATTGACTTCCGCTTCGGTTCGAGCTTCCTCGTATTTTGACTCTTATCGTAATGCGCATCCTTCCAGACCACATTCGTCATTAGATTTGAAACGGTGTTGACCAGCCATGTGCCTAGGCTCCACGACCCGGAGTGTAAAAAGCGATACCAAAATCCATTGGTGTTCCAGGGCGAAGAGGAGAAGGCTGAGAGGAGCCTCGTCAGCGATATTTCGAGAGGATTGGGCCTTGCTTCAAGGTCTAAGATGAGCATTGGTGCGCCTTGCTCTGATGGACGGACGAGCCAGTGGACACGCTTTTCGCTAGCGAGGAAGGCAGCGCATGCTTCCACGGCGGACTTGCATCCGCCAACGACCACGACGTCTTTCACCGTCGGATCTTCGGAGATGTTTTCGTGCATCTTGCCTAAATCGCGTGAGTGGATTGACGTGCCTTTGTAATGGTCTGCTGGGAGAGGAATGGCTCTGGGCGTCGAATACAATCCGGTCGCAACGATAAGTTTGTGACACTCTAATATCTCACCAGCAGAAGTGAGCACAGTCCACCCCGGCGGAGAAGGCGGCACCCGTCGGCGAGCCTTGACGACCGTCGTTGAAAACCGAATCTTGTCGTAGACATCGAACTTACGGGCATAGGCTTCGAGATATGCTTGAACTCTGGGCCCTGCAACGAGCGAATACCGGGGGTGTTCATCGTCGACCATTGAGAAGTCTGACATCTCGTAGAAGCCATTGGGACCCTGGAGCATCAATCCCGGGTAAAGGCGATCATTCGCCCATATGCCGCCTGGTCCGCTTGCATTGTCAAGGATGACTAGATCAATTGGCCGACCGAGTTGCTTGGAGACTTGGAGGTAAGTTTTGGCGGCGACGAGGCCGGCAAGGCCAGCGCCGATGACTATGACGTGAGTTGGCGACGACATGAACTCTGCGTGTGATTCTCTGACGATGTCTTGATCGTGAATCTTGACCTGTCAGCCCTTGAAGTATATAGAAGATTCCAATTCGAGTGTCATGGAAGCCGTCCAAGGTGGCTAGGCTGCACCTTGATAGGGGGCCTAATATTTCATACCCTGGGCAGTCGAACTATCAGGTATTGAAGGGTCAAGGACGAAGACCAAAAGTCTCCGTGGTTGTGCGCCTCGAGAGACGCACGCGGTAGACTATGTAGGCCTTTCTCCGTAAAACCAAGGGATATATTGGACAATATCAAGGAGAACGCAGAGGAGTAGAAGGGCAAGCGTGATTCAATGAGAAATTAATGGAATTGACAGTCCTGTATGATATCGAGCGATGATGTGACATAAGCCGGCTTCTCAACCGGGGCTTAGTGCCTTGGCATGGGGCGGCCTGATAGAGTAGAGTATTATCTCAGGGCAGAATTTGTAATCATACAAAGGCGTAGGAGCCGGGCAATGATCTAAATGACAACGGGGTATTCCATATAACATCGACTAATCGCGCTTTGAGGAGGCATCAATGCAACATGCTCCTCGCAGGCGATTCAAAGAGTGTCAGCTTGCTAGCTTGGCATATTTGTCCCAATGTGAGTCGGGGGTCGTCCCGTGACAAAACCTGTCTTCGCTTGTGATTTTACGGAGGACTTGTCCTATTTCGAAGGGGTCCAAGGGACCGTCAGGCTATATACTTTCGAAGCGTGTACGAAGCGTACAACGCTTCCGAAGGTCTCTACATGCCTTGGCGTCGCCACATATCACATCCTAATCAGACTTTTGCACACAACAACCGACGGTTGCGTGCCATCCACACCGAAGTCAAAGGTTACGAAGAAAAGATGTTATAAGGTGTCCCGTTTCCTGTTTCGAGCTTCTGCCACTAATGTATTCTTTGCTCCCACGAGGGCTTCTTTTCGAAACTATCCACGGATCAACCCATCCAGCGAGGTTCATGTTTCGCAAAACTGGCAACCGTTATTTGTTACCCCTGAGAAGTATGCCGAGAATGCCAGTACACGGCATCGGGGCGAAAATTTGGCATCAACTAATGCTATCTCCAATGTGGCTGACAGAGACTCTTGCGGCAAGGCTTCACTCACTGAACCGAACTCCACGAGCACATCCGGTCGGTAGTACTCGATGCGTTGCAAACATGGAAGAAGCAGCAAATAGGAAACGGGTTTATCCCACCTGATTGGAAGGAAGAGACCCTTGCAAAATCGCCTTTTACCCGGGTTCGGAAGAATGCTGGCGTCAAAACTTGGATTCGAAATTTAGGCATAGAACCAATAGTTGTCCCCTATCACCGTGAAGAAGCAATTAAGTTGGCAAGAGGAACCCAGGGTCCCACCGTCTTGGAATGGGCTAGTTAGAAGAGTCGCAGTTCAGAACGCCATAGCGACCAATCACAGCGCCACAATGTTCAAATGGAGCCATTTGGGTGAGACAATACTCGTCATATGTGGATGACAGTACCACGCATGAGATTTATTTGTGATCCTTTGCCGATGTGGTCGATGTGGGGAACAGCTTGCATAATGTGTGCTCTTATAACCTGTTGAGCAATTCTGAGGTTTGCCAAAACGGCAAGTCTTTTAAACAACTGGCTCAAGACGGGACATGTCCTCGATGGAAGGGTTGTTTCTGACTGGTTCGCACAACATGGTGGCTTTTACTTCCATATTGGCAGGTATGGATATGACCATGCACTACTCCCGGCCGTTTTGGGGCAGTCACAGTGAGTTTCTGGTTGAGGCCGTCCGGAACGGCTTACTCGCAGAATCTAGGCTTACCGAAATGGCTACACGACTTGTGGCTGCTTGGTACCCGGACGGACAAGCTCCTGGTTATCCTCCTCTTGCCGTAGGATTGCCAATCAGTTTTACAGCAGCACATGAGCCGGTGCAAACCGGTACTACCGAAAAGCACCATCGAATGCCATGCGCTAATCATCAAGAATTTTAACAACACTCTGTCACTAAAGAAACCCAAGCTTCTCTCCTTCTTCGGCTATGATGCGCTAGCGCCGCCTATTATGAATGTTTTTGCTCTATAACACAAGCGACCAGGCCGCTTTCATCTAGGTTGATGGCATCGCAAGCGCAAATATGAGCGATTATCTTTGAATCTATGGAAGTGTCGGCTATTGTATCCCGGGAAACTCTTTTAACTACTGGCTAATACTTTCCAGACCTAAGGAATGCATCTACTACATAGGCACTATTAGCTAGTTTATTCAGAATTCGCACAGCTACCTGAAAGTGTATCAACGTGTCTGAGGGCAATTTTGACGAGCTACGTGAGCCAGAATTGGGTAAGCATTATGAGCAATTTCTAGATGCTTGCTGAAACGACTGATAGCTCGCAGGTAATCGGACAAGTCATAGTATCCAGCGTGCTCCGTGGTGTTCTTGATATGGAAGCTCCCTGGGCATATCGTATCCCCTTTGCCGTTCAGTAGGTTCTTCGCAAAACCAACAAAGCCATCCTCCCGCTGACATTTTGACAGATGGTTCTGGCCGATGGCCGTGGTCATCGCGGTCTTCTTTGCCCCGGAGTCCCCTTGGTGGCTCGTACGCCAACATCGCCTTGAGGAGGCAAAGGCGTCACTGCGTCGGTTGACGTCTGGACAAGATGACGATTTCGACGTCGACAAAACCGTGACCTTAATGGCACTGACTACAGAACACGAACGCGAGCTGAACTCCAGGACAAGTTTTGTCGCCTGCTTTCAAGGAACGGATCTCCGTCGAACCATCATCGTGATCGGCTGTTACTGCATGCAGGTCATCAGCGGGACGACTCCGCGATCATACGCGACCTATTTCTTCCAGCAAGCCGGTTTGCCCACGGACCAATCATTCAATATGTCGATTGTGACCTACGCACTCAGCTTTATAGGAACCTTGGTTGCGGTACGTTCTCACCTTTATTACCCTGATACATAGCAATGTTTGTATTGATCAAAGGTCCCACAGTGGTTCTTGATGCCTCACGTTGGGCGACGAACGCTTTTTCTCTGGGGTCTTAACATGCTTGCTGTCATCTACGTTGTCCTTGGTGTTCCCCCAAGCACAAGCAGCTTATCGTGGGCGATTGCTTCTCTCCTCCTCGCTTCTGCATTTATTGCCTATATCTGCATGATACCTGTGATTTTTGCGGTTGTTTCGGAAATTCCCTCTTCACTCCTCCGAAGCAAGTCGGTCGCTATCGCACGCTTCTCTTACGCGGTGATCAATGTAGTTGCCAACGTTCTCACACCGTATCAGCTGAATCCCTCGGCCTGGGGATGGGGTGCGAAGTCCGGATTTTTCTGGGGTGGTTCTTGTATCTTGGGACTGTTGTTCACTTACTTCGTCGTACCAGAGCCAAAGGACAAGACTGTTGCAGAACTTGATCTTTTGTTTAAGAAGAAGGTGTCGGCGAGGAAATTTACGAAGACACAGGTCCATGTTTCGGAGGTTGCGACAAGAGCACATTGAGATCACAGGGCACGAAAGACGTATCTCCTTGTAGCCTCACGTGCAGAGGAACATCTCCACTTCACCCCTATTGAATTCACCTGGAGTTGATACTTATCTGCATAAATCGATTCGCTTACAATAGATGTTGCTGAAAGGCGTCATTTGCGTTTAAAAACCTCACAGTCCCCCCCAGTGAGATTCAAGCCTATATAAGGAGCCATTCTCTGTAGTACGAGTCTTGGTTGTGAGAGATTTCAGTAGCTAGAAGTCGACCCAACACAAGTGGCAAGCACCCTGCCTTGGTAGGCGTGGCAAAGCTACTGCAACAAACACCCGGAGATAACATTTCCAGAAGCACGCATATCACGAGACTTTGTTGGATACACCACCGTCGGGTGATAGGAATCATACTCGAAATATCAGGCTCCCGCCAACACGGGGACAGCCGTGTCAGTTGAGATTTGAGTATTCGAACGTTTGAGCCGTAACACAAAGAACGGAAAAAGGTTCCTTGGCTGGCTACCTTTCTTAGTTCGTGGGTTTCAGTAGAAGAGGTCTTTCCAGTTCGTGGAACTGCAAAAGGGGTCTCATTTTCACGGAGCTCATCAACCATGGACATTAATCCATTGGGAAGGGAGTATTTCGGCCAGATCATGTCGGGCTCTCAAATCATGAAGGTAATGTCCCAACTGTAGCGGAAATCCGTGTGCTGCTGAAGATGAATTTTTGACAAGAACCAGAGAGATCCAGCACATGCCACGGGGACATGGGACTGAGAGACCGGTTAAAATACTAGCTGGGTTCCGAAGTCGCAGTTTGATTTGCCCCATTTGACGTGGAATTGCATTTCCACGTATTCTTGGCTGTTCCTCAACTTAGTTAACTGCCTGATCTTGAAGCCTCGTGCTCGACCTGGCGACGAATTCCAACGGATCGGGCACGGTGAAATTCCTTTCCACAACGAGCCAGGATGCGACCAGAACAGAATCCGTCTTTCACCCCGAAAGCAAACGTACTATCGCACAAGCTAAACGAGCATTGCGATACTCATGTGCAAGCCAAAGAAAGTTGCGGCTCTGTCACTGAATCCAATCATTCATGATCATATTGGCCTAATCGGTTGAAGATTCAAGCAATACGCTCCGTATTAGTGTTGGCGTCGATTGAATAAATTAATCGCGGAGATGTCTGGAATATTGTCGAATTCCTGCAGTTCTTGACACTTGCTCGCGTTCCACAACTTGACCATCTGATCGCGTGAGGCCGACGCTGGTAGCAGAACCCCCGTCGTACGAGAACGCCACTGCGTTCATTGAGGGTGAAAGTTGAAAGAGTTTCATTCTTGTGGATAAAGCCGGCCACATCTTTTCAATTTGATGCACCACAGGGATCGGCCTTCTCATATTGTCGCCAGAATAGCTTTGACTCCGCTATGCGTCCTCCTCCTCCTGGATTTGACAATGCAAGAAGGGTTATTTGGAATTGCATTATGTCTCGAAAATTAAATGTTGATAGATGTTTAATGGATCGTGGCGATAGGCTGGCTTACTCAGAAGCCTTCCCAACTGACCCGTTCGCCTAACGCAGTCCAGTCCAGTTGGTTCATATGAACGTCTAACGGAGCTTGTCCTGGTAAGCCAGAGTATATCTCCGGCCTCATCACTGCGTAACTATTCTGTATTCCCATACTATACGGCAGGTTCTGGTTAGCAAAGCCTATCGGCGTTGGTATCGGAAACTGATCAGTTCCCCCCGTGCCCATAATGCTGTTCGGCTGTTCTGTGTCAGTATTCCTTGCATGTTGCGCTATTTGTGCCAGGGTGTGTTTGATGGATGACACCATTCGTGGTGGTGCCAAAGTCTCTCCCAATTGCTTGGAGGCTGTTTCACATGCCTCCCATGCCTGGAGGACAATTTTGGTGAAAATTTGGAAGAAAGGACCATCGGCTCTAAATTGAGAATGGAACCAAGTCTCGTAGTTGTCACTCATAATGTTCCAAGCCTGTCGAGCTTGCTCGCTAATCGGCCGCCTTCTCAAGTCTTGTGTGATTTGAATGTATGCTGGAAATGGGAAATAGCAGTGATTCAGCCAGAGAAATCCTTTGGTCAGGGGTGAGGTCATGATCTTCGTATCGCACTCGAGCATCCTAAGCGCATGAGAAGTGGCAGCGTCATGCTGTGCCTCCGTCCGACGCACGGACGAGCTAGAATATCTTGAATGGTGTTCCAGGAGGCGACATTTGGCAAGGTATGCTCGCGTTGTCCAGGTCGTCATGAAGTGGATTGGGTTCTCTTGGTCACAGAACTTGAGATATTGGTCCTCAATCATCTCCTCGAGCTTGACCAGCTCTCCTCCTTCTCGAGCAAGACCGTTCTGAAAATGCTTGGCAATGGGCTTTAAAGCCGGACTGGTCAAATCGAGGTGGAATACGGTGTGGCGGATAAATTCACCCATCTCGCCACGTACAACAGCAAAAAATGCCTCGCTGGATTTTCCTTGAATCGCTGGTGGCCCCTTCATCTCTGGTCGGAGCTCAGAATCATTCACATTGAGAGGAATCTTGCAGTCCCAAGTGGGATCTAGCGTTACGGTCTTGGAGTTGGCGATCTCGCTGATGCGAGTGTCAAAGAGTATGAGCGACCACCACAGCCTTCGGCGCATTTCGGCCTCAAGAGGAGTACATTTTGCCAAAGCCGACTCGCTGTGAACACCCATGCGTTGCGCAATGCGGATTGCGACACCAAGCATAGAGGACAGAGACTGAGGAGCGGTGCTGGGTCTGACAGAGACCTAAAATAGTTAAGCTGGCAAAGGAAAGAAAGGAAGAACTTAGTCACTGGCCAGAACTTACTAGGTAGAGATATAATGCAGTCAAGCAGTCACGATCGCTAGTCCGTAAAAACCCACAGTTCAGCAGCGCTTGCTGGCATCCGAACTGATACCTCATCAAAAGATCCTCTTTTGAAGAACCAAACATGTTCTGGCAATCCTCCACGATGATACTTAGAATGGACATGCAATATATGCTGAACATGAGCGCCTCCAGGGTGGGATTGATATTTTTAACATTACTGGCAGCTTCTATAATGCGTCCTTGCAGACTGGGAGTGTGTGTGACCTTGAGCAGGGGGTTTACGTTGTCCAAGTAAATCTGCCAGAGTCTGAAAATCTGAACTGGGTCGGGATGCAAAGTCGAAAGGTCGACAGTTAGCCCCCGTGTGCCAAACAGAAGATGGTCATCACTGTCAACCGATTGATCCCACGCCTTCTTGAAAGCCGTCTCACGCACATCGTCATGTGAGGAATCGTCGTCATTGTCCGAGTCTCGGAACTGTTGCAATTATCAGTAAGAGCTTTGGAATCTAAACGCGATGTAATCGTACTCCTTGGCTCATGGCGTGCCAGATGTTCCTGGGAGAATTAGTCATCTTGAACTTATCTTCCCTTTGAACAAGCGCATACTTGGCTTCATAACCTCTTTCGGACTTGACGGTAGTCGAGAGGGTGGACAAATCTGGCCCCACAGTTTCCGGATGCTCATCGTCCGAATCATCGTCACTCTCCGCGTTGAGAGATTCTTTCTCTCTAGCCAAATCGTTTTGGAGTGGTTCGAAGGTAATACTGTTTTGACGGAGCAAGTTCTCGTACTTGCGGAGTCGCTCCATCAGCTCTCGTTCGGGAAATCTGCGTCTTCGTCGGCGCTGAGCCAGTTTTGCCGGTACACATTGCGCCCGGGACTTGGTGCAATTTGCGCAAGGAAATTTGCGATCACACTTCACTTTGCGCTGCTGACAGAGGACACACGCAAGCACCCGCTGTGGCTTCAAAAGTTGGGAGGACGGGGAAGGCGTGTGAGGAGACATATCTGGAGTACGATGCTCTAGCGTAGGCGCGGCACAGTCGACATGGTTTGCAAAACCAGCTCCGTCGCGCCGTAGTTGCGGCGACACCCTGTGACGCCAGAATATGCACCGCCTCCTGCGAGTCAACGGTCAAGAGACAGCTCAGGAGGGGGGAGGGAGTCAGTATCGATACGCGCTCGGAAGATCTGGGATAGTCTTCGTCATGAATGTTAGCCACTAGGAACGTAGCGCAAAGGCGCAGTAAAAAACCTGAGGAGAAGCAACGGAAAAGATCTCAATTAGTTTTTTGGGGCATTAAGAACGCTGTCTCGGGCGGACTCGGCATACATTTTGGTCGCTGACTCATCTGCTAACCCCGCCGCAATCACCGGTTTCATGTGATCATCGACCTCGGACTCTATTATTGTCCGACAAAAACAGTATCGAGATTCCCGAGGGCATTAAGTGAACTCAGACTTTGTATTTTTCCTAAATCAAGGTATATTTATGAGATTAAACACTCGCGGCTACTCAATTATTACGTGGTAAGACAAATCTCAGCCTGAAATTGCACTGGTTCTTTTCCTCGAATTGACAATGTCTTCCATAGCTTCTGCGCACTCTGCCAAGGAGGTGCCCCCAGCCGAGCGGCCTCAGCCAGTCGCGACTGTCGATGAAGATACTGAAAAGAATTTCCGGCCAAAGTCCTTCACGTTCTGGACGATTATCATTGGCATATATCTGTCGATTTTTCTTGTCGCATTGGTGAGTTTCGCCGTAACTTACATGTTCGAGCTGACAGCGCCGGCAGGATCGAACTATTATTGCAACGGCCATTCCACGCATCACCGACGAATTCAACTCTATCCAGGACATCGGTTGGTATGGCAGTGCCTACATGTTGACTGCCGCCTGTTTTAATCCCATTTCTGGCCGCGTCTATCAGCTTTACTCGACAAAATGGGTTTTTCTGCTATCGATTGTGATCTTTGAGGCCGGGTCGGTGCTTTTGCGGTGCCGCTCCTAACTCTACCGCGTTCATTTTCGGACGTGCCATTGCTGGACTAGGGTCAGCGGGCATCTTTTCTGGTGGAATGATGATCATACTTCCACTCGTCCCTCTTCGCAGACGCCCTGTTTTCACCTCAATGTTCGGTATGGCGTTTGGGTTATCGCCGGTGCTTGGCCCAGTCATTGGCGGCACTTTCACTGATCATGTGTAAGACGACTCGGTCCCTGCTGCGAAAACGTCTTTGTACTGACATCTATTAGGTCATGGAGATGGTGCTTCTACATCAACTTGCCGATTGGTGGCTTTACAATTGCTGGCAGTGGTCCTCTTCCTCCATATCGAATCGCCCAAGCACGAGAAGCTTACTATTATTGCTCAAATCAAACGAGTTGACCCCATTGGAATATTTTTCTTTATCCCGTCTATGGTGTGCCTCATCCTCGCTCTCCAGTGGGGTGGCTCTACCTATTCCTGGTCGGCACCGAAGATCATCGCCCTTCTTGTCACCTTCTCCGTCCTTTTTATTGCTTTTGTCGTCGTTGAGGTTCTGATGCCAGAGGACGCAATGGCCCCAACCCGAGTCATCCTAAATCGTTCCATTGCAGGCAGTATGACATTCATGTTCCTGCTCTCGGGGGGCTCGATGTCCGTTGTCTACTATCTGACGGTTTGGTTCCAAGCGGTCAAGGGCGACTCGGCGATGCATGCCGGTGTCAGCACCATTCCATTGATCTTGTCTCTGGTCATTATGAGTATCGTTGCTGCCATTTGTACGGAGAAGATTGGCTATTATGTTCCGGCAATGCTGCTCTCCCCCGTCCTCTGCTCTATTGGCGCTAGTTTGCTTTCGACCCTCTCGCCAAGCGGAGTAAAATCTGCTCCGGACCCCCTCCTTCTTGAGACGAGGGTGATGCTGCCTGGTGCCCATCTCCGGCTCGCACGCCCCAGGAGAGGCGCGCCCATCCATAACGATCAAAAAAGCGTTTTACCATCGAGCTACTCGGCAGTAATGGCAGGGTTGAAGACGTTGAGGCTTGGAAACCCACGTCATGGAGAACGAGACACGCTGCGAAAATAAACAAGACCACGAAAGAAATGCGAGAAACGGGGTTTCCAGCAATTGAGATTGTAAAGGGAACTTGTACCTCCTTTAGCGAGCCATAAAGCTGCCTTGAAGCTGCCTGTAGTATAGGACTTCACCTTGTCACTGCGATCCTGTTGCTCTTCCTTGTCTCCTCAACATAACCTGACTTGCGTCCGGTCACCCAGAGCTGCAGAAAAGACCTTTTGCCGCTCTTCTCTGGCGTATACGTCAACAGCTCGCCCTGCGCTACCTCAAACGGCTCGCAACTCGGCTTACCGTTGACCACCCACTGCGCCTCGAGTGACACACCGGGATCCCAGTGTCCCACGGTCGCCTCAAATACACACCCTTCCTTGTCCCAGTCCCCAGCCTTTACCGATGGTGGCGCCTGACGTGCGAGCGCGGCTTGGTGGCCACCGTATGCAAGCACCTCGCCGAAGGTGTTTCCCCGTGAGGACGATGTCGTAACAGCACTCGACAGCGGCGTTGCGCCATCGGGCGAGTGGTCTTGGATCCAAGTGTAGACGAGCTCAAGGTAGTCCCAGATTTCTCGGGCTTGGTAGTTGCCGCCGTGCGGCTCCCCGGGAAGGATTGTGATGTTGGCCCAGTTGGGTCCGCCAATGGCCTCGATGCGCTTCTGAAACTCCTCAACGCCCTCGTTTAGATAGTAGTCGTCCCAGGAGCCGACGTAAATGAACAACCGTCCACGGAGCGTCTCGCCAAGGTTGCGGTCGTTGTCCCAATTGCTGATGATATAGTTAGCCAGGTCCATGTGCTTCCAGTACTCGACGGCCTCGGGGTAGATTTCCCCTGTAACCTTGTCCCAGGGCTCCAGAGGGTAGCTGTTGACACCTTGTACACCAAACACGGCGTTCCAAATGTCCCATTGCAGAGAGGAGCGTGATGAGGTGCCAAATGTGAGCTCCCAATGATTCTCTTGCGCCACCGTGGCTAAAACAACTTCCCTGCCGTCTTCGAAGTCGCGTATCGAAGGGACTGCGCTGCCATCGGGGCGTTGGTAGGCGCTCTTAGCAGTGTACAGTGGGATGTCTTGGTGCCTGTGAAAGTCCAACGAGTCGGGGTACGATGAGAAGCAGGCGCCGAACAGATCAGGTCTGAAGACGACGCTGGCAGCTGAGATCCAGCCCCCTGTCGAGCCACCCTCCTGAATGCGTGCATAAGGGTCAGGGATTGTGTTGAATGTCGATTCGATATACGGGATTAGCTCGTCATTGATCGCGTCGCCGTAGGGGCCTAGGTTCGCGGTGTTGACAGCGTACGAATCATCATAAAACGGTGCCTCGTGACGGAAGGTCACCAGAATCATTTTAGGCGTGGGTCGGTCAGGCTGGCCGTTCTCGCCGGGAATCACTCCGTTGTCCCATGCGTCTGAGAAGCTTGACTCGGGATAGCCAAAAGCCCCGCTGTCTGCCGGCCAGTGGCCCTGCGAATAGATGACCGGATAACGCTTGCTCTTATCGTTGGCGTCGTATCCGTTGGGTAGCACGACGTTGGCGCCCACGTACATAGCACGGCCCCAAAACTCACTGAGAGCCTTGCTGCGGATCTTGACATACTTGAGCGTCTCGGTGTCTTTGTAATTACCCTGAGTGCACCCACCAATTTCCTTGCCTGTGAAAGCCTCAACGGCCGTCAACTTGTTCAAGGTGAGCTTCACTATCTGCGGACCCTCGTGGACGTCAACATCGATTATCGACGTGGTGAGGCTTCCGAACCCGTTAACATTAGGCGCGCCATCGCCACAAGGGAAATGGACGCTAACCGAAGACCCGTCGCTGCGAGATACCTTCTCGTACTTGTTCAGGAATGCTTGCACCGAATACTGACCCGTCGGAACATCTTCCAAGCTCACGTGAGGGAAGCCAAATACGCCCGTCATGGCGTTGCTGTTCCCGCTTCCGCTGGAAAGCGTGATCGTGTCCAAGCTGGATACATCGTACACGTTCATTCCGAAGAACAGATTAGGACTAGACGTGACGTCAATGTCGTTAAGAGGGTCTACACCGCGCGGTGCAAACATTACCACGATGCGACCGTCCGTGCCGCCATTCAGGAGCCCATTTGCAACTGATAGTCGCACTTCCAGCCGGGGCTTGGCGTCGGCAGACTCGGCAAGAGCAACAAAGGGAAAACAAGCCGCAGCTACAATCGCAGTTGCTGCGACATTGGTGAACTTGCCTGACAAGCGCTTGAGGAAGTACATGTCGGTGAGAGGTAGAGAAGGGAAGCGCTTACAAAGGAAAAGATGAATACTAGCTGGGATTCTCGGACAGTATAAAAGCGGCGAAGAAGGCTATAACAAGTATGATAAGGAAGGATTCCAGGACGTCATCATCTAAGGGAGTATCCACTACGTTCTAGCCGTGGGGGCACAGAAGCCAAGCGTTTGAGGTCGGGTAAAAGAGCTAAGGATGGAAGGTACCTAGATAATTAGAGCTAATGAGGAGTGTGCTGCGCAGATGGCTTGCTTGGCAAAGGCAGCCTTCGAATCAGATGGCAAATAGCGACCCACCCAGAAATTGTGTCCATCTTCCAAGGTGCCCCAGTGTTACTTCTTCTGTACCCTCTTGGTTTATGTAGTTGGGTCGTGATTCGGTCAAGTCGGCGGTTCCACCATCGTTTGATATATGGCTGTGTTCCGACTCGTCGCGTCAACTCGCCGCCAACTCGCAAGACTCGCGAGTACGAGTTCGCGAGTCACCGCTGCGGGACTCGCAAAGTCGACATCGACGCTAGAGACTTGGCTATTAAGCGGGCCAATTGTATTCAATAGAATTGTTGGCGTGTGCATAACGATTGTTGACGATTGTCCCAACCAATTGATTGGATAGGCTAACACTACATGTGACAGGAGTGTTAGAGATTCCGCACCAAAGGAGACACTCATTTTGAGTAGATGGACGTCTATATAGAGAGTACTGTGGTAGAACCACTCGCTCAAGAACCAGAGCCATTAATTCTATCACCTGTCACCCTGGTACCACTGCTAAAACCCTCGTCGTCGTTGCCATGTCCGCCTTTGACCATATTGTACTAGACGCAGTCGAATCACCTTCCCCTACTACTGGACCACCCCATATAAAGGGGTTGACATATATGGGGCAGTTGTGGCTGTCTAGCCCTAGTCCATGCGTGAACAGGAAAAGTTAGTAGCGTCGAGTCTGAGGTTTGGTTTCTAGCTATGAATATCTGAAGGAAATTGGCCCTAAACAACGTGCCTGGTGATGCCAGCGATGCCATCGATGCCATACATGCTATCTGTCAAACTTATGGTACAACTTGAGTTGGAGGAGTGCTCTGTTTTCTATCAAGCTGAGGTCCTGCCTCGCATGTTTATATAGACAAAGATTGTCTGTTGAACAAAGGGCTATTGTGTACAGGCTCCACAGCTGAAACACTGGTGAGAGGTTTCCATAGACGACGACGTTACTGATGGTTGCTCTGAGTAACGACGTAGTATTCGCACGTCTATAAAAGAAGCCTCAATACCTCGATAAATAGATAGAGAAGGGAGCATTCAAGACATCTCGAGTTGCACCCAGTTTGACATTGTCACCATCTTTCGGTGTCTCCGTGTTCAGCTCGTAGACGAAATCCTTGTCCAGCTGAACATTCATTGCCACGTTGAAATCGTTGCCCCATATTGTCTCACAGTTCAACAACAGACTGAAATACCACGACCCATCGGATCCAATCTCGAAGTCAAGACTTGTCCGTTCACGCTCGGTTACGAACCATATCGAGTGTGATTAATAGAACTTCTCTGGGTGGTTCACAGACTAGATCCGATGAAATACCACGACTCATCGGATCCAATCCATGGATCATCTCGACGTCGAGGCTTACCCGTTCACGCTCGGAACCATCTCGAGTGTGACTAGTAGAGCTTGTCTGAGGTGGTCCACAGACCGGATCCGATGCGTGGATCATCCCGATATCGAGGATATCGATATCTATCGAGTAGACACGGATGACGAGGATCCCGGAAAATATTTAATCCGTTAGGGGTGCTCCGCTGATCGGATCCAATCCATGTACCATATCGAATAGGAAGGCCCCTCCAACCGGGGACACATGATCCACAGACTGGATCCGATGAAAGCTGGTGCGGAAAATATTTAATCCGATAGTGGGGGAGCCGGAAAATGATTAATCCGTTGAGCGTGGACCGGGAAATGTTTGATCCGATACGATACGATATTCATACACCCTGTGCGGGCTAAGTCCATAGGGGACTAGCTAATTACTACGCGCTACCACCGTTCCCCACCCACGTGATAATGCCAAGCCATATGCTTACGTGATTGACCGGCTCGTCGCTCTTGGCGTCGCCGCGCAACGCCAAGCCCTAACCAGGCGATTTTCAGAATTTAAAAAAAAAAAAAATCAAGTTTATATTTTATAATGCCCAAAACTGCTTCAAAATTGACACCAAATCGTGGTTGACCTATCAAGGACGTAACCGAGTGGTAAAACACTCGGCTTGCAGTCGAACCGATAGAATTGAGGGGCCTTACTAGTGTTCGATCATAGGTAAGGTAAGAGGGTTGTCCGGCCTAGCTCCATTGAGTTTCTAGGTGCCCTAGATGGGTAACGTAATGCTCCAGCCAGTGATTGTTGATGATGTCGTCTTGTTCATACTGTTGGGAAGGTCACTGATTCAAACTCTTCTTCAGTTGAACTTGTCTGGCTGAAGCTTTCACTGGCTGCGGCGCCCCATCTATGAGTTCGTCAGAGATGGACTATAGGAGGGGGCCTTTTTTTTTGGTATTTCCGCCCTAAGTTCTATACCGATGAAGGATCGCGCGAGCCATAATCTATTTGCAAGCCCGATAATAATCGCAGCCCCGGGGGTTGCGATTGTTACAGCCAATTAGAGCACTCTATTCGTCGTGTTCAGCACTGCGCTACGTACGACCGGCCTTTCAGTCTTACGGACCAAGGAGATAAGCTCTAGATCGAAACTGTCATGCTTCTTCAAGCTGGGTTGAATTGATACCGGCTCGTGTGTGCCAATGGTCTCTGGCGAGTCAAGCTCGTCGGAACCAGGTGCTTCAAGAAAGGGCCCTTGTCAGGGCGGCCCCTACCAAGACACTAGATACCGGGCGAGACGCAGGCTTATAACCTGCTATCTCACCCCATCATCGCTTGACTCTCAAGCGATCGAGTCGATATCATATAGGACTGTCAATTCCATCAATTCCCTATTGAATCACGCTTGCCCTTCCGTTCCTTGGCATTCCTTGATAGAATACATCTCGAGTTGCACCCAGTTTGACAGATTCTCGAACATTAGCACGTTCTCGAAAGCTTGTCGTCAAGGCGTCAAGTAGAGTGGCACAGAAGGACCGTGAATATGCCTTGTGAGCTCCTGTAGATCGATTGTGCAAAGCAATGAATTGAGGCTATCACTAGATTGTGGTCTACCTTTGTGTGTAACATATACCTCGTTCTTCAGCACCACTGCGCCGGGACAGAAAACGCTTCAACGTCATCGTCACTAAGTGCTCCGAGTGTCTGCCAGTCTAAGAAAGGAATCTCCTAGTCCTCTGAAGGAAAAGATGAGGCCCGACCTCCACAAGCACCCCAACCTCCCACATTTAACCATCAGGGTGCTAGCCACTCAATTACCAATATCTGCCTTTCCGTCTAGTAAATGCTTGACTTGACGATTGAGTTCAGGAAATGGTAAATGTTCAGAAGGTTCCGGGAAGTCGGCATTCGTAGCAGTGAAAGCATGACAAACCGAATGCGTAGAATATCTAGCAAGAAACCACAATGTCTCTTTTACGTGTCACGAGGACGGCTGCTATTTAGTCATTACAGACGCTAGCACGTCCCGACATTCCCCCCCGCCCCGCAAAGTCCCTGTCATCACCTACGTTTAGCCAGCCTTATTGTATATATGTTATCATACACTAATACCCAATTCAGAACCCCGAGTTCCTTGGTGCTTGGATTGAGCATCGCAACTGACGTTCGTGTAGCTTCCATACAGCTATATATTATCTGCTAGAAATCTTCGCACACTGCACCGTCATAGGTGTCAGGAGTCTGTGTCAGTCTACCACACCACATCAACATGAGCGTCTCTACATACCCGACATTGGTGTGCTCACCATCAGCCATAGCTCCTCCCGCTCTTCTTGGTGTGGAGATTCTTTCCTTCTCAGCTATCCCTATCGCGAATTATAGTATCGACGTACCGCAAATATATAATTTCAATCACCCGCTTATATCGGTGAGAAACGCATCTTTCTGCAACGTTACAGTGACCTACACCCATCCCGGGGAGAACGATGTCATTAACGTGGAAACCTGGCTACCACAAAGTTGGAACGAGCGTCTGCAAGCGACAGGTGGTGCCGGGTGGACAGCAGGACGCAATGTTCTGTCACCTGGTTTTCTGTCGGGGGCCATCGGCGAGGGATATGCGACAAGTACCGATGCAGGATTACATCTTATCTGGCCCGGAAATCCAACATACTGAGCTCTCGTCAGTCAGGGAAACGTCGATCTTTATGCCCTGCAAAACCTCGCATACAGATTGTCAGGGTGGGGACGTACGAGGGAACGAGAGTGGAGATCCGACAATGATATTATTATCCCAATGCACTATAAAGTACAAGACGAGAGACAAAGAACACGAAAGTAGTGCGATGCTATCCCAGATACTTATGGCCAGCGGTGCACAAGGCTATCACGCAGGCACACAAGGCTATTCGACAGCCACAGTGGGCCTGCCAAGACCGTTCGAGGGGCTTCCAGGTTGTGCCATGACACAGATCGTTGGAAGAACAGGCTCTTGTCGGGAAAAGTCTTATTGGTAGCTTCTACGGCCGCAATCCAGCATACTCATACTGGAGTGGTTGCTCTCAGGGCGGTCGACAGGGTCTTATGCTGGCTCAGCGATATCCAACCCGTAAGTCTTCTACTCTATTCCCTTGCCGCCTCGTTCCAAGTTTTCAAGATAATGTTCGAGATGTTATCCCTAAAACCAGATATAATACCACTAAATTTTCCGAACTATAGTATATGATGGAATCGCTGCAGCAGTGCCGGCCGTTTACTTTGGCCAGTTAGGCATGTCGAGCTATATACCCCAGCTGACTACGAACGAGATCAAAGCGTACCCTCTGGCTTGCGAGTTAGAGTACCTCACACAGCAGGCTGTCGCTCACTGTGATGCCGACGATGGCGTGGTCGACGGTATTATCTCCAATATCGCGTCTTGCGACTTCGATCCTTTTACACAGGTCGATTCAAGTTTTCTATGTTTCTCGACCGGAGACAATAAGACTCTCAGTAAAGCTGCAGCTATAGTAGCTAACGCCACCTGAGCTGGCTATTTCAACAGTCATGGAGACCATATATGGCCTGGATGGAACTACGGTGCCAATATCACAGCCTTGGGCTACGCCCCGAACGAAACGAACGAGGCTGCGAATGCTCAACGAACCCCTAACTGGTTGGTCCAGTACTATCTTGAACGGAACGCAGACTTTGACAGCGCGACCATCACGCATGAGGGTTTTGATAGCCATTGGAAGCGGTTCATCACAATCTACGACGACACCATCGGCACTAGTGACCCTGACCTGAGCGATTTCAAAGCTACTGGCGGCAAGATGATTACTTGGCATGGAACCGTAGGTTACTGATGCTCTGCCCTGTGAAAGTTAAAGTACAAACGTGCCTTTTGTGCACAAGACTAATAATGATATAACATGGCCAGGCCGACGAAGATATCCAGACAAAATCCACCGAACGCTACTACCAAGAAGTCACCAAGCTATTCCCAGATGTTCAAGACTTTTACCGCTACTTTGAATCGCCTGGGTCGGGACATTGTGGGTACACTGGTATCGGGGGGCAGCTGACGACGGTCTTCGACGCGCTGCGCGCGTGGGTCGAAAACGGCACGGCTCCTGATGTTCTGCCCGTGCGATTTAACGGGACCACAGGCGTCGTGCAGCACCGCAACCTGTGCCTATATCCTTTGAATCAGGTGTACAAGGGGTCGGGTGATCTGTCCAGCCCAGACAGCTTCCATTGCGTGTGAAGATGAGGGCGATGGTGAAGACAGGCAACGTGACCAGCAATTAGTTCCAGCCTCGTAGTGACGCAACCAACCGCCTGCCCCCGTGTGTGAGGGTTCGAGGTCAAGGATACAAACAATGTATTCTAGCTAACATCGGGTTCTAGGTACAAGACGTAGCACGAAGAGAGTCAAAATGGGATGCTACGCAGGAAGTACTTGAAGGGGGGGTATTATTCTGTACACCAACTTTTGTTATTCTGTACACCGGAAAACCTGCTTATTCTGTACACCATGCCTCAACTCTCCTTATTCTGTACACCACCACCTCTCTCTCGCCTTATTCTGTACACTTAACGCTCTCATCCTGTTATTCTGTACACCGCGCTAACAGAGCTTGTTGCCGTTGGCCCGGCGATGGCGAGAAAACACTAGTAAGTGGCGTAGCTGTGGAGGGGTGACGCGTTAAACTCTCCCCGTTATAGGTGGTTGCGAAGCAATAAACACATTTGATTCCCTTTTCCTTGGTAGATAAGTACCGTGCATTTTGAGCTTCTCTGTATACTTTGTAAATTATTGTGGCCTACACAGCCGGATTTGTGTAGAGATCCCCTGCACGGTCGATACCTCGTGCTGACTAAGGTAACAAACCAGCGCCCATAGGCTTGGGAGGACCGCTCATAAGCCGGAGGGGGAAACCGCCCATGAACCGGGGGGAAACCGCCCATAAGCCGGGGGGCAACTGCCCCGCTTATGGGCGGTTCCCACCCAAGCCTATGGGCGCTGGTTTGTTACCTTAGTCAGCACGAGGTATCGACCGTGCAGAGGATACCATCGTTAACCATCATTTCTGCATTCTATATAGGCAGACTTAGGTGTTGTGACATCACGTATCTTCGAACTGCGCAGATAACCGGAAAAATAAAAATCCGGACCAATCAAAAGCGGTGTACAGAATAACAAAATGTGGTGTACAGAATAACATTACCCTACTTGAAGAACCTCTGATTATGTAATCCTTGGCATGTGATCCCGTGACACCGTGGTAAGCGGTATGTACCGCCCTCGGCTAATCTTCCGGGCGATCAATAACTTAGCTTAGTTCGACACAGGGCTTAACATGGGCACGCATGGGTCGCAGGTGCTGGGGTCTGCACGTGGTATCACGGCTTAGCGTCGATCGCAGCCTCAGACGGCCTTCTCTTCAAATAATCGTCTTGTTCTCCCTGCCATCAACGTCCGCCGCGAAGACGACTCCGCACGGACGATACCAACCGTGCAACGTTACTTCAAACCTACGACTCTCTGACTTGCATAACAGCAACCGTACGCTGCGTCTCTCGTTACCTTCAACAAACGTTATCAGCGATTAAATCACCGACCTCGCAATCCTTCTTCCTGACCGGCGAATCTCACAATGGATCCTCTGTCCATAACGGCCAGCATTTGCGCTATTTTGCAGCTCACTTCAACGCTCACAAGCTACATCAACGACGCTAAAAATACTACAAAAGAGCAAGCTCAGTTAGCGATCGAAGCCAGCAATCTCTACACGTTATTGACGACTCTGCGATTTCGAGTAAACGAAGCCCGATCTGACGACCCCTGGCTCAATCAAATACGGTTACTGGGAATGAAAAATGGCCCGTTGGACCAGTTCAAAGATATCCTCGAGACAATGGTGGAACAAGCATCATCATTCAGGAAAAGAGACCAGATCAAGTCCGCGGTGTTATGGAAGTTCACCAGACAAAATGTGGAAAATACGTTGGCGCGAATGGAGCGGTTGAAATTACTGGCCAATTGTGCCTTGACAAATGACTTAACGTGTGGACAACAATACCGGGAATTTGAGAACATACTAATATGAGAAGGACGCTGTCGAAGGCTATTCAAGGTGACGTTGTCGCCATAAGGGAACAGAACAAGCGACTTCAGAGTCGCACGGACGCGATTCATGACGACGTCATCATTGTGAAAGAACAAATCGAGACCCTTGCGGATCGTGAGCGACATGATTACCCATACAGAGAGCTGAGCTAAAACATACCGACCACAGAGGAGCAGCGGAATCGATTGTCACAATGGTTGAGGCTACCGGATCCATCGACCAATTACCACACGGCACTTCAAAAGCGCCACCCTGAGACTGGGCTATGGCTGCTCAATGGTCAAGATTTCCGCGACTGGAAAAGCTCGACATCTTTGATGTGGCTTCACGGGAATGGTAGGTCGTTATCGCCATATCTAATGAGCAGACTTGACAGAACTTCGCAGCGGGCTGTGGTAAGACCCTTCTCAGGTAAGCTCGACGAAAGCTGTATCTAGAGAATATGAGGCTGATCGACGGACCAGTGCCGCCGCGCTACAGCATATTCTAGAGCATCAGCAGTCTCACCCCGACATCATCATGGTGAGCTATTTCTACTTTGACTTTAATGATACCGAGAAGCAGTCCTGGCAAAACGCTGTCCGGTCATTGCTGTTCCAGCTTGCTCTTCAGTGCAGCGATATTCTTCAGGATCTTGAAAAGCTTTACCAAAATTGCGGGAAAGGACAGTGGCCGACTTCTGGATCCGCCATACAGTCACTATATAGAGAGGTAGTGGCTCGTCCCGGACAGAAGTATATCATGTTAGATGCCCTAGATGAATGTACAGACCGGAAAGAATCGTTGATCTTTCTCCGCGAGATGATGAACTCAACACCAGACGACCTCCATGTCTTGGCCACCAGCCGCCCGGAAAAGGACATCGAAGACAAATTGAGCTCAATTACCACCCACAATATTAATGTTCAAAGTGCCCTGGTTAATGGCGACATATGTGTTTACATTTGTGATCGGGTGGCGACAGACGAAACGCTAAGGAAGTGGCCATCATCCGTGCAGGATGAAATCGCGACTAAACTAATAAAACATGCTGGTGGCATGTATGGATAGTATTTCCCTACATGGTACGTAGTGTCCTAACAGCAGAATAGGTTTCGATGGGTGGATTGTCAGTTTGATTCTATTCAACAATGTGTCAAGTTGAGCACCCTCAGAAAGACGCTGTCATCCCTGCCAAAGACCCTAGACGAGACGTATGACCGGATCTTGCAAACTCTCGAACCGACCCCTCATTTTCAAGATGCTGTCAAAGCTCTGCGATGGCTATGTTTCTCGGAGCGTCCTTTACAATTAGCAGAAATGGCCGAAGTTCTTGCGATAGAAAATGGGAATGAGGGTGGATTCTTCCCGGAGGAACGTCTCCCCGATCCGAGAGATGTGATGGTTATCTGTTCGAGTCTAATCACCTTAAATTCCATCGAAAATGAGGAAGATAAGAACCACGCTCAGGATAGCGGTGTTGAAAATCGTTGCCACATCCGAATTCAGCTCGCACACTTCTCTGTCAAGGAGTTCCTCTTATCTGATCGGTGTGGCTTTGGATTGGATTTTCGACCCCAAATATGCCACCTTATGATTGCGGAGGGTTGTCTGCATTATTTGCTACACCTTAGTCAGAACAAACCCCTAGCTGAAGAGGTCATCAAGGAGTATCCGCTGGCCTCATACGCAGCGAAGCATTGGTGGCAGCATGTACAAAATATTGGAGGTATGCTAAACGACACCTTGTTAGATCTCGTGTTATGTCTCTTAACCGATGAGGATACGACTCTGCATTCGTGGATACAGCTTTACGAAATTGATAGACCATGGAGAGGATCACAGTTATGCCTAAGGTCTAATGAAATTGCTCAGCCTCTCTACTATGCGGCATATATAGGCGTACCGGAAATTGTCGAGAGGATAATAAAACGAAATGTCGATGTCAATGCTCAAGGAGGAGAGTATGGCAATGCCCTGCAGGCCGCATCAGCTGGTGGCCATGACAATGTGGTGAAGATGCTGGTGGAAGCCGGAGCAGATGTCAATGTTCAAGGAGGATCATATGGCAATGCACTGCATGCAGCATCAGAAGGTGGCTATGAGACAGTGGTGAAGACGCTGATAGATGCTGGGGCCGATGTCAATGCTCAAGGAGGACGCTATGCACTGCGGGCCGCATCAAAAGGTGGCCATGACAAAGTGGTGAAGATGCTGATAAGTGCTGGAGGGGATGTCAATGCTCAAGGAGGAGAGTATGGCAATGCACTGCATGCGGCATTAGAAGGTGGCTATGAGATAGTGGTGAAGATGCTGATAGACGCTGGGGCCGATGTCAACGCTCGAAAAGGATTCTATGGCAATGCACTGCAGGGCGCAGCAGTTCGTGGCCATGACAAGGTGGTGAAGATGCTGCTAGATGCTGGGGCCGATGTTAATGCTCAAGGAGGATACTATGGCAATGCACTGTATGCAGCATCAGGATGTGGTTGTGACAAGGCGGTGAAGATGCTGGTGGAAGCCGGAGCAGATGTCAATGCTCAAGGAGGACGCTATGGCAATGCACTGCAGGGCGCAACAGTTCGTGGCCATGACAAGGTGATGAAGATGCTGATAGATGCTGGGGCCGATGTCAATGCTCAAGGAGGATACTATGGCAATGCACTGTATGCAGCATCAAAAGGTGGCCGCGACAAGGTGGTGAAGACGCTGATAGATGCTGGGGCCGATGTCAATGCTCAAGGAGGATACTATGGCAATGCACTGTATGCAGCATTAGAAGGTGGCTATGAGACAGTGGTGAAGATGCTGATAGATGCCGGGGGCAGATGCTAATACTCAAGTAGGAGAGCGTTGCAATGTAATGCAGTAGAAATCAAGGTGCGACGACCACGATCTCCCGTTGGTGTCTTCGATGCCAAAAGCTTAAATGTTGCCGTTGGGCTGCAAGAAGGGACCAACGGGGCCTTAACGTAGGTTCGATTCTCCGAACAGATCAAGATCTACAAAGAATAAACATCTACAGTCCCGTTACGACTGAGAAGCAAAATGGTATGGGAAGCAGAGGAAGCGTTAGACCTGAATGTATACTTGTTAGCACCGCGGTTTCGATAATCTTATCGATAATGAATCGATCGATAATCGTTATCGGTATTATCGATGTCGATGTCGACAATCGCTATCGGATACCTGACTCATTTTGTGCTAAGCGTTGTCGTTAAGATTGCCGTGATCGCGATCGTCGATAACCGATTATCGATGAAGACATTATCAAGACGCCTATTCGAAGGCCCATTAGGCCGAGGAACGCCGAGTGGAGACGGCCCGCTAACTAGAGCTAATCGTCCATCAGTGATCATCTTCACTCCGAATACTTCAACGCCATTTAGTTCATCATTCCCAACACCATCAGCACAGTCTTCGGCTCGGCGACTTTTGTGAACTTCCAGCTCCTTTTCTCGACCAAAGGGACAAACAGCAGTTCAAGACCGCGTCGTCCCCCCACTCACAGACGAGACGAGAACGACTAGCCTATAGATAGGACGTGACCATCGCCGCGTGAATCGAACAGCGATAAAAGACATTATCCGCTGTTACCCCAGCATGACGTACCAGAGGACCCAAAGTAAGTTCCCTTCGAGAACAACGATGGAGAAGATGACACGTTGGTGTCCCTCTAAGAGAAAGAGCTTAGAGGAGAAGAAGAGAAGATGAATGACTTGAACAGTTCCGGTTCACGGACATTTCTACGCCTCTCAGGCCCCGTTGGCTACGATAGAGTCGGCCCCTCTCTAGATGGGCCATGGACTGGATCCGATCAGGCTGAGGCTATTCTGAGGTAGCAAGATGCGCCATGCACGCTGACAAAGGAACGAGACCACTACCCCGGTCCCACTCGGCCACATGGTCCACGGATTGGATCCGATGGCTGTGGTATCTCGCGGGATCCGACTACGGCAAAGTGCCAACGTACTCACGTGTACAACGCTTCCGAAGGTCTTTACAAGCCTCGGCGTCGCCACATATCACAGATATTGGCGTCGACACGTGATGACAGCGAACTCCAGTTTGTCAGTCCCGCAGCGCCGGTAAGCCTAGAACCTTCAGTTTCTAGACGCTTGCCATCCGTTGGATAGAGGGGTATTGTGGATATGTCCCACCACAGAAACATTGACGAGAGGTTTCCATAGACGACGACGTTACAGATGGTTGCTCTGTGCGACAATGTAGCATTCGCATGTCTATAAAAGGAACCTCAGTACCTCGACAAGTAGATAGAGAACAGAGCGCTTCTTCATCTCAAGTTGCACAAGAAGCTTGACACCATCAACATCCGCTCCCGTTTCCCTTCCTGCCCACGACATATCAATGCGATGGCTGCCAACAACCCATTCCAAGACATATTTAACTCTCAGATTATTGATCCGCAGAATGTCTCACAAGTGCCAGATACAGATGAAGTTCACAGCCGCGATGCATCCTTCTTTCCGAACTCTGTTCCACCGAACGAGACCCCCAACGAGACTTTCGATGGGACACCGGCAACGCCCATGTTTAAGGAAAGTCGTAATTCAGGTAGAATGGAGCTGTGCTTGCTTCAACTAGCCGAATGGGATTAAGCAAAGGCATATGATGAACATCCCCCCACTCGCCTCTACCGATCGAAGAGTACCCGGTGGCTGGGTCTGCGTCCCCCCTAAAGAGCTGACGGCCGCCCGAGGCCATGCTGGATGGAGAACATGAACAATACACGCGTCAAGTGCCGCATGATAATAACAGCTATGTGCTAGGACAGATCCATAGTCACAATGTAGTAATCGCATGCCTACTTGCGGAGGTATATGGCACCCTCTCGGCGGCGACCGTGGCTAACAACATGTTGAGGATGTTTCCCGCGATCCGGTTCGGTCTCATGGTGGGCATTGGACGTGGGATCCCATGCTCAAACGAGGGCGTGGACATCAGACTAGGTGATGTGATGGTCAGTCAGCCTGATGGCACGCACAGTGGCGTAGTGCAATACGACCTCCGAAAGAATTTAGGCGACAGTGTGTTTGAGCGCAAGGACGTTTTGCGACCGCCCTCGACGCTCCCGTTGACCGCGATTGCCAACCTCCAATCACGACATTAAATGTATGGTAATCAGATCTCGGAGACTACTTCCGCAATAATTCAGCGATTACCGCGATTGGCCAAGGTAGAATATGAGCATCCTGGACCCAAGAGAAACGTGTTGTTTTGTAGCAATGTCAAAGGCCATAACGAAGGTGACCAATTGTACCCAATGCCAGAATGGGATCATCGACCGAGAGCCTCGTGAAAGTCATAGTCCGGAGATCCACGACGGGGTCATTGCCTCAGGAAATGAATTGATGAAGAATGTTGTCGAAAGGGATCGCCTGGGCCGGGGAGTTTGGCACTAAATGCGTTGAAATGGAGGCCGCTGGATTGATGAATGATTTCTCGTCAAGACTTAATTGGCGATTACCTATATCAAACAACATCGGGCCTGTTATACGTCCATCTTCTGGACAAATGCTACCTCTGAGGTCAGCCTCAAGGCGAGCTTGCAGAACGCAGCCTATCGAGGGTTGCCTCCTAGAGACGGTTAACAACCTTAACATGAGCAGATTTACATCCATGTCTCCAACTGGCTCTCTGAGCACGAAAATACTCGATGACTGCTCATATTCGATAACTACGCAGATCCCGATCAATATTGGCTTTAGAAAATATTCTATTCGTCGCACACGGCTCAGTCATCGTGACCACTCGACAGTCAGGCCGAGCTAACGGAAAAATGGTTAGAGTATGATCTATGAGCAAGACGAAAGTCTTCGCATTTCGGCCACCCGGTCAAGACGAGGAAATGTGGAATCTGATAGGGAAACCTTGTTCACGGGCTTGAGCGTCCATATAGTATCTAACTGCTCGTAAACCTGGGTGCTCGACAGCTGACCCAGAGGCTGAACGGGCATCCATTGGCTCTGGGCATGGCTGGAGCCTTTTTAGGTCAGGCTTCTGTCAGCTTTGCCCGGTATCTCCAACAATATGAAGCCAAGTGGAAAGTGATTGACTCGATGGAGGAGTTATCCGACTATCCTTCGCATACACTCTACAGCACGTGGAATCTATCGTAGCTTTATCTCGCATCAACTACTATTAGGGCACGGTTCATTCGAATATCTGCATTGTGTCTCTGCATCGTGCCTTCAAAAAAGATCTTCAATAAGGCATACGGTAGCAGAATTCGCCAATATCCGTGCTTCTCTTCTCTTCCTAAATTAATTCTGTAATAACCCTGATGATCCACAATCATAGACCCTCGATCCCATGGGCACGTCGGCATTGATGAGCTCAAAGCCCGCGGTTGACAAGGTCGAGCCAGGCCTCGCCGATGTTAGGAATCCTAGGCTCGGTGTTGGAGAATTCGAACTCCTGGCGGTCGACAGTCGCGAGCCCTTGTCCCTGCTCGCTGGTGTTGACCAGTCCAAACGGAAGGTTGGCAAGGTCGAACCAGGGTTCGCCGGTGTTGGGAATCACGGGCCCGGTGTTGAGGAATTCGAACTCTTGTCCGTCGACAGCCGCGAGCCCTTGTCCCTGCTCGCTGGTGTTGACCAGTCCAAACGGGGGGTTGGCAAGGCCGCACCAGGCCTCGCCGGTGTTGGAGAATTCGAACTCCTGCTCGTCGATAGTCGTGAGCCTAAGCCTGTGATTGTTGGCGATCGGAGGTTCAGTGTTGGTGAGTCCGACATCCGCATTGGCTATCTTAGGGGTCTTGTGGATCCTTCTCACGTGCTCATCGCGCTTGTCTTTCCTTGGAAATGGCTTTTTGTGGCCGTGGTAGCTTTCACTGCGGTCGCAGCCGTGTTCCGTGCACCAAAAGCGATGGGTCTTATTGTGGATCGCATTCCGATGACGAATCATGTCGCTTTTCCTCGAAAATGTTTGGCCACACAGGGGCAAGTCACAGGGGATTTTGGGGCGTTGAGGTCTGCGATTTGGACACGTCACCAACAGGGTCCGTGCGACAGGGCGGTGGCTTACCTAGCCGTGGTCGTGATCCCAACTTGGGTAGTCCAAACTGAGGAGGCATACCTGCGTCGATGTTAAAAAAAAAAAAAGGGCTCACGTATTGGGAGTACGACTGCTCGGTGTCGGAAGGTGTTGCTCCAAGTGGCCCAAGATATGACCACCGGTGGTGAGTGCCATCTCTCGGACCGGGGCTCGGCGGTTGACAGCAGAACTGAGTCGAGGAGTAGAACGTTCAAAGGATTCGAACGTTGAAGGAAGCAGAAAGCGGAAAGTCAGGGATCGTAGGATATTATCATTGTGCAATCAGAGGCGGTGAGAACTAGACACAGTTACTCTCTTATAATTGGATAGTTGGGGGGCGCGCCCCGTGACTAGGTTCAACGTCCTCCTGCTTTACGATATTCATTCATGATTGGATAGCTCTGATGCACGCCCTACTAGCCGAAACAAGCGAGAGGCTGGGCGACCGAGCGCCCTGTTTGGGGACCTTGACGATCACAACTTTGATGTGAGCAACACCGTATGCTGACCATTGTGCCAACTACAAAACATCGTAGTTGTAGTTTCGAGTTCATTATGCGCACATCTCACACCCTCAGAAAATTTTGTTCATCTTGGATTCGGAACCATGGACCTTGATGATGCCGACACCGGTCTTAGCCACAGAAATACGCAAGTTATCAAATGTGTTGACTGTGGTAAAACTTTCGATAGGCGAGGATTGTTCAAGTATGCCCCTCGCCTCGCTCTCGAAGTATCGTTTGGCACTAATTGAACGCTTTAAGCCGTCATTACAAAACTCATTCACGGCCATATCATTGCAATAGCTGCGGCAAGGGCTTTGCACTGAGAAGTGACCTTGATCGACACAAGGCAAGCCACCTGAATGTCCATCCGCAATTTCATTGCAAATTTCCTGGATGTAAGTTCAGGGGTACGTCGCGGAAAGACAATCTGCGCAGACATATTCGGAATAACCATGAAGGGAGGGGGAAAGAAGGCGAAACGTCCCAGCGTGACAAAGTCCAGATGCTCGTCAAGGAGTCAGTATTGGACCGGAAGCGATTGATGAAGGATTTAAATTTGCTCATAGCGGCGCGGAGTGGTGATATGCAGATTCTCAGGTTATTGATCGAGAGTGGGGCGAACGTTGCAATAACTTCCGATAAAGGAAAGACAGCTCTTCATATTGCCGCACTAAAAGGCAGTGTGGAATCTGTACGATTACTGCTTGACGCAGGAGCTGACATTAAAGCAAGGGACATTCGGGCAAATTCAGCACTTCACGATGCCGTGCATTCTGGCAATGTGCCAGTTGTGGAATTGTTAACAGCCAAAGGAGCCAGCCTCGCGAGCAGAAACAAGGATGGACATACCCCACTCCATCTCGCGGCCTTGAAAGGCCATCTCGAGATAGCACGGATACTGGTACGAAAGGGCTCAGATCTCAATGTCGAATCTAATATGGGGAAAACGGCACTCCACTTTGCAGCCAATATGGAACACGAAGATGTAGCGCAATTTCTGGTTTGCGCTGGCGCTAACATCTATGCAAAGTCTCATAACGGCAAGACAGCGCTGCATTTGGCGGCCGCAAGTGGGAACAAAACGATTGTGCGGCTACTGTTTGACACGACAAATGCCAAGCGAAACGGCAGTAGCAACCAAGCAATCCTACGGGCTGCGGTACGGAAAGGTCATGAAGACGTGGTGCAATTCCTCCTGGAAAATGGATTAGATGTCAACGCGCAGAATAAATACGACAGCAGTGCTCTCCAGGTGGCGGCATCAAATGACAACGAGGCCATCGTGAGGCTGCTGCTAGAGAATGGGGCAGATGTCAATACACGGGGTGGATACGGTGGAAGCGCTCTCCAGAAGGCGGCGTCAAATGGCAACGAGGCCGTCGTGAGGTTGCTGCTGGAGAATGGGGCAGATGTAAATGCACAGGAAAGATACGGCAGAAGCGCTCTCCAGGAGGCGACGTTTAACGGCAACGAGGCTATCGTGAAGTTGCTGCTAGAGTACGGGGCAGATGCCAACGCACGGGGCGGATGCGGTGGAACCGCTCTCCAGGAGGCGGCGTCAAAAGGCAACG